>NC_134781.1:15877006-15897006 GCF_046742065.1 Oratosquilla oratoria | reverse complement strand
TATATATATATATATATATATATATGTGTGTGTGTGTGTGTGTGTGTGTGTGTGTGTGTGTGTGTGTGTGTGTGTGTGTGTGTGTGTGTGTGTGTGTGTGTGTGTACACTCGCAACGTGTGGAAATGCAAAATGAATTGACGGACAGAAAAAGAGGGGCAGGGCGTTGTGGAAAATGTAATGGGGATCCAAGGAGGTCTAAAAGAATATCTATGAAAACAGTCCGCTCAGTCGCGTTGGTGCTTCGCCGGCTCTCCTCGCTTCGGACTGCGCCTGGGCCTCGGCTCGCCTCGCTTTGGCCTGGGCCTCGCCTAGGCCTCGCCTGGGCCTGGGCCTCGGCTCGTCTCGCCTGGCCTGGGCCTGGGCCTCGGCTCGCCTCGCCTGGCCTGGGCCTGCGTCTCGGCTCGCCTCGTTTCGGCTTGGGCTTGAGCCTCGGCTCGCCTCGCTTCGGATTGGGCCTGAGCCTCGGCTCGCCTGGCCTTGGCCCGGGCCTGGGCCTTGGTTAGCCTCGCCTGGGCCCGAGCCTGGGCCTTGGTTAGCTTCGTCTGGGCCTGGGCCTGGGCCCCGGTCTGGGCCAGTGACTGGGCCTCGCCTCGCAGCGTCACGGCCAGGGACTGAGCCTCGCCTCGCCTCGGTCTGGGCCTGGGCCTCGCCTCGCAGCGTCTCGGCCTGGGCCTCACCTCGCCTCGCCTCGGCGTGGGCCTGGACCTTGCCTCGCAGCGTCTGGGCTTAGGCCTCGCCTCGGCTCGGCCTGGGACTGGCTCGCCACGCTTCGGCTCGGCCTGGGCCTGAGCCTGGGCCTCGCCTCGCAGCGTTTCGGCCTGGGCCTCGGTTCGCCTCGTCTCGCCTCGCCTGGCCTGGGCCTGGGCCTCGGCCTGGGACTGGGACTGGGCCTCGCTTCGCAGCGTCTCAGCCTGGGACTGAGCCTCGCCTCGCAGCGTCTCGGCCTGGGCCTCGGTTCGCCTCGTCTCGGCCTGAGCCTCGGTTCGCCTCGCCTGGCCTGGGCCTGGGCCTGGGCCTGGGCCTGGGACTGGGACTGGGCCTCGCCTCGCAGCGTCTCGGCGTGGGCCTCGGCTCGCCTCGCCTCGGCCTGGGCCTGGACGTCGCCTCGCAGAGTCTCACCCAGGGCCTCGGCTCGCCTCGCCTGGCCTGGGTCTGGGCCTGGGTCTCGTCCTGGGTCTGGGACTGGGCCTCGCCTCGCAGCGTCTCGGCCTGGGACTGAGCCTCGCCTCGCAGCGTCTCGGCCTCGGCCTGGGCCTGGGCCTCGCCTCGCAGCGTCTCGGCCAGGGCCTCGGCTCGCCTCGTCTCGGCCTGGGCATGGACATCGCCTCGTCTCGGCTAGGCCTGAGCTGGGCCTCGGCTCGCCTCGCCTTGGCCTCAGCATAGGCCTCGACTCGCAGCGTCTCGGCCTGGGCCTCGGCTCGCCTCGTCTGGCCTGGGTCTGGGCCTCGGCCTGGGCCTAGGACTGAGCCTTGCCTCGCAACGTCTCGGCCTGGGACTAAGCCTCGCCTCGCAGCGTCTCGGCCTGGGACTGAGCCTCGCCTCGCAGCGTCTCGGCCTGGGCATCGGCTCGCCTCGCCTCGGCCTGGGCCTGAGCCTTGCCTCGCCTGGCCTGGGCTTGGACCTCGGCCTGAGCCTGGGACTGAGCCTCGCCTCGCAGCGTCACGGCCTGGGACTGAGCCTCGCCTCGCAGGCCCAAACCAAGGCCCAGGCCCGGGGCCAGGTGAGGCGAACCGAGGCTCAGGCCCAGACCGAGGCCGAGGCGAGGCGAGGCGAAGCCCAGGCCGAAAAGTTGGAAGGCGAGGCCCAGGCCCAGGCCGAGGCGAGGCGAGCCGATGCCCAGGCCGAGACGCTGCGAGGCGAGGCTCAGTCCCAGGCCAAGCCGAGGCCCAAGCCCAGGCCAGGCGAGGCAAGGCCCAGGCCAAGGCCGAGACGAGGCAAGCCGATGCCCAGGCCGAGACGCTGCGAGGCGAGGCTCAGTCCCAGGCCGAAACGCTGCGAGGCGAGGCTCAGTCCCAGACGGAGACGATGCGAGGCGAGGCTCAGTCCCAGTCCCAGGCCAGGCCCAGGCCCACTCCCAGGCCCAGGCCCAGCCCAGGTGAGGCGAGCCCAGGCCCAGGCCCAGGCGAGGCGAGCCGATGTCCAAGACGAGGCGCTGCGAGTCGAGGCCTAGACTGAATCCGAGGCAAGGCGAGGCCCTGGCCGAGACTTTGCGAGGCGAGGCCTAGGCCCAGGCCGAGGCGAGGCTCAGTCCCAGGCCGAGACGCTGCGAGGCAAGGCCCAGACCCAGGCCGAGGCCCAGGCCCAGGCCCAGGCCCAGGCCCAGGCCCAGGCCCAGGCCCAGGCCCAGGCCAGGCGAGGCGAGCCGAGGCCCAGGCCCAGGCGAAACGAGCCGAGGACCAAGCCGAGACGCTGCGAGTCGAGGCCTAGGCTGAGGCCGAGGCGAGGCCCTGGCCAAGACGCTGCGAGGCGAGGCCTGGCCCAGGCCGAGGCGAGGCGAGGCCTTGGCCGAAACTTTGCGAGGCCCTAGGCGAGACGCCGCGAGGCAAGGCCCAGGCCCAGGTCGAGGCGAGGCTCAGTCCCAGTCCCAAGCCAGGCCCAGGCCCAGGCCAGGTGAGGCGAGCCCAGGCCCAGGCGAGGCGAGCCGATGTCCAAGCCGAAACGCTGCGAGTCGAGGCCTAGACTGAATCCGAGGCAAGGCGAGGCCCTGGCCGAGACGCTGCGAGGCGAGGCCTATGCCCAGGCCGAGGCGAGGCGAGGCCCTGGCCGAGACGCTGCGAGGCGAGGCTCAGTCCCAGGCCGAGACGCTGCGAGGCAAGGCCCAGACCCAGGCCGAGGCCCAGGCCCAGGCCCAGGCCAGGCGAGGCGAGCCCAGGCGAAACGAGCCGAGGACCAAGCCGAGACGCTGCGAGTCGAGGCCCTGGCTAAGACGCTGCGAGGCGAGGCCTGGCCCAGGCCGAGGCGAGGCGAGGCCCAGGCCGAAACTTTGCAAGGCCCTGGGCGAGACGCCGCGAGGCAAGGCCCAGGCCCAGGCCGAGGCGAGCCGATGCCTAGGCAGAGACGCTGCGAGGCGAGGCTCAGTCCCAGGCCGAGACGCTGCTAGGCGAGCCTCAGTCCCAGGCCAGGCGAGGCGAGCCGAGGGCCAGACGCTGCGAGGCGAGGCTCAGTCCCAGGCCGAGACGCTGCGAGGCGAGGCCCAGGCCCAGGCCCAGGCCCAGGCCCAGGCAAAGCGAGGACGAGGCCCAGGCGAAGCGAGGCGAGGCCCAGGCGAAATGAGCCAAGGCCAAGGCCCTGGCACAGGCGAGGCGTGCAAAGGACCAGGCACAGACCGAAGCGAGGCGAGCCGAGGCACAGGCGCAGGCATAGGCAAATACGCTGCGAAGAGAGACTCAGACCCAAGTCCAGACCGAGGCCAAGGCGAGGCGAGGCCCAGGCGAGGCGTGCGGAGGCCCAGGCCCAGGCCGAAGCGAGGCGAACCGAGGCCGAGGCCAGGCCAGGCCAAGATGATGCGAGGCGAGGCCAAGGCCGAGATATTGCGAGGCCCAGACCCAGGCCGAGGCCCAGGCGAGGCAAGCCAAGTCTCAGTCCCGGGCCCATGCGAGGCGAGGCTCAGTCCCAGGCCGAAGTGAGGCGAGCCGAGGCCCAGACGCAGGCACAAGCCGATATGCTGCGAGGCGAGACTCAGGCCAGGGCCCAGACCGAGGCCAAGGGGAGGCGAGGCCCAGGCCGAGATGTTGCGAGGCGAGATACAAGCCGAAGCGAGGCGAGCCGAGGCCCAGGCGCAGGCCGAGGCGAGGCGAGGCGAGCCATGGGCCAGGCTCGGGGCCAGGCGAGGCGAGGTAAGGCTCAGACCCAGGCGCAGGTCGAGGCGAGGTAAGCCGAGGCCCAGGCCCAGGCCCAGGCCCAGGACGAGGCGAGAGGAGCAGGCACAGGCCGATACGCTGCGAGGCGAGGCTCAGACCCAGGTCCAGACCGAGGCCAAGGCGAGGCGAGGCCCAGGCGAGGCGTGCGGAGGCCCAGGCTCAGGCCGAAGCGAGGCAAACCTCGCCTCGCAGCTTCTCGGCCTAGGCCTCGCCCACGCCAAGTCCCACAAGCCCACGCTCAGGCACAGGCACAGGCCCAGGCCGAGGTGAGCAGAGGACCAGGCCCAGGCTGAGGACAAGGCGAGCTGAGGACAAGACCCAGGCCCAGGACGAGGCCGAGGCCAGGCCCAGACCCAGGACGAGGCCAAGGCGATCCGAGGACCAGGACCTCGTGACTTTTCTCCCGTGTACCAATATTTTTTCTTCTCCAATCAGGAAGACTTACAACGTCTTAAGCAATACTGCTTACACAAGCAATCTCAACATCGAAGCTGAATGGCTTAGTATTGTCACACCATTAAAATCTGTACGCCATTATCTGCCTTACTTATCTCTTACAGGGCTCGGCAGCTACCCTTGGTCGTCCCAACCAATTATCTTATACAGCTACAGGACGAACCGAGTCAATAATTGAACGCTCCGAAGAGACTATAAGATTGGTGAGTGTATCAACTACTACAAGATCACAGCTACAACAACGACCGCAATCACAACCACGCGTATGCTGACTCCAAAGGACGATAAGACGAGTAAGGAGGGAACTACAACACTAAGAGCAACTACTACGAGTCAACGAGGTACAGCGAGCTACGAGGAACAAAGGGACGAGCTGCAGCTACTACAGCGAATTAACTAGTCTACAACCACTACGAGGCAGTGAATAAGGACTCACGAGGGACGACGAGATTGACGTACGTGGAGGCAGTCGATTCAAATCGACTTTAAAAACACTGGAGGTATGACCACTAACACTAATGTATATAACACACGAGGTTCATACCTCAAATGTCAATATTCCCAAATTCACACAGGTGATGAAAACACCTTTGGAGTTAATAAGTTTCTTAGTTTGGTTGATACATTAATTGTAAGCAAAAATATAACAGATGAAAAAAGGAAAATAGAAATTTGGAAAGAGAAGGGTAGAGCTAGGTTTATAATGAATTTCCAGCAAATGGAAGATATCAACCAATATGAAGCTTATAAGAAGGCATTCATTACAATTTTTCATGTGAAAGTGTGATCAGGATCCTATCAGGTCTTTGGTTAGAATGATAAAGAAAGTAAAAACAAGGTGGTCAAGAAGAGATCTCGGGAAAACAGCAGCAGACTGGAGGGAGAATAGCAACTTTTGCGAACGAGAGCGATCCGCGGGCGGTACCGGAGGAGCTGAGAGTCGCACAGGAAAAATGAATTATCTGCAATATCTTATATGTATGTATGTATGTATGTATGTATATATATATATATATATAATATATACATACATACATATATATATATATATATATATATATATATATATATATATATAAACACGAGTACATACTGCATTTACATATAAATAGGAAAGTCCACATATGCAAACACATGATCAATCACGTATGCACGTACTTGCATAAGCACAACACACACACTTGCGGGCGCATACACTGACAAAAAGACACACTCACACCCACACATACACACCCACCGGATGTAAAGAAATACAGTTTTCCATATAGACGCATAAATACTTGGAATAGCTTAGGCGATATACTCCAAGCAGGGACAATACATGAATTCAAATCTAATTACGATATTGAGACATATGTGGGCGTAGGAAACACAAGAGTCTTAGTTTGAGTATATTCCTGACCAGTTTCGTAGGTATGCTTTTTTTCAAAGGAATAGTGAGCAGATTGGACTCTGGACGTTTATACATGAGGAGGACCTCGCTAACTCCCCGTGTCGCCAGTGTTGGCGCCATGCGTGGATACTACCGGGAACATTAATAAAAATCTTGCGTAAGAATTAATATTAAGAACGAACGAAAATACAATATAAATAGAATAGAGTAAGGAGACTGTAATGACAGGAGAGAATATGAAAAGAAGATAGATTAGGTGACTTGATGATAGTAAAGTAAGAATCACATGGTATATAATTGATTAATTATGCATAATTTAAGTGAGAAAAGTCAATATATATCAATATTTCTTGGTAGTATCTACGCATATCATCAACGATAGCGACGCGTAGAGGCAGTGAGGTCTCCCGTATGTATAAGGCTTTGTTCACACTACAAGCGGAGCGGTTAGGTGTTCACACTACAAGCGGAGAGGAGCGGGGCGGAGCAGAGCGTCTGAGCGACTTGCCCAAGAATCAGTCGCGATGGAGGATTTCGTGAGTGCGTTCATATTGCTCGACAGCAAAAGACAGAAACGACAACTCTAGGTTCATCCCATCAGAAGAATAAGAAGAGATCGGTATGGAGAATACCACCATGAACTGAGGAGAGACGAATCGCGATTCCACGCGTATTTACGGATGAAACCGCCAAGTTTCGATATTTTGCACTCCCTCATAGAAAGAAAAAATCTAGAAGGTAAGAAAGGTTTTTATTAGAAAAAGATATTTCTCAGATGTCTCATATTTTCTTTCAGTCTGAATTACAAATAGAATATTTTGGTGTTGATCTCAACAAAATAAACCAACCACTTAACCGAAGAAGAATTAATCGAGATAGTCTTAAACCTCTAAATGTGAATAAGATTAATTTATCTTAGAACAATATCATCGAACTACGTAGACAAAAAGTAATCTTAGCTCATTCTAAATCAAAACAAAATCAAACGAATCAAAATCAAATAAAACAAAAACAGAATATAATAAACCAAAACTAACCAAAATGAATAGAAATAGAAATAAATAGATTAATATCAAATACAACTAAATATCTGCTTCCAAATCAACCTCTAGAGAGACTTCTATATTACCAAAAGGTCTTCCAGTTGGGGTCTGCCTCGTCTCCCGTTTCGCTGTATTGTGTGTTCGCGAACCCAAACTACACGAGTGTACGTATAAAAGTCGTACCATAACACCGGAAGGCCTGGCGTTTGGTTGACTAGTGATTGTTCTGGAACGACTATCGTTTGTTTGCACCATAACCAGTTATTGTGTGAATGGTTATTGATTAAAAATGAAAAGTAATGGTAATCTTGGTGGTCGAGTAAAAACTAAGGCATCTTCGTCTGGAGATGAAAGGTGGTTCGAATGCCGCTTAAAGGTCAACACGTAACTTTAGTAAGGCTCGTTTCACACGTACCGACTTTTCGCCGTACGCCGTCCACGACACGACGTTGAGGTGTCAATAACCCATGGTTATTGGAAAGCATTGGTAGATACCCTCTTGACCATGAATACAGTGGTGGAGAACCGCTAGCGGCCGAGCGTCCAAAATATGCCAGCATTTCTTGAGCCTGCCGCTCCGCTCTGCTCCCCTCCACTTGTAGTGTGAACACCTGATCTTCTGTACATTCAAAACTACGTAACAATTAATGCCGCTCCGCTTGTAGTGTGAACTCGCTCTAAATGCCTACAGCTCATTCTCTTCCCCATTTCTTGGAAAAGACATACCTGCGAAACTAGTCAGGAATGAACTCAGACTAAGACTCCTGTGTTTCCTACTCCTACTTACTAAATATGATAATTGAAAACTAAGATGTAGACCAAATTGGAATCATGAATGAATCTGAAACTACGTATGATAAACTGGAAAGTAGACGCCCACACACATATACCCAAATACACACACAAACAAACAATATTTCAAAACTATACATGACAACAGGTCACGACCAGGGGCAGGCTAGTCGAAACACGAGTGACAGAGTTCGGGCAGGATAATTAAACTCTTCGTTGAAACTAATCCTTATTGACAATAGTAAAATAGACACAAACAACATAAATGTTACTCCAACTCTCGTAGACGGGGAGTTGTGTGTGTGTGTGCGTGTAAGGTCACAGTATTACCTATAGATCGGTCATACGAGCTCTGAGCTCTCATGCGGGAGGTTAATACCTGTCGAACACGAGTCCAACACGTGATCCAAGACCATGGTGAATCACACACACACACACACACACACACACACACACACACACACACACACACACACACACACACACACACACACACACACAGTCGCAGTAGCTGGTTCGAATTTTGCCCAGGGCCGAAATTATTTCGGTATTGCTGCGCTTCGGGTCGTTACTCTGACTCTCGTGGGCGGGGAGTTGGGGGTGTGTGTGAAAGGTCATAGCATTACCCATAGATCGGTCATACGAGCTCTGAGCTCTCTTCCGGGAGGGAAATAGCTGTCGATCACGAGTCCAACACGTGATCCAAAGACCAAGGTGAATACACACACACACACACACACACACACACACACACACACACACACACACACACACACACACACACACACACACACACACACACACACACACACACACACGCACGCACGCACGGCAGTTGAAGTGACAGCGAAGCTTGGAACTCCAGAAAAACATCAATCTTCGTGAATATCAACGACGAGGGAGTACCTTTTTGTATTCATAGGAAAGGGGAAAGCTCGTGGTGTAGTGGGAAGGCGATGACAAAGGAGAAGGGGAGGGATTACTGAGGAAAATGGAAGGAAATGAAGAAGGGGAAGACTGGGTCCAGGGGGACAGGCGCCTTGTAAAGAAACAAAGGCCGGATGATTTTGGTGAAGAAGAAGGGGTTAGCAAATATGTAAAGATTAGAAATATAGATAAGAGCAGCACAATGGAAGGTGAAGATAATAATTTCCATGAATTTAATGAAGGGGGGGATACCAACCTCCCCTGATTAGCAAGCCCAGGCGATACGTGCCGAGGCCCAGACACAGGCCGAAGCGAGGCGAGCCGAGGCCCAGACCGAGACGCTGCGAAGCGAGGCCCAAGCCTAGGCCCAGGCGAGGCGGGCCAAGGCCCAGGCCAAGGCCAATGTGAGGCGAGCCGAGGCTCAGGCGCAGACCGAGGCGAGGCGAGCCGAGGCCCTGGCCGAGACGCTGCGAAGCGAGGCCCAGGCCCAAACCAAGGCCCAGGCCCGGGGCCAGGTGAGGCGAACCGAGGCTCAGGCCCAGACCGAGGCCGAGGCGAGGCGAGGCGAAGCCCAGGCCGAGACGCTGCGAGGCGAGGCTCAGTCCCAGGCCAAGCCGAGGCCCAAGCCCAGGCCAGGCGAGGCAAGGCCCAGGCCAAGGCCGAGACGAGGCAAGCCGATGCCCAGGCCGAGACGCTGCGAGGCGAGGCTCAGTCCCAGACCGAAACGCTGCGAGGCGAGGCTCAGTCCCAGACGGAGACGATGCGAGGCGAGGCTCAGTCCCAGTCCCAGGCCAGGCCCAGGCCCAGGCCCAGGCCCAGGCCAGGTGAGGCGAGCCCAGGCCCAGGCCCAGGCGAGGCGAGCCGATGTCCAAGACGAGGCGCTGCGAGTCGAGGCCTAGACTGAATCCGAAGCAAGGCGAGGCCCTGGCCGAGACTCTGCGAGGCGAGGCCTAGGCCCAGGCCGAGGCGAGGCTCAGTCCCAGGCCGAGACGCTGCGAGGCAAGGCCCAGACCCAGGACGAGGCCCAGGCCCAGGCCCAGGCCCAGGCCAGGCGAGGCGAGCCGAGGCCCAGGCCCAGGCGAAACGAGCCGAGGACCAAGCCGAGACGCTGCGAGTCGAGGCCTAGGCTGAGGCCGAGTCGAGGCCCTGGCCAAGACGCTGCGAGGCGAGGCCTGGCCCAGGCCGAGGCGAGGCGAGGCCTTGGCCGAAACTTTGCGAGGCCCTAGGCGAGACGCCGCGAGGCAAGGCCCAGGCCCAGGTCGAGGCGAGGCGAGACGATGCCTAGGCATAGACGCTGCGAAGCGAGGCTCAGTCCCAGGCCGAGACGCTGCGAGGCGAGTCCCAGGCCCAGGCCAGACGCTGCGAGGCGAGGCTCAGTCTCAGGCCAGACGCTGCGAGGCGAGGCTCAGTCCCAGACCGAGATGCTGCGAGGCGAGGCCCAGTCCCAGGCCCAGGCCGAGGCCCAGGCCCAGGCAAAGCGAGCCGAGGCCCTGGCCGAGACGCTGCGAGTCGAGGCTCAGGCTGATGCCAAGGCGAGGCGAGCCGAGGCCCTAGTCAAGACGCTGCGAGGCCTTGGCCGAGACACTGCGAGGCGAGACCTAGGGCGTGGCCGAGACGCTGCGACGCAAGGCCCAGGCCCAGGCCCAGGCCGAGGCGAGGCGAGCCGATGCCCAGGCCGAGACGCTGCGAGGCGAGGCTCAGTCCCAGGCCCAGGCCGAGGACCAAGCCCAGGCCAGGCGAGGCAAGGCCCAGGCCCAGGCCGAGGCGAGCCGATGCCTAGGCAGAGACGCTGCGAGGCGAGGCTCAGTCCCAGGCCGAAACGCTGCGAGGCGAGAATCAGTCCCAGACGGAGACGATGCGAGGCGAGGCTCAGTCCCAGTCCCAAGCCAGGCCCAGGCCCAGGCCAGGTGAGGTGAGCCCAGGCCCAGGCGAGGCGAGCCGATGTCCAAGCCGAAACGCTGCGAGTCGAGGCCTAGACTGAATCCGAGGCAAGGCGAGGCCCTGGCCGAGACGCTGCGAGGCGAGGCCTATGCCCAGGCCGAGGCGAGGCGAGGCCCTGGCCGAGACGCTGCGAGGCGAGGCTCAGTCCCAGGCCGAGACGCTGCGAGGCAAGGCCCAGACCCAGGCCGAGGCCCAGGCCCAGGCCCAGGCCAGGCGAGGCGAGCCCAGGCGAAACGAGCCGAGGACCAAGCCGAGACGCTGCGAGTCGAGGCCTAGGCTGAGGCCGAGGCGAGGCCCTGGCTAAGACGCTGCGAGGCGAGGCCTGGCCCAGGCCGAGGCGAGGCGAGGCAAGGCCCAGACCCAGGCCGAGGCCCAGGCCCAGGCCCAGGCCGAGGCTAGGCGAGCCCAGGCTAACCGTGCCGAGGACCAAGCCGAGACGGTGCGAGTCGCGGCCTTGGCTGCGGCCGAGGCGTGGCCCTGGCTAAGACGCTGCGAGGCGAGGCCTGGCCCAGGCCGAGGCGAGGCGAGGCCCAGGCCGAAACTTTGCAAGGCCCTGGCAAATACGCTGCGAAGAGAGACTCAGACCCATGTCCAGACCGAGGCCAAGGCGAGGCGAGGCCCAGGCGAGGCGTGCGGAGGCCCAGGCCCAGGCCGAAGCGAGGCAAACCGAGGCCGAGGCCAGGCCAGGCCAAGATGCTGCGAGGCGAGGCCAAGGCCGAGATATTGCGAGGCCCAGACCCAGGCCGAGGCCCAGGCGAGGCGAGCCAAGTCTCAGTCCCGGGCCCATGCGAGGCGAGGCTCAGTCCCAGGCCGAAGTGAGGCGAGCCGAGGCCCAGACGCAGGCACAAGCCGATATGCTGCGAGGCGAGACTCAGGCCAGGGCCCAGACCGAGGCCAAGGGGAGGCGAGGCCCAGGCCGAGATGTTGCGAGGCGAGGTACAGGCCGAAGCGAGGCGAGCCGAGGCCCAGGCGCAGGCCGAGGCGAGGCGAGCCAAGGGCCAGGCTCGGGGCCAGGCGAGGCGAGGTAAGGCTCAGGCCCAGGCGCAGGTCGAGGCGAGGTAAGCCGAGGCCCAGGCCCAGGACGAGGCGAGAGGAGCAGGCACAGGCCGATACGCTGCGAGGCGAGGCTCAGACCCAGGTCCAGACCGAGGCCAAGGCGAGGCGAGGCCCAGGCGAGGCGTGCGGAGGCCCAGGCTCAGGCCGAAGCGAGGCAAACCAAGGCCAAGGTGAGGCGAGGCCGAGTCGAGGCGAGCAGAGGCCCAGGCCCGGGACCATTCGAGACGAGCCGAGGCCCAGGCCCGGGACCATTCGAGACGAGCCGAGGCCCAGTCCCAGGCAAGGTGAGGTAAGCCGAGGCCTAGACGCAGGCAGAGATACTGCGAGGCGAGGCCCAGACCCAGGCCGAGGCCTAGGCAAGGCGAGCCAAGTCTCAGGCCCGGGCCCAGGCGAGGCGAGGCGAGGCTTAGTCCTAGGCCGAAGCGAGGCGAGGCCAGGCCCAGGTGAGGTGAGCCAAGGCCCAGGCCCTGGCACAGGCGAAGCGAGCCGAGGCTCAGGCACAGACCGAAGCGAAGCGAGCCGAGACCTAGGCGCTGGCACAGGCCGATACGCTGTGAGGCGAGGCTCAGCCCCAGGTCCAGACCGAGGCGAGGCCCAGGCTGAGATGTTACGAGGCGAGGCCCATGCCCAGGCCGAGATGTTGCAAGGCGAGGCCCATGTCCAGGCCGAGGCCCAGGCGAGTCGAGCCAAGGCCCAGGCTCGGGGCCAGGCGAGGCGAGGTGAGGCTCAGGCCCAGCCCTAAGCGAGGCGAGCCGAGGCCCAGGCGTAGGCCGAGGCTCAGGCCAAGGCTCAGGCGAGGGGACGTCAGTCGAGGCCAAAGCCTAGCCGAAGCGAGCCGAGACCAAGGTCCAGGCGAGGCGAGGCAAGCCGTGGCCCAGACCCAGGCCTAAGCCCAGGCGAGGCGAGGAGTGCCGAGTCCCAGGTTTAGGCCGATGCGAGGAGAGTCGAGACCCAGGTGAGGCGAGGTGAGCCATTGCCCAGGCCGAGGCGAAGCGAGGCGAGGCGAGTCGAGCTGACGCCTAGGCCCAGGCCCACACATAGATCCAGATCCAGGCGGGGAGATGCGACCAGAGGCCCATTCCCAGATCAGGGCGAGGCAAGACGAGGCCAAGGCCAAGTCCCATAAGCCCACGCTCAGGCACAGGCACAGTCCCAGACCCAGGCCGAGGTAAATAGAGAACCATGTCCAGGCCGAGGCCAAGGCGAGCTGAGGACCAGACCCAGGCCCAGGACGAGGCCGAGGCCAGGCCCAGACCCAGTCCGAAGCTAAGGCGATCCGAGGACCAGGACCTAGTGACTTTTCTCCCGTGTACCAATATTTTTTCTTTTCCTCCACCCTTCTTCAATCAGAAAGACTTACAACGTCTTAAACAATACTGCTTACACAAGCAATCTCAACATCGAAGCTGAATGGCTTAGTATTGTCACACCATTAAAATCTGTACCCCATTATCTGCCTTACTTATCTCTTACA
Source organism: Oratosquilla oratoria (assembly GCF_046742065.1). Lineage (NCBI taxonomy): Eukaryota > Metazoa > Arthropoda > Malacostraca > Stomatopoda > Squillidae > Oratosquilla > Oratosquilla oratoria. The sequence goes on along the minus strand of NC_134781.1, from coordinate 15,884,062 downwards.
GGGGTCGGCAGCTACCCCTGGTCGTCCCGACCAATTATTTTCGACAGCTACAGGACGAACCGAGTCAATAATTGAACGCTCCCAAGAGACTACAAGATTGGTGAGTGTATCAACTACTACAAGATCACATCTACAACCACGACCGCAATCACAACCACACGTATGCTGACTCCAAAGATCGACAAGACGAGTAAGGAGGGGTCTACAACACTACGAGCAACTACTACGAGTCAACGAGGAACGAAGGGACGAGCTACAACTACTACAGCGAATTAACGAATCTACAACCACTACGAGGCAGTGAACAAGGACTCACGAGGGACGACGAGATTGACGTACGTGGAGGCAGTCGATTCAAATCGACTTTAAAAACACTGGAGGTATGACCACTAACACTAGTGTATATAAGACACGAGCCTCTTACCTCAAATGTCAATAGTCCCAAATTCACAGGTGATGAAAACACCTTTGGAGTTAATAGGTTTCTTAGTTTGGTTGATATATTAATTGTAAGCAAAAATATAACAGATGAAAAAAGGAAAATAGAAATTTGAAAAGAGAAGGGTAGAGCTAGGCTTATAATACATTTCCAGCAAATGGAAGATATCAACCAATATGAGGCTTATAAGAAGGCATTCATTACAATTTTTCATGTGAAAGTGTGATCAGGATCCTATCAGGTCTTTGGTTAGAATGATAAAGAAAGTAAAAACAAGTAAAGGTGGTCAAGAAGAGATCTCGGGAAAACAGCAGCAGACTGGAAGGAGAATAGCAACTTTTGCGAACAAGAGCGATCCGCGGGCGGCACCGGAGGAGCTGAGAGTCGCACAGGAAAAATGAATTATCTGCAATATCTTATACTTCGAAAATGAGTCACAAGACTACGTATTCCAATAACGTGTTATGCATATACCTTTATACACATACATATGCATATATATATATATATATATATATATTGTTATACCATACCTTCCCAGGGCACGATGATCCCCGAGTATTCTAATTGAGGGCCCCAATATGGCGTAACAAAGTCCGAATTATGAGAGAGGACTTGGGCCCTTAAGTTATGTGTAATTATCAGTCAACTGTTTCTTAAGAGCATTCCACTATATTGTTTCAAATAAAGAGCAACAAAGGAAAATAGATTTAATTATAAATGAAAGCTTAAGCATGACAGAACAATTCCAATTTAGAATAAGATGCTGCCGGCGAATGAGAATTGAAACATGGAAAAGCCGGCAGCTTTTAACAAGAGTATTAAAGAAAATAAAGATCTTTGCACAGGTATAACCATTACCATATAGACATAGACATACACGGAATAATATAATCAAAGTTAATTTACTCACTAGAGACCTAACTGAACTGGAACTAAAAATGTTTAATCTTACTTGACACAGAGTATTCTCACCAGTTCTTACTAGCTCGGTCCCTCCAGGCAACTCGACTAACTCACCTGGCCGACCGCACACGTCACCTTCGGCCACCAATAAAGCAAAACTAAAGGCATCCACATTCTTTATTACAAGATACAAGTTTTATATCTGACTGTACATGACGATTACATACAATTATTCATGTACTAGTGCGTTTAAGCATTCATATTACACCACAATACAAGGAATACATTCATCGTACCTTCGAACAACGTATCACCTAGCAGACGACAGTAGTCGTTGAAGGCGAACGGACAATAAACTTACATAGTACATGGTTTCATACATAATACATAGTTTCATACATAGTACATAATACATACACAATACATAATTTACATAATACATAGTTTATCATAGAAAAAATGCACTCTTGCATAACAATATATATATATATATATATATATATTTATATATATATACATATATATATACATATATATATATATATATATATACATATATATATATATATATATACATGTATATATTTATATATATATATATATATCTTTGTATAAATATATATATATAAACACAAGTACATACTGCATTTACATATAAATAGGAAAGTCCACATATGCAAACACATGATCAATCACGTATGCACGTACTTGTATAAGCACAACACACACACTTGCGGGCGCATACACTGACAAAAAGACACACTTACACCCACACATACACACCCACCGGATGTAAAGAAATACAGTTTTCCATATAGACGCATAAATACTTGGAATAGCTTAGGCGATATACCCCAAGCAGGGACAATACATGAATTCAAATCTAATTACGATATTGAGACATATGTGGGCGTAGGAACACAAAAGTCTTAGTTTGAGTTTATTCCTGACCAGTTTCGTAGGTATGCTTTTTTTTTTTTTCAAAGGAATAGTGAGCAGAATAGACTCTGGACGTTTATACATGAGGAGGACCTCGCTAACTCCCCGTGTCGCCAGTGTTGGCGCCATGCGTGGAACGTTAATAGATATCTTGCGTAAGAATTGATATTAAGAACGAACGAAAATACAATATAAATAGAATAGAGTAAGGAGACGGTAATGACAGGAGAGAATATGAAAAGAAGATATGTTAGGTGACTTGATGATAGTATAGTAAGATTCACATGGTACATGATATATTAATCATGAATAATTTAAGACAGAAAAGTCAATATATATATCAATATTTCCTGGTAGTATCTACGCATATCATCAACACTAGTTACGCGTAGAGGCAGTGAGGTCTCCCTTATGTATAAGGCTTTGTTCACACTACAAGCGGAGCGGTTTGGTGTTCACACTACAAGCGGAGAGGAGCGTGGCGGAGCAGAGCGTCTGAGCGACTTGCCCAAGAATCAGTCGCGATGGAGGATTTCGTGAGTACGTATATATTGCTCGACACTAAAAGACAGAAACGGCAACACTGGATTCATCCCACCAGAAGAAGAAGAGCTCGGTATGGAGAATACCACCATCTCTTCCATGAACTAAGGAGAGACGAATCGCGATTCCACGCGTATTTACGGATGGAACCGCCAACTTTCGATATTTTGCACTCCCTCATAGAAAGAAAAAATTCTAAAAGGTAAGAAAGGTTTTTATTAAAAAAAAAAAAAAATCTCTGATGTCTCATATTTTCTTTCAGTCTGAATTACAAATCGAATATTTTGGTATTGATCTCAACAAAACAAACAAACCACTTAACCGAAGAAGAATTAATCGAGATAGTCTTAAACCTCTAAGTGTGAATAACATTAATTTATTTTAGAACAATATCATCGAGCTACGTAGACAAAAAGTAATCTTAGCTCATTCTAAATCAAAACAAAATCAAACGAATCAAAATCAAATAAAACAAAAACAGAATATAATAAAGCAAAACTAACCAAAATGAATCGAAATAGAAATAAATAGATTAATGTCAAATACAACTAAATCTTTGCTTCTAAATCAACTTCTAGAGAGACTTCTATATTACCAAAAGGTCTTCCAATTGGGGTCTGCCTCGTCTCCCGTTTCGCTGTACTGTATCTTCGCGAACCCAAACTACACGAGTGTATAAAAGTCGTACCATAACACCTGAAGGCCTGGCGTTTGGTTGACTGGTGATTGTTCTGGAACGACTATCGTTTGTTTGCACCAGAACCAGTTATTGTGTGAATGGTTATTGATTAAAAATGAAAAGTAATGGTAATCTTGGTGGTCGAGTAAAAACTAAGGCATCTTCGTCTGGAGATGAAAGGTGGTTCGAATGCCGCTTAAAGGTCAACACGTAACTTTAGTAAGGCTCGTTTCACACGTACCGACTTTTCGCCGTACGCCGTCCACGACACGACGTTGAGGTGTCAATAACCCATGGTTATTGGAAAGCATTGGTAGATACCCTCTTGACCATGAATACAGTGGTGGAGAACCGCTAGCGGCCGAGCGTCCAAAATATGCCAGCATTTCTTGAGCCTGCCGCTCCGCTCTGCTCCCCTCCACTTGTAGTGTGAACACCTGATCTTCTGTACATTCAAAACTACGTAACAATTAATGCCGCTCCGCTTGTAGTGTGAACTCGCTCTAAATGCCTACAGCTCATTCTCTTCCCCATTTCTTGGAAAAGACATACCTGCGAAACTAGTCAGGAATGAACTCAGACTAAGACTCCTGTGTTTCCTACTCCTACTTACTAAATATGATAATTGAAAACTAAGATGTAGACCAAATTGGAATCATGAATGAATCTGAAACTACGTATGATAAACTGGAAAGTAGACGCCCACACACATATACCCAAATACACACACAAACAAACAATATTTCAAAACTATACATGACAACAGGTCACGACCAGGGGCAGGCTAGTCGAAACACGAGTGACAGAGTTCGGGCAGGATAATTAAACTCTTCGTTGAAACTAATCCTTATTGACAATAGTAAAATAGACACAAACAACATAAATGTTACTCCAACTCTCGTAGACGGGGAGTTGTGTGTGTGTGTGCGTGTAAGGTCACAGTATTACCTATAGATCGGTCATACGAGCTCTGAGCTCTCATGCGGGAGGTTAATACCTGTCCAACACGTGATCCAAGACCATGGTGAATCACACACACACACACACACACACACACACACACACACACACACACACACACACACACACACACACACACACACACACACACACACACGCTAGAGCGCTCGACTGGGAAGTACGGTGGTGCTCGCAGTAGCTGGTTCGAATCCTGCCCAGGGCCGAAATTATTTCGTTATCGCTGCGCTTCGGGTCGTTACTCTGACTCTCGTGGGCGGGGAGTTGGGGGAGTGTGTGTGAAAGGTCATAGCATTACCCATAGATCGGTCATACGAGCTCTGAGCTCTCTTCCGGGAGGGAAATAGCTGTCGATCACGAGTCCAACACGTGATCCAAAGACCAAGGTGAATACACACACACACACACACACACACACACACACACGCACGCACGCACGCACGCACGGCAGTTGAAGTGACAGCGAAGCTTGGAACTCCAGAAAAACATCAATCTTCGTGTATATCAACGACGAGGGAGTACCTTTTTGTATTCATAGGAAAGGGGAAAGCTCGTGGTGTAGTGGGAAGGCGATGACAAAGGAGAAGGGGAGGGATTACTGAGGAAAATGGAAGGAAATGAAGAAGGGGAAGACTGGGTCCAGGGGGACAGGCGCCTTGTAAAGAAACAAAGGCCGGATGATTTTGGTGAAGAAGAAGGGGTTAGCAAAAATGTAAAGATTAGAAATATAGATAAGAGCAGCACAATGGAAGGTGAAGATAATAATTTCCATGAATTTAATAAAGGGGGGGATACCAACCTCCCCTGATTAGCAAGCCTAGAGGAAAAACTTGAGAAAATGACCGAACATTGGGAAAGTAGGTTCGGTCAACTCATACTGATTGCGCAGAAAGTTGAAAAATTGGAAGAACTAGAGAAGGTGAGCAAAAACCTAACTAAAGAAATAGAAGAATTAAAAAGACAGTTAAAAGAAGTAAAAGATGAGAATGAGGAATTAAAGAGGAATAATAAAGAGAATAAAGAGTCCATAGCAAAAGAAGCACAGGGTTGGAAGAAAATCCAAGAGAACAACAAAATTGTATTTAATGGTATAGTGACACAGCAGATGAAAGATCAAACTGAAGACACAGTTATTAAAGTGATGAGGGAGAAGGAGAATATAGTAAGAGACTTAGCAGATAAAAAGAAGTGTATAATTATATTAGGGATGGAAGAGAAGTATAATCTAAATAGGACTACAAGAATAAAGGAGGAAAAGGAAAAAGTAAATAACATATTAGAAGTAGTTCAAGAAGATGAATCTGAAATAGGAAAACAAATTGAAGAAATGTATAGGCTCGGGAAATATAATACAGATAAAACCAGACCAATTAAGGCTAAATTCAGGTCACAAACGACAGCAGATATTATCTTAGCAAAAACCGGGAAACTAGCAGACAGTGAGCAACATAAAAAGGTGTGGATAAAAAGAGAAATGAATAAAGAGGAAAGAGAGGATGAGAAATGAAAAAGACTAGAAGCTAAGGAAAAAAACGAGAAAAGAACAGAGATACAAAAAGAGAAACTCTATTGGAGAGTAGTGGATATGAAAGTGAGGAAATGGTTCATAGCAGAGAAAAACGGAAGGGAAACAGAGAACACGATGGAAGTAGCAGAAAATTAAAAGTGTCTTACAAAAATGTAGATGGATTAATAACAGGCTTTAACGAACTGAATGATTACCTGAAGGAAAAAGAACCGGACATAATGGGAATTGTAGAGACAAAATTGAAAGGTCCATTGCCACCAAACAGTGTAGGACATGGAGCATATAATTGTTGGATTAGAAATACATATGGATGAAGGAATTCAAAGTTATATGAGCTTCTTTGCGGATGATGCAAAATTGTTGGAAATAGTGAACACTGAAGAAGATTGTGAGTCGCTACAGAGTGATCTCAATAAAGTATGGGAATGGAGTAGGAAGTGGGAGATGGAATTCAATATCAAGAAGTGTAGTATAATGGAATTTGGAAGAAGCAAAAAAAGAATAGTGAGATCATATAAATTGGGAGAAAAAGAAATAAAAAAGTAGAAAATGAGAAGGACCTAGGAGTCATTATTATGAATAATATGTCCCCTGAGAAGCATATAAACAAAAATTTTTGAGAAACTTACAAGCCGCGGGCTTTGCCCTCCCCGGCTTGGCCGGGAGCTTGGCTGCGCAAACAGCGGCCTACGGCCGCAGCTTTCCGCGCTCTAATCCCTCGTTTTCCCCTTCGGCCTCGGCCTCGGGGCGGAACCCCAACACGGGATCCCCAGCACGAAGAAGAACGCGAAGAAGAACGCGAGGAAGAAGAACGCGAAGAAGAACGCGAAGTCGAACGTAAAGAAGAGCACGAAGTAGAATGCGAAGAAGAACGCAAAGAAGAACGCGAAGAAGAACGCGAAGAAGAAGAACGCGAAGAAGAACGCGAAGAAGAATGCGAAGAAGAACGCAAAGAAGAACGCGAAGAAAAACGCGAAGAAGAACGCGAAGAAGAACGCGAAGAAGAATGCGAAGAACGCAAAGAAGAACGCGAAGAAAAACGCG
>NC_134781.1:15862006-15872006 GCF_046742065.1 Oratosquilla oratoria | reverse complement strand
TCCCTGATACCTGGTCTCCATCTCTTTTATGTCCTGATAGAATCTCTCTCCCCCTGCTCATCACTCATTGCTCCCAGATTCTCAGGAAACCGATCCATATGTGAGAATAAGTAATGCATTTTGATGTTTATGTTGCATCCAATGTTTCTGAAACCAGTCAGCATATTGGTGACAAGTTCTGCATAGTTCCTGGCCTTGTTGTCGCCAAGAAAGTTCTTCAACGACCAGAACAAAAGCCTTCCATGCTTCCAGTTCCACTTCGTTCAATGAGTTTTCAAACTCAGGATATCTGATGAGCTGACGGATTTGAGGACCAGCAAAGATGCCAGTTTTCAACTTCTCTATGGCTAATCCTGGAAAATAATGGCGCAAGTAAGCGAAGAAGCCACCATCCTTGTCTAGAACTTTGAACTGTTAAATCAAGCCGAGCTTGATGGGCAGCGGTGGGAAGAATGTCTACTATACTATATAAATATATACTACATAAACATATACTATACAAATATATACATATACATATATACATATAAGAATATATACATATATAGATAAATACTATATATATCATGAATATATAATACATATACTATATAAACATATACTATATATACTACAAAAATGTATACATATATAGATACAAACATATATAATTATATAATTATATAAATGTATAAGTACGTAAGTATATAAATATATGAATATATGAATACATAAATATATAATGTATAAATATATAAATATACGAATATATAGATATATAAATGTATAAATGTATAAATATATACATATGTACATATATACATATATACATATACACATATATACATATGTATATATATATATATATATATATATATATGTATATACATATGTATATATATATATATATATATATATGTGTGTGTGTGTGTGTGTGTGTGTGTGTGTGTGTGTGTGTGTGTGTGTGTGTGTGTGTGTGTGTGTGTGTGTGTGTGTGTGTGTGTGTTCACACTCGCAACGTGTGGAAATGCAAAATGAATTGACGGACAGAAAAAGAGAGGCAGGGCGTTGTGGAAAATGTAATGGGGATCCAAGGAGGTCTAAAAGGATATCTATGAAAACAGTCCGCTCAGTCGCGTTGGTGCTTCGCCGCTTCTCCTCGCTTCGGACTGCGCCTGGGCCTCGGCTCGCCTCGCTTTGGCCTGGGCCTCGGCTCGCCTCGCCTGGCCTGGGCCTGGGCCTCGGCTCGCCTCGCCTGGCCTGGCCCTGCGTCTCGGCTCGCCTCGTTTCGGCTTGGGCTTGAGCCTCGGCTCGCCTCGCTTCGGATTGGGCCTGAGCCTCGGCTCACCTGGCCTTGGCCCGGGCCTGGGCCTTGGTTAGCCTCGCCTGGGCCCGAGCCTGGGCCTTGGTTAGCTTCGTCTGGGCCCGGGCCTGGGCCTCGGTCTGGGCCAGGGACTGGGCCTCGCCTCGCAGCGTCTTGGCCTGAGACTGAGCCTGGCCTCGCCTCGGTCTGGGCCTGGGCCTCGCCTCGCAGCGTCTCGGCCTGGGCCTCGCCTCGCCTCGCCTCGGCGTGGGCCTGGACCTTGCCTCGCAGCGTCTAGGCTTAGGCCTCGCCTCGCCTCGGCCTGGGACTGGCTCGCCACGCTTCGGCTCGGCCTAGGTCTGGGCATCGCCTCGCAGCGTCTCGGCCTGGGCCTCGGTTTGCCTCGTCTCGCCTCGCGTGGCCTGGGCCTGGGCCTCGGCCCGGGACTGGGACTGGGCCTTGCTTCGCAGCGTCTCAGCCTGGGACTGAGCCTCGCCTCGCAGCGTCTCGGCCTGGGCCTCGGTTCGCCTCGTCTCGGCCGGAGCCTCGGTTCGCCTCGGCCTGGGACTGGGCCTCGCCTCGCAGCGTCTCGGCGTGGGCCTCGGCTCGCCTCGCCTAGGTCTGGGCCTGGACGTCGCCTCGCAGAGTCTCACCCAGGGCCTCGCCTCGCCTCGACTGGCCTGGGTCTGGGCCTGAGTCTCGTCCTGGGTCTGGAACTGGGCCTCGCCTCGCAGCGTCTCGGCCTGGGACTGAGCCTTGCGTCGCAGCGTCTCGGCCTCGGCTCACCTCGCCTCGCCTCGGCCTGGGCCTGGGCCTGGGCCTGGGCCTCGCCTCGCAGCGTCTCGGCCAGGGCCTCGGCTCGCCTCGTCTCGGCCTGGGCATGGACATCGCCTCGTCTCGGCTAGGCCTGAGCTGGGCCTCGGCTCGCCTCGCCTTGGCCTCAGCATAGGCCTCGACTCGCAGCGTCTGGGCCTGGGCCTCGGCTCGCCTCGGATGGCCTGGGCCTGGGCCTCGGCCTGGGCTTAGGACTGAGCCTCGCCTCGCAGCGTCTCGGCCTGGGACTAAGCCTCGCCTCGCAGCGTCTCGGCCTGGGACTGAGCCTCGCCTCGCAGCGTCTCGGCCTGGGCATCGGCTCGCCTCGCCTCGGCCTGGGCCTGGGCCTTGCCTCGCCTGGCCTGGGCTTGGACCTCGGCCTGAGCCTGGGACTGAGCCTCGCCTCGCAGCGTCACGGCCTGGGACTGAGCCTCGCCTTGCAGCGTCTCGGCCTGGGCATCAGCTCACCTCGCAGCGTCTCGGCTAGGGCCTAGGCCTCGCCTCGCAGCGTCTCGGCCAAGGCCTCGCCTCGTCTCGGCCTGGGCCTAGGCCTCGCCTCGCAGCGTCTTGGCCTGGGCCTCGGCTCGACTCGCCTCGCAGCGTCTTGGCCTGGGCATCGGCTCGCCTCGCCTTGGCATCAGCATGGGCCTCGACTCGCAGCGTCTCGTCCAGGGCCTTGGCCTCGGCCTGGGCCTAAGCCTCGCCTCGCAGCGTCTTGGCCTGGTCATCGGCTCGCCTCGCTTTGGCATCAGCATGGGCCTCGACTCGCAGCGTCTCGGCCAAGGCCTGAGCCTCGGCCTGGGCCTGGGACTGAGCCTCGCCTCGCAGCGTCTCGGCCTGGGGCCTGGGCCTCGGCTCGCCTCGCCTCGGCCTTAACATAGGCCTCGACTCGCAGCGTGTAGGCCTGGGCCTGGGACTGAGCCTCGCCTCGCAGGGTTTCGGCTTGGGCATCGGCTCGGCTCGCCTCGCCTCGGCCTGGGCCTAGGCCGTGCTTCGCAGCGTCTCGGCCAGGGCCTAGGACTCGCCTCGCAGCGTCTCGGCCAGGGCCTCACCTCGCAGCGTCTTGGCTAGGGCCTTGCCTCAGCCTAGGCCCAAACGCTACGAGGCGAGGTCCAGGCCCAGGCCCAAACCGAGGCGAGGCGGGCTGAGGCCCAGGCCCACGTGAGGCGAGCCATGGCTCAAGCCGAGGACGAGGCCCAGTCTCAGGCCCAGGCCGAGGCCCAGGCCGAGGCCCAGGCTGAGGCCCAGCCCCAGGCAAAGCGAGCCGTGTCCCTAGCCGAGACGAGTCGAGGCTCAGGCTGATGCAAAGGTGAGGCGAGCCGAGGCCCTAGCCAAGACGCAGCGAGGCGAGGCCCTGGCCGAAACTTTGCGAGGCGAGGCCCTGGCCAGACGCTGCGAGGTGAGGCTCAGTCCCAGGACCAGACGCTGCGAGGCGAGGCTCAGTCTCAGGCCCAGGCCGAGGTTCAGGCCCAGGCAAAGCGAGCCGAGTCCCTGGCCGAGACGCTGCGAGTCGAGGCTCAGGCTGATGCCAAGGCGAGGCGAGCCGAAGCCCTAGCCAAGACGCTGCGAGGCGAGGCGAGGCCCTAGCAATGGCGAGGCGAGTTCCTGGCCGAGACGCTGCGAGGCGAGACCTAGGCCCTGGCCGAGACGCCGCGAGGCAAGGCACAGGCCCAGGCCGAGGCGAGGCGAGCCGATGCCCAGGCCGAGACGCTGCGAGGCGAGGCTCAGTCCCAGGCCCAGGGCGAGGCCCAAACCCAGGCCAGGCGAGGCAAGGCCCAGGCCCAGGCCTAGACGAGGCGCTGCGAGTCGAGGCCTAGACTGAATCCGAGGCAAGGCGAGGCCCTGGCCGAGACTCTGCGAGGCGAGGCCTAGGCTCAGTCCCAGGCCGAGACGCTGCGAGGCAAGGCCCAGACCCAGGCCGAGGCCCAGGCCCAGGCCCAGGCCCAGGCCCAGGCCAGGCGAGGCGAGCCGAGGCCCAGGCCCAGGCGAAACGAGCCGAGGACCAAGCCGAGACGCTGCGAGTCGAGGCCTAGGCTGAGGCCGAGGCGAGGCCCTGGCCAAGACGCTGCGAGGCGAGGCCTGGCCCAGGCCGAGGCGAGGCGAGGCCTTGGCAGAAACTTTGCGAGGCCCTAGGCGAGACGCCGCGAGGCAAGGCCCAGGCCCAGGTCGAGGCGAGGCGAGACGATGCCTAGGCAGAGACGCTGCGAGGCGAGGCTCAGTCCCAGGCCGAGACGCTGCGAGGCGAGGCCCAGGCCCAGGCCAGACGCTGCGAGGCGAAGCTCAGTCTCAGGCCAGACGCTGCGAGGCGAGGCTCAGTCCCAGGCCGCGACGCTGCGAGGCGAGGCCCAGTCCCAGGCCCAGGCCGAGGCCCAGGCCCAGGCAAAGCGAGCCGAGGCCCTGGCCGAGACGCTGCGAGTCGAGGCTCAGGCTGATGCCAAGGCGAGGCGAGCCGAGGCCCTAGTCAAGACGCTGCGAGGCGAGGCCTAGGCCCAGGCCGAGGCGAGGTGAGGCCCTAGCCATGGCGAGGCGAGGCCTTGGCCGAGACACTGCGAGTCGAGGCCTAGGGCGTGGCCGAGACGCTGCGAGGCAAGGCCCAGGCCCAGGCCCAGGCCGAGGCGAGGCGAGCCGATGCCCAGGCCGAGACGCTGCGAGGCGAGGCTCAGTCCCAGGCCCAGGCCGAGGCCCAAGCCCAGGCCAGGCGAGGCAAGGCCCAGGCCAAGGCCGAGACGAGGCAAGCCGATGCCTAGGCCGAGACGCTGCGAGGCGAGGCTCAGTCCCAGGCCGAAACGCTGCGAGGCGAGGCTCAGTCCCAGACGGAGACGATGCGAGGCGAGGCTCAGTCCCAGTCCCAAGCCAGGCCCAGGCCCAGGCCAGGTGAGGTGAGCCCAGGCCCGAGCGAGGCGAGCCAATGTCCAAGCCGAAACGCTGCGAGTCGAGGCCTAGACTGAATCCGAGGCAAGGCGAGGCCCTGGCCGAGACGCTGCGAGGCGAGGCCTATGCCCAGGCCGAGGCGAGGCGAGGCCCTGGCCGAGACGCTGCGAGGCGAGGCTCAGTCCCAGGCTGAGACACTGCGAGGCAAGGCCCAGACCCAGGCCGAGGCCCAGGCCCAGGCCCAGGCCAGGCGAGGCGAGACCAGGCGAAACGAGCCGAGGACCAAGCCGAGACGCTGCGAGTCGAGGCCTAGGCTGAGGCCGAGGCGAGGCCCTGGCTAAGACGCTGCGAGGCGAGGCCTGGCCCAGGCCGAGGCGAGGCGAGGCCCTGGCCGAAACTTTGCAAGGCCCTGGGCGAGACGCCGCGAGGCAAGGCCCAGGCCCAGGCCGAGGCGAGCCGATGCCTAGGCAGAGACGCTGCGAGGCGAGGCTCAGTCCCAGGCCGAGACGCTGCTAGGCGAGCCTCAGTCCCAGGCCAGGCGAGGCGAGCCGAGGGCCAGACGCTGCGAGACGAGGCTCAGTCCCAGGCCGAGACGCTGCGAGGCGAGGCCCAGGCCCAGGCCAGGCGAGGCGAGCCGAGGGCCAGACGCTGCGAGGCGAGGCTCAGTCCCAGGCCGAGGCCCAGGCCCAGGCAAAGCGAGGACGAGGCCCAGGCGAAGCGAGGCGAGGCCCAGGCGAAATGAGCCAAGGCCAAGGCCCTGGCACAGGCGAGGCGTGCAAAGGCCCAGGCACAGACCGAAGCGAGGCGAGCCGAGGCCCAGGCGCAGGCACAGGCAAATACGCTGCGAAGAGAGACTCAGACCCAAGTCCAGACCGAGGCCAAGGCGAGGCGAGGCCCAGGCGAGGCGTGCGGAGGCCCAGGCCCAGGCCGAAGCGAGGCGAACCGAGGCCGAGGCCGAGATATTGCTAGGCCCAGACCCAGGCCGAGGCCCAGGCGAGGCGAGCCAAGTCTCAGTCCCGGGCCCATGCGAGGCGAGGCTCAGTCCCAGGCCGAAGTGAGGCGAGCCGAGGCCCAGACGCAGGCACAAGCCGATATGCTGCGAGGCGAGACTCAGGCCAGGGCCCAGACCGAGGCCAAGGGGAGGCGAGGCCCAGGCCGAGATGTTGCGAGGCGAGGTACAGGCCGAAGCGAGGCGAGCCGAGGCCCAGGCGCAGGCCGAGGCGAGGCGAGCCAAGGGCCAGGCTCGGGGCCAGGCGAGGCGAGGTAAGGCTCAGGCCCAGGCGCAGGTCGAGGCGAGGTAAGCCGAGGCCCAGGCCCAGGCCCAGGCCCAGGACGAGGCGAGAGGAGCAGGCACAGGCCGATACGCTGCGAGGCGAGGCTCAGACCCAGGTCCAGACCGAGGCCAAGGCGAGGCGAGGCCCAGGCGAGGCGTGCGGAGGCCCAGGCTCAGGCCGAAGCGAGGCAAACCATGGCCAAGGTGAGGCGAGGCCGAGTCGAGGCGAGCCGAGGCCCAGGCCCGGGACCATTCGAGACGAGCCGAGGCCCAGGCCCGGGACCATTCGAGACGAGCCGAGGCCCAGTCCCAGGCAAGGTGAGGCAAGCCGAGGCCTAGACGCAGGCAGAGATACTGCGAGGCGAGGCCCAGACCCAGGCCGAGGCCTAGGCAAGGCGAGCCAAGTCTCAGGCCCGGGCCCAGGCGAGGCGAGGCTTAGTCCTAGGCCGAAGCGAGGCGAGGCCAGGCCCAGGTGAGGTGAGCCAAGGCCCAGGCCCTGGCACAGGCGAAGCGAGCCGAGGCTCAGGCACAGACCGAAGCGAAGCGAGCCGAGACCTAGGCGCTGGCACAGGCCGATACGCTGTGAGGCGAGGCTCAGCCCCAGGTCCAGACCGAGGCGAGGCCCAGGCTGAGATGTTACGAGGCGAGGCCCATGCCCAGGCCGAGATGTTGCAAGGCGAGGCCCATGTCCAGGCCGAGGCCCAGGCGAGTCGAGCCAAGGCCCAGGCTCGGGGCCAGGCGAGGCGAGGTGAGGCTCAGGCCCAGCCCTAAGCGAGGCGAGCCGAGGCCCAGGCGTAGGCCGAGGCTCAGGCCAAGGCTCAGGCGAGGGGACGTCAGTCGAGGCCAAAGCCTAGCCGAAGCGAGCCGAAACCAAGGTCCAGGCGAGGCGAGGCAAGCCGTGGCCCAGACCCAGGCCTAAGCCCAGGCGAGGCGAGGCGAGCCGAGTCCCAGGTTTAGGCCGATGCGAGGAGAGTCGAGACCCAGGTGAGGCGAGGTGAGCCGTTGCCCAGGCGAGGCGAATCGAGCTGACGCCCAGGCCCAGGCCCACACATAGATCCAGATCCAGGCGGGGAGATGCGACCAGAGGCCCATTCCCAGATCAGGGCGAGGCAAGACGAGGCCAAGGCCAAGTTCCACAAGCCCACGCTCAGGCACAGGCACAGTCCCAGACCCAGGCCGAGGTAAATAGAGAACCATGTCCAGGCCGAGGCCAAGGCGAGCTGAGGACCAGACCCAGGCCCAGGGCGAGGCCGAGGCCAGGCCCAGACCCAGGACGAAGCCAAGGCGATCCGAGGACCAGGACCTCGTGACTTTTCTCCCGTGTACCAATATTTTTTTCTTTTCCTCCACCCTTCTTCAATCACAAAGACTTACAACGTCTTAAACAATACTGCTTACACAAGCAATCTCAACATCGAAGCTGAATGGCTTAGTATTGTCACACCATTAAAATCTGTACCCCATTATCTGCCTTACTTATCTCTTACAGGGGTCGGCAGCTACCCCTGGTCGTCCCGACCAATTATTTTCGATAGCTACAGGACGAACCGAGTGAATAATTGAACGCTCCGAAGAGACTACAAGATTGGTGAGTGTATCAACTACTACAAGATCACATCTACAACCACGACCGCAATCGCAACCACACGTATGCTGACTCCAAAGATCGACAAGACGAGTAAGGAGGGGTCTACAACACTACGAGCAACTACTACGAGTCAACGAGGAACGAAGGGACGAGCTACAACTACTACAGCGAATTAACGAGTCTACAACCACTACGAGGCAGTGAACAAGGACTCACGAGGGACGACGAGATTCACGTACGTGGAGGCAGTCGATTCAAATCGACTTTAAAAACACTGAAGGTATGACCACTAACACTAGTGTATATAAGACACGAGCTTCTTACCTCAAATGTCAATAGTCCCAAATTCACAGGTGATGAAAACACCTTTGGAGTTAATAGGTTTCTTAGTTTGGTTGATACATTAATTGTAAGCAAAAATATAACAGATGAAAAAAGGAAAATAGAAATTTGAAAAGAGAAGGGTAGAGCTAGGCTTATAATACATTTCCAGCAAATGGAAGATATCAACCAATATGAGGCTTATAAGAAGGCATTCATTACAATTTTTCATGTGAAAGTGTGATCAGGATCCTATCAGGTCTTTGGTTAGAATGATAAAGAAAGTAAAAACAAGTAAAGGTGGTCAAGAAGAGATCTCGGGAAAACAGCGGCAGACTGGAAGGAGAATAGCAACTTTTGCGAACAAGAGCGATCCGCGGGCGGCACCGGAGGAGCTGAGAGTCGCATAGGAAAAATGAATTATCTGCAATATCTTATACTTCGAAAATGAGTCACAAGACTACGTATTCCAATAACGTGTTATGCATATACCTTTATACACATACATATGCATATATATATATATATATATATATACATACATATATATATGCATATATATATATATATATATTGTTATACCATACCTTCCCAGGGCACGATGATCCCCGAGTATTCTAATTGAGGGCCCCAATATGGCGTAACAAAGTCCGAATTATGAGAGAGGACTTGGGCCCTTAAGTTATGTGTAATTATCAGTCAACTGTTTCTTAAGAGCATTCCACTATATTGTTTCAAATAAAGAGCAACAAAGGAAAATAGATTTAATTATAAATGAAAGCTTAAGCATGACAGAACAATTCCAATTTAGAATAAGATGCTGCCGGCGAATGAGAATTGAAACATGGAAAAGCCGCCAGCTTTTAACAAGAGTATTAAAGAAAATAAAGATCTTTGCACAAGTATAACCATTACCATATAGACATAGACATACACGGAATAATATAATCAAAGTTAATTTACTCACTAGAGACCTAACTGAACTGGAACTAAAAATGTTTAATCTTACTTGACACAGAGTATTCTCACCAGTTCTTACTAGCTCGGTCCCTCCAGGCAACTCAACTAACTCACCTGGCCGACCGCACACGTCACCTTCGGCCACCAATAAAGCAAAACTAAAGGCATCCACATTCTTTGTTACAAGATACAAGTTTTATATCTGACTGTACATGACGATTACATACAATTATTCATGTACTAGTGCGTTTAAGCATTCATATTACACCACAATACAAGGAATACATTCATCGTACCTTCGAACAACGTATCACCTAGCAGACGACAGTAGTTGAAGGCGAACGGACAATAAACTTACATAGTACATGGTTTCATACATAATACATAGTTTCATACATAGTACATAATACATACACAATACATAATTTACATAATACATAGTTTATCATAGAAAAAATGCACTCTTGCATAACAATATATATATATATATATATATATTTATATATATATATATATATATATATATATATACATATACATATATATATATATACATGTATATATTTATATATATATATATATATAAACACAAGTACATACTGCATTTACATATAAATAGGAAAGTCCACATATGCAAACACATGATCAATCACGTATGCACGTACTTGTATAAGCACAACACACACACTTGCGGGCGCATACACTGACAAAAAGACTTACACCCACACATACACACCCACCGGATGTAAAGAAATACAGTTTTCCATATCGACGCATAAATACTTGGAATAGCTTAGGCAATATACCCCAAGCAGGGACAATACATGAATTCAAATCTAATTACGATATTGAGACATATGTGGGCGTAGGAAACACAAGAGTCTTAGTTTGA
>NC_134781.1:15844506-15854506 GCF_046742065.1 Oratosquilla oratoria | reverse complement strand
CTTCTCTATGGCTAATCCTGGAAAAGAATGGAGTAAGTAAGCGAAGCAGCCACCATCCTTGTCTAGAGCTTTGGTGAACTGTTAAATCAAGCCGAGCTTGATAGGCAGTGGTGGGAAGAATGTCTCTGTCTACTATACTATATAAATATATACTGTATAAATATACACTACATAAACATATACTATACAAATATATACATATATACATATACATATATACATATAAAAACATATGCATATATAAATAAATACCATATATACTATATATATCATGAATATATAATACATATACTATATAGATTTTCACTATATATACTATAAAATATATTCAATGAAAATATATACTACATAGATATATACATATATAAATACAAACATATATAATTATATAACTATATAAATATATGAATATATAAGTATATAGATATATGAATATATAAATATATAAATGTATAAATTTATAAATATATAGATATATAAATGTATAAATGAATATATATATATAGATTTATACATATGTACATACGAGTATATACATATATACATATGTATATATGTATATGTATATATATATACACACACATATATATACATATATATATATATGTGTGTGTGTGTGTGTGTGTGTGTGTGTGTGTGTGTGTGTGTGTGTGTGTGTGTGTGTGTGTGTGTGTGTGTGTGTGTGTGTGTGTGTGTGTGTGTGTGTGTGTGTGTGTGTGTGTGTGTGTGTGTGTGTGTGTGTGTGTGTGTGTGTGTGTGTGTGTGTGTGTGTGTGTGTGTGTGTGTGTGTGTGTGTGTGTGTACACTCACACTCGCAACGTGTGGAAATGCAAAATGAATTGACAGACAGAAAAAGAGAGGCAGGGCGTTGTGGAAAACATGATGAGGATCCAAGGAGGTCTAAAAGGATATCTATGAAAACAGTCCGCTCAGTCGCGTCGGTGCTTCGCTGGCTCCCCTCGTATCGGACTGCGCCTGGGCCTCGGCTCGCCTCGCTTTGGCCTGGGCCTGAGCCTGGGCCTCGGCTCGCCTTGCCTGCCCTGGGCCTGGGCCTGCGCTTCGGCTCGCCTCGCTTCGGCTTGAGCCTGAGCCTCGGCTTGCCTCGCCTGGGCCTCGCCTCGGCTTGCCTCGCCTGGGCCTCGCCTCGGCTTGCCTCGCCTGGGCCTCGCCTTTGCCTGGGCCTCGCCTTTGCCTGGGCCTCGGCTCGCCTCGCTTCGGCTTGGGCCTGAGCCTCGGCTCACCTCGCCTGGGCCCGGGCCCGGGCCTGGGCCTTGGTTAGCCTCGCCTGGGCCTCTGCCTGGGACTGGGCCTCGCCTCGCAGCGTCTCGGTCTGGGACTGAGCCTCGCCTCGCAGCGTCTCGGCCTGGGCCTCGGTTCGCCTCGTCTCGGCCTGGGCATCGGCTTGGTTCGGCTCGGCTCGGCTCGGCTCGGCTCGGCTCGGCTCGCCTGGCCTAGGCCTCGGCCTCGGCCTGGGCCTGGGACTGAGCCTCGCCTCGCAGCGTCTCGGCTTGGGACTGAGCCTCGCCTCGCAGCGTCTCGGCCTGGGCCTCGGCTCACCTCGCCTCGGCCTGGGTCTGGGCGTCGCCTCGCAGCGTCTCAGCCAAGGCCTCAACTCGCTTCGCCTGGCCTGGGCCTCGTCCTGGGCCTGGGACTGTGCCTCGCCTCGCAGCGTTTCGGCCTAGGACTGAGCCTCGCCTCGGCCTGGGCCTGGGCCTCGCCTCGCAGCGTCTCGGCCAGGGCCTCGCCACGTCTCGGCCTGGGCCTGGACCTCGCCTCGTCTCGGCTCGGCCTGAGCTGGACCTCGGCTCGCCTCGCCTCGGCCTCAACATGGGCCTCGACTCGCAGCGTCTAGGCCTGGGCCTGGGCCTCGGCCTGGACCTGGGACTGAGCCTCGACTCGCAGGGTCTCGGCTTGGGCATCGGCTCGCCTCGCCTCGGCCTGGCCTAGGCCGTGCCTCGCAGCGTCTCGGCCAGGGCTTAGGACTCGCCTCGCAGCGTCTCGGCCTGGGCATAGGCCTCGCCTCGCAGCGTCTTGGCCAGGGCCTCGCCTCGGCCTTAGTCTAGGCCTCGACTCGCAGCGTCTCGGCTTGGGCCTCTGCTCGCCTCGCCTGAGCCTGGGCCTCGGCTCGTTTGGCCTGGGCCTGGACCTGGGACTGGGCCTTGCCTCGCAGCGTCTCGGCCTGGTACTGAGCCTCGCCTCGCAGCATCTCGGCCAGGTCCTCGCCTCGCCTTGGCCTCAGCCTAGGCCTCGACTCGCAGCGTCTCGGCTTGGGCATCGGCTCGCCTCACTTTGGCCTCAGCCTTGGCCTCGACTCGCAGCATCTCGGCCAGGGCCTTGCCTCGCCTGGCCTGGGCCTGGGCCTCTGCCTGAGCCTGGGACTGAGCCTCGCCTCGCAGCGTCGTCAGGCCCGGGCCCATGTGAGGCGAGCCGAGGCCCAGGCACAGGCCGAAGTGAGGCGAGCCGAGGCTTAGGCGCAGGCCGAGGCGAGGCGAGCCGAGGCCCTGGCGAGGCGGGCCAAGGCCCAGGCCCAGGCCCATCTGAGGCGAGCCGAGGCCCAGGCACAGGCCGAAGTGAGGCGAGCCGAAGCTCAGGCGCAGACCGAGGCGAGGCGAGCCGAGACCCTGGCCGAGACGCTGCGAAGCGAGGCCCAGGCCCAAACCAAGGCCCAGGCCCCGGGGCCCAGGCCGAAAAGATGGGAGGCGAGGCCCAGGCCCAGGTCGAGGCCCAGGCGAGTCGAGCCAAGACACAGGCGCTGCGAGGCAAGGCTCAGTCCCAGGCCGAGACGCTGCGAGGCGAGGCCCAGTCCCAGGCCAGACGCTGCGAGTCGAGGCTCAGTCCCAGTCCGAGACGCTGCGAGGCGAGGCCCAGTCCCAGTTCCATTCCAGAGGCTGCGATGCGAGGCGAGGCTCAGTCCCAGGCCAGACGCTGCGAGACGAGGCTCAGTCCCAGGCCGAGACGCTGCGAGGCGAGGCCCAGTCCCAGTCCCAGTCCCAGGCCAGACGCTGCGAGGCGGCGAGCCGATGCCCAGGCCGAGACGCTGCGAGGCGAGGCTCAGTCCCAGGCCCAGGTCGAGGCCCAAACCCAGGCCAGGCGAGGCAAGGCCCAGGCCCAGCCCGAGACGAGGCAAGCCGATGCCCTGGCCGAGACGCTGCGAGGCAAGGCTTAGTCCCAGGCCGAGACGCTGTGAGGCGAGGCTCAGTCCCAGACCGAGAAGCTGCGAGGCGAGCCTCAGTCCCAGGCCCAGCACGAGGCCCAGGCCCAGGCCAGACGAAGCGAGCCGAGGCCCAGACGCTGCGAGGCGAGGCTCAGTCCCAGACCGAGACGCTGCGGGGCGAGGCTCAGTCCCAGGCCCAGGCCGAGGCCCAAACCCAGGCCAGGCGAGGCAAGGCCCAGGCCCAGGCCGAGACGAGGCAAGCCGATGCCCAGGCCGAGAAGCAGCGAGGCGAGGCTCAGTCCCAGGCCGAGACGCTGCGAGGCGAGGCTCAGTCCCAGACGGAGACGATGCGAGGCGAGGCTCAGTCCCAGTCCCAGGCTAGGCCCAGGCCTTAGACTGAATCCGAGGCAAGGCGAGGCCCTGGCCGAGACGCTGCGAGGCGAGGCTCAATCCCAGGCCGAGACGCTGCGAGGCAAGGCCCAGACCCAGACCCAGGCCCAGGGCAGGCGAGGCGAGCCGAGGCCCAGGCCCAGGCCCAGACGAGGCGAGCCGAGGACCAAGCCGAGACGCTGCGAGTCGAGGCCCTGGCCAAGACGCTGCGAGGCGAGGCCTGGCCCAGGCCGAGGCGAGGCGAGGCCCTGTCCGAAACTTTTCGAGGCAAAGCCCTGGCCGAGACGCCGCGAGGCAAGGCCCAGGCCCAGGCCGAGGTGAGGCGAGCCGATGCCTAGGTCGAGACACTGCGAGGCAAGGCTCAGTCCCAGGCCGAGACGCTGTGAGGCGAGGCTCAGTCCCAGACCGAGAAGCTGCGAGGCGAGCCTCAGTCCCAGGCCCAGCACGAGGCCCAGGCCCAGGCCAGACGAGGCGAGCCGAGGCCCAGACGCTGCGAGGCGAGGCTCAGTCCCAGACCGAGACGCTGCAAGGCGAGGCCCAGTCCTAGGCCCAGGCCAGGCCTCGGCTCGCCTCGCTTCGGCTTGGGCCTGAGCCTCGGCTCGCCTCGCCTGGGCCCGGGCCTGGGCCTTGGTTAGCTTCGCCTGGGCCAGGGAATGGGCCTCGCCTCGCAGCGTCTCGGCCTGGGACTGAGCCTCGCCTCGCC
The DNA here is from genome assembly GCF_046742065.1 of Oratosquilla oratoria. Classification (NCBI taxonomy): domain Eukaryota; kingdom Metazoa; phylum Arthropoda; class Malacostraca; order Stomatopoda; family Squillidae; genus Oratosquilla; species Oratosquilla oratoria. The sequence continues at coordinate 15,850,259 of NC_134781.1, read as the reverse complement.
TCGGTCTGGGCCAGGGCCTCGCCTCGCAGCTTCTCGGCCTAGGCCTCGCCCCGCCTCGCCTCGGCGTGGGACTGGACCTCGCTTCGCAGCGTCTGGGCCTGGGTCTCGCCTCGCCTCGGCCTGGGACTGGCTCGCCTCGCTTTGGCTCGCCCAAGGCCTAGGCCTCGCCTCGCAGCGTCTCGGCCTGAGCCTCGGTTCGCCTCGTCTCGGCCTGGGCCTGGGCCTGGGCCTGGGCCTGGGCCTCGGCCTGGGACTGGGCCTCGCCTCGCAGCGTCTCGGCCTGGGCCTCGGTTCGCCTCGTCTTGGCCTGGGCCTGGGACTGGGCCTCACCTCGCAGTGTCTCGGCCTGGGACTGAGCCTCGCCTCGCAGCGTCTCGGCCTGGGCATCAGCTCACCTCGCCTCGGCCTGGGTCTGGGCGACGCCTCGCAGCGTCTCAGCCAGGGCCTCAACTCGCTTCGCCTGGCCTGGGCCTCGTCCTGGGCCTGGGACTGTGCCTCGCCTCGCAGCGTCTCGGCCTAGGACTGAGCCTCGCCTCGCAGCGTCTCGGCCTGGGCCTCGGCTCGCAGCGTCTCGGCCAGGGCCTCGCCACGTCTCGGCCTGGGCCTGGACCTCGCCTCGTCTCGGCTCGGCCTGAGCTGGGCCTCGGCTCGCCTCGCCTCGGCCTCAATATGGGCCTCGACTCGCAGCGTCTAGGCCTGGGCCAGGGCCTCGGCCTGGACCTGGGACTGAGCCTCAACCCGCAGGGTCTCGGCTTGGGCATCGGCTCGCCTCGCCTCGGCCTGGGCCTAGGCCGTGCCTCGCAGCCTGGGCCCGATGCGAGGAGAGTCGAGACCCAGGTGAGGCGAGGTGAGCCGTTGCCTAGGCCGAGGCGAAGCGAGGCGAGGCGAGTCGAGCTGACGCCCAGGCCTAGGCCCACACATAGATCCAGATCCAGGCTGGGCGATGCAACCAGAGGCCCATTCCAGGTCAGGGGAGGCAAGACGAGGCCCACGCCAAGTCCCACAAGCCCACGCTCAGGCACAGGCACAGGCCCAGGCCGAGGTGAGCAGAGGACCAGGCCCAGGCTGAGGACAAGGCGAGCTGAGGACAAGACCCAGGCCCAGGACGAGGCCGAGGCCAGGCCCAGACCCAGGACGAGGCCAAGGCGATCCGAGGACCAGGACCTCGTGACTTTTCTCCCGTGTACCAATATTTTTTCTTCTCCAATCAGGAAGACTTACAACGTCTTAAACAATACTGCTTACACAAGCAATCTCAACATCGAAGCTGAATGGCTTAGTATTGTCACACCATTAAAATCTGTACCCCTCTATCTGCCTTACTTATCTCTTACAGGGCTCGGCAGCTACCCTTGGTCGTCCCAACCAATTATCTTATACAGCTACAGGACGAACCGAGTCAATAATTGAACGCTCCCAAGAGACTACAAGATTGGTGAGTGTATCAACTACTACAAGATCACAGCTACAACCACGACCGCAATCACAACCACGCGTATGCTGACTCCAAAGGACGATAAGACGAGTAAGGAGGGATCTACAACACTAAGAGCAACTACTACGAGTCAACGAGGTACAGCGAGCTACGAGGAACGAAGGGACGAGCTGCAGCTACTACAGCGAATTAACTAGTCTACAACCACTACGAGGCAGTGAACAAGGACTCACGAGGGACGACGAGATTGACGTACGTGGAGGCAGTCGATTCAAATCGACTTTAAAAACACTGGAGGTATGACCACTAACACTAATGTATATAACACACGAGGTTCATACCTCAAATGTCAATATTCCCAAATTCACACAGGTGATGAAAACACCTTTGGAGTTAATAAGTTTCTTAGTTTGGTTCATACATTAATTGTAAGCAAAAATATAACAGATGAAAAAAGGAAAATAGAAATTTGGAAAGAGAAGGGTAGAGCTAGGTTTATAATGAATTTCCAGCAAATGGAAGATATCAACCAATATGAAGCTTATAAGAAGGCATTCATTACAATTTTTCATGTGAAAGTGTGATCAGGATCCTATCAGGTCTTTGGTTAGAATGATAAAGAAAGTAAATACAAGGTGGTCAAGAAGAGATCTCGGGAAAACAGCAGCAGACTGGAGGGAGAATAGCAACTTTTGCGAACGAGAGCGATCCGCGGGCGGTACCGGAGGAGCTGAGAGTCGCACAGGAAAAATGAATTATCTGCAATATCTTATATGTATGTATGTATGTATGTATGTATGTATGTATGTATGTATATATATATATATATATATATATATATATATATATATATATATATACACATACATATATATATATATATATATATATAAACACGAGTACATACTGCATTTACATATAAATAGGAAAGTCCACATATGCAAACACATGATCAATCACGTATGCACGTACTTGCATAAGCACAACACACACACTTGCGGGCGCATACACTGACAAAAAGACACACTCACACCCACACATACACACCCACCGGATGTAAAGAAATACAGTTTTCCATATAGACGCATAAATACTTGGAATAGCTTAGGCGATATACTCCAAGCAGGGACAATACATGAATTCAAATCTAATTACGATATTGAGACATATGTGGGCGTAGGAAACACAAGAATCTTCGTTTGAGTTTATTCCTGACCAGTTTCGTAGGTATGCTTTTTTTCAAAGGAATAGTGAGCAGATTGGACTCTGGACGTTTATACATGAGGAGGACCTCGCTAACTCCCCGTGTGGCCAGTGTTGGCGCCATGCGTGGATACTACCGGGAACATTAATAAAAATCTTGCGTAAGAATTAATATTAAGAACGAACGAAAATACAATATAAATAGAATAGAGTAAGGAGACTGTAATGACAGGAGAGAATATGAAAAGAAGATAGGTTAGGTGACTTGATGATAGTAAAGTAAGAATCACATGGTATATAATTTATTAATTATGCATAATTTAAGTGAGAAAAGTCAATATATATCAATATTTCTTGGTAGTATCTACGCATATCATCAACACTAGCGACGCGTAGAGGCAGTGAGGTCTCCCGTATGTATAAGGCTTTGTTCACACTACAAGCGGAGCGGTTAGGTGTTCACACTACAAGCGGAGAGGAGCGGGGCGGAGCAGAGCGTCTGAGCGACTTACCCAAGAATCAGTCGCGATGGAGGATTTCGTGAGTGCGTTCATATTGCTCGACAGCAAAAGACAGAAACGGCAGCAATGGGTTCATCCCATCACAAGAAGAAGAAGAGATCGGTATGGAGAATACTACCATCAACTGAGGAGAGACGAATCACGATTCCACGCGTATTTACGAATGAAACCGCCAAGTTTCGATATTTTGCACTCCCTCATAGCAAGAAAAAAAAAATCTAAAAAGTAAGAGAGGTTTTTCTTAAAAAAAAATATTTCTCTGATGTCTCATATTTTCTTTCAGTCTGAATTACAAATAGAATATTTTGGTGTTGATCTCAACAAAACAAACCAACCACTTAACCGAAGAAGAATTAATCGAGATAGTCTTAGACCTTTAAATGTGAATAAGATTAATCTATTTTAGAACAATATCATCGAACTACGTAGACAAAAAGTAATCTTATCTCATTCTAAATCAAAACAAAATTAAACGAATCAAAATCAAATAAAACAAAAACAGAATATAATCAACCAAAACTAACCAAAATGAATCGAAATAGAAATAAATGGATTGATATAAAATACAACTAAATCTTTGCTTCTAAATCAACTTCTAGAGAGACTTCTATATTACCAAATGGTCTTCCAATTGAGGTCTGCCTCGTCTCCCGTTTCGCTGATGTTCGCGAACCCAAACTACACGAGTATACGTATAAGAGTCGTACCATAACACCTGAAGGCCTGGCATTTGGTTGACTGGTGATAGTTCTGGAACGACTATCGTTTGTTTGCACCAGAACCAGTTGTTGTGTGAATGGTTATCAATTAAAAATGAAAATTAATGGTCATTTTGGTGGTCGAGTAAAAACTTCTTCTTCTTCTTCTTCTTCCTCGCGTTCTTTTTCGCGTTTTTCTTCGCGTTCTTCTTCGCGTTCTTCTTCGCATTCTTCTTCGCGTTCTTCTTCGCGTTCTTCTTCGCGTTCTTCTTCGCATTCTACTTCGTGTTCTTCTTCGCGTTCTTCTTCCTCGCGTTCTTCTTCGCTTTCTTCTTCGTGCTGGGGATCCCGTGTTAAGGTTCCGCCCCGAGGCCGAGACCGAAGGGGAAAACGAGGGATTAGAGCGCGGAAAGCTGCGGCCGTAGGCCGCTGTTTGCGCAACCAAGCCCCCGGCGAAGCCCGCGGCTTGTATATATATATATGTATATATACATATATATACATATATATATATATATGTATATATATATATATATACATACATATATATATATATATATATATATATATATATATATATATATATATACAAGGCCCAAACGTCCGGCTACCGTGACCAGCTGTCCAGCGATGTCCTGTTGATACGAAGACCTCACCTCCGTCCAGTACCTGACTCCTAGCTCTCCTAGTCCCCCCCCCTGTTTACTTGTATTTAAACTCCTGTTCTGTATATGTAATCTCACTTACCTGAAGATGGTTGGATGACTCAACCGAAAGCTTGTATTTATATTTTGTGTTATGTTTTTCGTTACAATAACATCATGGATCTCGGAAGTATTGTGTTTGACCTCCCCTCAAGAATCAAACAAACTATTAGAAAAATTGAGAAAATCACTAAGAAGATAGTGGATATTGAATTAGCTCTGGTCTTCAATCGAACATGTCTACAAGAAAACTTGCTGCCCATTTATACTAATGTCAACACCCATGACCCGGCAGCCAGAAACGAACCTCTGACCTTGGAATACAGGAAGCAACTGATCCAGCGGCAAATTACTATCAAAACCGAACAGCTTGATTTCCAGCAACACAAGCTCAATGATTTAATAAACCATTTTGACGACTTCTCCCTCACATCCGAAGTCCGACGCAACATCATTTCTACTTTGAACATCGTCAAGCAACATCGCAAGAGCAACGTAGAAAACAAAACTATCAAAAAGTTGAGCCGCCTCTACGGAGGCCACTTGCTTCTCCCACAGCGCTCTGAAGGTTACATTAATCTTTCGGATCACATCCTGACAGAAGCACAAAATGAACTTCTTGACCTTGGACTCAACTGTCACCTGCAGCCAAAATTTGATAAAGCGGATATGGTTGCTGAGGTGGAACTCCTTCAGTCCCTCCTCCAACTCCAGAAAGATGGTAAGGTTACTATTTCCTCTGATTTACAACCCCAGTTATTAGCTGAAACCACCAAAAGGCGCAGTCACAAAAATAGTTCCCTCCTCACTCCACAACTCAAACAAGCCGCCTCTGAGTTACGCAACAACCCTAACCTCGTCATTCGACGAGCTGATAAGTCCTCCATGTATGTCTTACTTAACAAAGAAGAGTATTTCTCTAAAATTAACCACATCCTCTCCGACACTTCTAAATTCAAAAAAATTTCTAGTGATCCCACCAACAAACTTAAGGTTTAGGTTAACAAACTCATCGCTGTTAATAACGCAGTCGTGGACCATCTGCACATCCCTCCCATTACCGGTGAATTCTCCCCAGGCTATATTTACGGCAACGTCAAAACTCACAAGACGAACTCCCCTCTCCGCCCGATCATCTCACAAATTACTACACCTACATATGGACTCGCCAAACAGCTCAGCCATATCATCA
>NC_134781.1:15834506-15839506 GCF_046742065.1 Oratosquilla oratoria | reverse complement strand
AATTATGAATAATTTAAATGAGAAAAATCAATATATATCAATATTTCCTGGTAGTATCTACGCAAATCATCAACACTAGCGACGCGTAGAGGCAGTGAGGTCTCCCGTATGTATAAGGCTTTGTTCACACTACAAGCGGAGAGAAGCGTGGCGGAGCAGAGCGTCTGAGTGACTTGCCCAAGAATCAGTCGCGATGGAGGATTTCGTGAGTGCGTTCATATTGCTCGACAGCAAAAGACAGAAACGACAACACTAGGTTCATCCCATCAGAAGAAGAAGAAGAGATCGGTATGGAGAATACCACCATGAACTGAGGAGAGACGAATCGCGATTCCACGCGTATTTACGGATGAAACCGCCAAGTTTCGATATTTTGCACTCCCTCATAGAAAGAAAAAAATCTAAAAGATAAGAAAGCTTTTTATTAAAAAAAAATATTTCTCAGATGTCTCATATTTTCTTTCAGTCTGAATTACAAATAGAGTATTTTGGTGTTGATCTCAACAAAACCAACCAACCACTTAACCGAAGAAGAATTAATCGAGATAGTCTTAAACCTCTAAATGTGAATAACATTAATTTATCTTAGAACAATATCATCGAACTACGTAGACAAAAAGTAATCTTAGCTCAATCTAAATCAAAACAAAATCAAACGAATCAAAATCAAATAAAACAAAAACAGAATATAATTAACCAAAACTAACCAAAATGAATCGAAATAGAAATAAATAGATTAATATCAAATACAACTAAATATCTGCTTTCAAATCAACCTCTAGAGAGACTTCTATATTACCAAAAGGTCTTCCAGTTGGGGTCTGCCTCGTCTCCCGTTTCGCTGTACTGTGTCTTCGCGAATCCAAACTACACGAGTGTACGTATAAAAGTCGTACCATAACACCTGAAGGCCTGGCGTTTGGTTGACTGGTGATTGTTCTGGAACGACTATCGTTTGTTTGCACCATAACCAGTTATTGTGTGAATGGTTATTGATTAAAAATGAAAAGTAATGGTCATCTTGGTGGTCGAGTAAAAACTAAGGCATCTTCGTCTGGAGATGAAAGGTGGTTCGAATGCCGCTTAAAGGTCAACACGTAACTTTAGTAAGGCTTGTTTCACACGTACCGACTTTTCGCCGTACGCCGTCCACGACACGACGTTGAGGTGTCAATAACCCATGGTTATTAGAAAGCATTGGTAGATACCTTCTTGACCATGAATACAGTGGTGGAGAACCGCTAGCGGCCGAGCGTCAAAAATATGCCAGCATTTCTTGAGCCTGCCGCTCCGCTCTGCTCCCCTCCACATGTAGTGTGAACACCTGATCTTCTGTACATTCAAAACTACGTAACAATTAATGCCGCTCCGCTTGTAGTGTGAACTCGCTCTAAATGCCTACAGCTCATTCTCTTCCCCATTTCTTGGAAAAGACATACTTGCGAAACTAGTCAGGAATAAACTCAGACTAAGACTCCTGTGTTTCCTACTCCTACTTACTAAATATGATAATTGAAAACTAGGATGTAGACCAAATTGGAATCATGAATGAATCTGAAACTACGTATGATAAACTGGAAAGTAGACGCCCACACACATATACCCAAATACACACACAAACAAACAATATTTCAAAACTATACATGACAACAGGTTACAACCAGGGGCAGGCTAGTCGAAACACGAGTGACAGAGTTCGGGCAGGATAATTAAACTCTTCGTTGAAACTAATCCTTATTGACAATAGTAAAATAGACACAAACAACATAAATGTTACTCCAACTCTCGTAGACGGGGAGTTGTGTGTGTGTGTGCGTGTAAGGTCACAGTATTACCTATAGATCGGTCATACGAGCTCTGAGCTCTCATGCGGGAGGTTAATACCTGTCGAACACGAGTCCAACACGTGATCCAAGACCATGGTGAATCACACACACACACACACACACACACACACACACACACACACACACACACACACACACACACACACACACACACACACACACACACACACACACGCTAGAGCGCTCGACTGGGAAGTACGGTGGTGCTCGCAGTAGCTGGTTCGAATCCTGCCCAGGGCCGAAATTATTTCGGTATCGCTGCGCTTCGGGTCGTTACTCTGACTCTCGTGGGCGGGGAGTTGGGGGAGTGTGTGTGAAAGGTCATAGCATTACCCATAGATCGGTCATACGAGCTCTGAGCTCTCTTCCGGGAGGGAAATAGCTGTCGATCACGAGTCCAACACGTGATCCAAAGACCAAGGTGAACACACACACACACACACACACACACACACACACACACACACACACACACACACACACACACACACACACACACACACACACACACACACACACGCACGCACGGCAGTTGAAGTGACAGCGAAGCTTGGAACTCCAGAAAAACATCAATCTTCGTGTATATCAACGACGAGGGAGTACCTTTTTGTATTCATAGGAAAGGGGAAAGCTCGTGGTGTAGTGGGAAGGCGATGACAAAGGAGAAGGGGAGGGATTACTGAGGAAAATGGAAGGAAATGAAGAAGGGGAAGACTGGGTCCAGGGGGACAGGCGCCTTGTAAAGAAACAAAGGCCGGATGATTTTGGTGAAGAAGAAGGGGTTAGCAAAAATGTAAAGATTAGAAATATAGATAAGAGCAGCACAATGGAAGGTGAAGATAATAATTTCCATGAATTTAATGAAGGGGGGGATACCAACCTCCCCTGATTAGCAAGCCTAGAGGAAAAACTTGAGAAAATGACCGAACATTGGGAAAGTAGGTTCGGTCAACTCATACTGATTGCGCAGAAAGTTGAAAAATTGGAAGAACTAGAGAAGGTGAGCAAAAACCTAACTAAAGAAATAGAAGAATTAAAAAGACAGTTAAAAGAAGTAAAAGATGAGAATGAGGAATTAAAGAGGAATAATAAAGAGAATAAAGAGTCCATAGCAAAAGAAGCACAGGGTTGGAAGAAAATCCAAGAGAACAACAAAATTGCATTTAATGATATAGTGACACAGATGAAAGAACAAACTGAAACACACTTATTAAAGTGATGAGGGAGAAGGAGAATATAGTAAGAGACTTAGCAGATAAAAAGAAGTGTATAATTATATTAGGGATGGAAGAGAAGTATAATCTAAATAGGACTACAAGAATAAAGGAGGAAAAGGAAAAAGTAAATAATATATTAGAAGTAGTTCAAGAAGATGAATCTGAAATAGGAAAACAAATTGAAGAAATGTATAGGCTCGGGAAATATAATACAGATAAAACCAGACCAATTAAGGCTAAATTCAGGTCACAAACGACAGCAGATATTATCTTAGCAAAAACCGGGAAACTAGCAGACAGTGAGCACCATAAAAAGGTGTGGATAAAAAGAGAAATGAATAAAGAGGAAAGAGAGGATGAGAAATGAAAAAGACTAGAAGCTAAGGAAAAAACGAGAAAAGAACAGAGACACAAAAAGAGAAACTCTATTGGAGAGTAGTGGATATGAAAGTGAGGAAATGGTTCATAGCAGAGAAAAACGGAAGGGAAACAGAGAACACGATGGAAGTAGCAGAAAATTAAAAGTGTCTTACAAAAATGTAGATGGATTAATAACAGGCTTTAACGAACTGAATGATTACCTGAAGAAAAAAGAACCGGACATAATGGGAATTGTAGAGACAAAATTGAAAGGTCCATTGCCACCAAACAGTGTAGGACATGGAGCATATAATTGTTGGATTAGAAATACATATGGATGAAGGAATTCAAAGTTATATGAGCTTCTTTGCGGATGATGCAAAATTGTTGAAAAAAGTGAACACTGAAGAAGATTGTGAGTCGCTACAGAGTGATCTCAATAAAGTATGGGAATGGAGTAGGAAGTGGGAGATGGAATTCAATATCAAGAAGTGTAGTATAATGGAATTTGGAAGAAGCAAAAAAAGAATAGTGAGATCATATAAATTGGGAGAAAAAGAAATAAAAAAGTAGAAAATGAGAAGGACCTAGGAGTCATTATTATGAATAATATGTCCCCTGAGAAGCATATAAACAAATTTTTTTGAGAAACTTACAAGCCGCGGGCTTTGCCCTCCCCGGCTTGGCCGGGAGCTTGGCTACGCAAACAGGGCGGCTACGGATCCCAGCACGAAGAACGGAAGCGAAGAACGCGAAGAAGAACGCGAGGAAGAAGAACGCGAAGAAGAACGCGAAGTCGAACGTAAAGAAGAGCACGAAGTAGAATGCGAAGAAGAACGCAAAGAAGAACGCGAAGAAGAACGCGAAGAAGAAGAACACGAAGAAGAAGAACGCGAAGAAGAACGCGAAGAAGAAGAACGCGAAGAAGAACGCGAAGAAGAACGCGAAGAAGAATGCGAAGAAGAACGCAAAGAAGAACGCGAAGAAAAACGCGAAGAAGAACGCGAAGAAGAATGCGAAGAACGCAAAGAAGAACGCGAAGAAGAATGCGAAGAAGAATGCGAAGAATGCAAAGAAGAACGCGAAGAAAAACGCGAAGAAGAAGAAGAAGAAGAAGAAGAAGAAGAAGAAGAAGAAGAAGAAGAAGAAGAAGAAGAAGAAGAAGAAGAAGAAGAAGAATACCATCTGACCCCGACTTACCCAAGCGCTTTTTCAAGAATATTTTTAGGACAAAGTGTCACCGTAATACCACCTGTCCCCGACTTCCAGAGCGTTTTTTAGAAGAATATTTTTATTTAGACTTAGATAATTTAATAAGAACAAAGTGGCATTTACATACCTGGATGAAGAAATTGTAAAGAAAATACTAGTTGCCTTGATAAGACCAAGATTGGAATATGCAGCGACGATGTGGTCACCAAGTACAAAAAAAATGTATAACAAAAATTGAAAAAATACAAAGAGCAATTACAACACTAGCACCAACACTCTCAGAACTATCATATGAAGAGAGACTAACAAAACTTGAACTACGGACATTAGAACAAAGAAGAGAGAGAGGAGACTTGATAACTAC
>NC_134781.1:15819506-15829506 GCF_046742065.1 Oratosquilla oratoria | reverse complement strand
TGAGTTTTCAAACTCAGGATATCTGATGAGCTGACGGATTTGAGGACCAGCAAAGATGCCAGCTTTCAACTTCTCTATGGCTAATCCTGGAAAAAAAATGGCGCAAGTAAGCGATGAAGCCACCATCCTTGTCTAGAACTTTGAACTGTTAAATCAAGCCGAGCTTGATGGGCAGCGGTGGGAAGAATGTCTCTGTCTACTATACTATATAAATATATACTACATAAACATATACTATACAAATATATACATATACATATATACATATAAAAGTATATACATATATAAATAAATACTATATATATCATGAATATATAATACATATACTATATAAACATATACTATATATACTATAAAAATGTATACATATATAGATACAAACATATATAATTATATAAATATATAAATACGTAAGTATATAAATATATGAATATATGAATATATAAATATATAATGTATGAAAATATAAATATACAAATATATAGATATATAAATGTATAAATGTATAAATATATACATATGTACGTATATACATATATACATATAAATATATATACATATGTATGTATATATATATATATATATATATATATATGTATATGTATATACATATGTATATATATATATATATATATATATATATATACATATGTGTGTGTGTGTGTGTGTGTGTGTGTGTGTGTGTGTGTGTGTGTGTGTGTGTGTGTGTGTGTGTGTGTGTGTGTGTGTGTGTGTGTGTGTGTGTGTGTGTGTGTGTGTGTGTGTGTGTGTGTGTGTACACTCGCAACGTGTGGAAATGCAAAATGAATTGACGGACAGAAAAAGAGGGGCAGGGCGTTGTGGAAAATGTAATGGGGATCCAAGGAGGTCTAAAAGAATATCTATGAAAACAGTCCGCTCAGTCGCGTTGGTGCTTCGCCGGCTCTCCTCGCTTCGGACTGCGCCTGGGCCTCGGCTCGCCTCGCTTTGGCCTGGGCCTCGCCTAGGCCTCGCCTGGGCCTGGGCCTCGGCTCGTCTCGCCTGGCCTGGGCCTGGGCCTCGGCTCGCCTCGCCTGGCCTAGGCCTGCGTCTCAGCTCGCCTCGTTTCGGCTTGGGCTTGAGCCTCGGCTCGCCTCGCTTCGGATTGGGCCTGAGCCTCGGCTCACCTGGCCTTGACCCGGGCCTGGGCCTTGGTTAGCCTCGCCTGGGCCCGAGCCTGGGCCTTGGTTAGCTTCGTCTGGGCCTGGGCCTGGGCCCCGGTCTGGGCCATTGACTGGGCCTCGCCTCGTAACGTCACGGCCAGGGACTGAGCCTGGCCTCGCCTCGGTCTGGGCCTGGGCCTCGCCTCGCAGCGTCTCGGCCTGGGCCTCACCTCGCCTCGCCTCGGCGTGGGCCTGGACCTTGCCTCGCAGCGTCTGGGCTTAGGCCTCGCCTCGGCTCGGCCTGGGACTGGCTCGCCACGCTTCGGCTCGGCCTGGGCCTGGGCCTGGGCCTCGCCTCGCAGCGTTTCGGCCTGGGCCTCGGTTCGCCTCGTCTCGCCTCGCCTGGCCTGGGCCTGGGCCTCGGCCTGGGACTGGGACTGGGCCTCGCTTCGCAGCGTCTCAGCCTGGGACTGAGCCTCGCCTCGCAGCGTCTCGGCCTGGGCCTCGGTTCGCCTCGTCTCGGCCTGAGCCTCGGTTCGCCTCGCCTGGCCTGGGCCTGGGCCTGGGCCTGGGCCTGGGACTGGGACTGGGCCTCGCCTCGCAGCGTCTCGGCGTGGGCCTCGGCTCGCCTTGCCTCGGCCTGGGCCTGGACGTCGCCTCGCAGAGTCTCACCCAGGGTCTGGGACTGGGCCTCGCCTCGCAGCGTCTCGGCCTGGGACTGAGCCTCGCTTTGCAGCGTCTCGGCCTCGGCTCGTCTCGTCACGGCCTGGGCATGGACATCGCCTCGTCTCGGCTAGGCCTGGGCCTAGGACTGAGCCTCGCCTCGCAGCGTCTCGGCCTGGGCCTAGGACTGAGCCTCGCCTCGCAACGTCTCGGCCTGGGACTGAGCCTCGCCTCGCAGCGTCTCGGCCTGGGACTGAGCCTCGCCTCGCAGCGTCTCGGCCTGGGACTGAGCCTCGCCTCGCAGCGTCTCGGCCTGGGCATCGGCTCGCCTCGCCTCGGCCTGGGCCTGGGCCTTGCCTCGCCTGGCCTGGGCTTGGACCTCGGCCTGAGCCTGGGACTGAGCCTCGCCTCGCAGCGTCACGGCCTGGGACTGAGCCTCGCCTCGCAGCGTCTCGGCCTTGGCCTCGGTTCGCCTCGTCTCGGCCTGGGCCTCGGCTCGCCTCGCCTGGCCTAGGCCTGGGACTGGGACTGGGCCTCGCCTCGCAGCGTCTCGGCCTGGGACTGAGCCTCGCCTCGCAGCGTCTCGGCGTGAGCCTCGCCTTGCCTCGCCTCGGCCTGGGCCTGAACGTCGCCTCGCAGAGTCTCACCCAGGGCCTCGGCTCGCCTCGCCTGGCCTGGGTCTGGGCCTGGGTCTCGTCCTGGGTCTGGGACTGGGCCTCGCCTCGCAGCGTCTCGGCCTGGGACTGAGCCTCGCCTCGCAGCGTCTCGGCCTCGGCCTGGGCCTGGGCCTCGCCTCGCAGCGTCTCGGCCAGGGCCTCGGCTCGCCTCGTCTCGGCCTGGGCATGGACATCGCCTCGTCTCGGCTAGGCCTGAGCTGGGCCTCGGCTCGCCTCGCCTTGGCCTCAGCATAGGCCTCGAGACGTATAGCATAGGCCGAGACGCTGCGAGGCGAGGCTCAGTCCCAGGCCCAGGCCGAGGCCCAAACCCAGGCCAGGCGAGGCAAGGCCCAGGCCCAGGCCGAGACGAGGCAAGCCGATGCCCAGGCCGAGACGCTGCGAGGCGAGGCTCAGTCCCAGGCCGAGACGCTGCGAGGCGAGGCTCAGTCCCAGACGGAGACGATGCGAGGCGAGGCTCAGTCCCAGTCCCAGGCCAGGCCCAGGCCCAGGCCCAGGCACAGGCCCAAACCCAGGCCAGGCGAGGCGAGCCCAGGCCCAGGCCCAGGCGAGGTGAACAGATGTCCAAGCCGAGACGCTGCGAGTCGAGGCCTAGACTGAATCCGAGGCAAGGCGAGGCCCTGGCCGAGACTCTGCGAGGCGAGGCCTAGGCCCAGGCCGAGGCGAGGCTCAGTCCCAGGCCGAGACGCTGCGAGGCAAGGCCCAGACCCAGGCCGAGGCCCAGGCCCAGGCCCAGGCCCAGGCCCAGGCCCAGGCCAGGCGAGGCGAGCCGAGGCCCAGGCCCAGGCGAAACGAGCCGAGGACCAAGCCGAGACGCTACGAGTCGAGGCCTAGGCTGAGGCCGAGGCGAGGCCCTGGCCAAGACGCTGCGAGGCGAGGCGAGGCCTTGGCCTAAACTTTGCGAGGCCCTAGGCGAGACGCCGCGAGGCAATGCCCAGGCCCAGGTCGAGGCGAGGCGAGCCGATGTCCAAGACGAGACGCTGCGAGGCGAGGCCCAGGCCCAGGCCAGACGCTGCGAGGCGAGGCTCAGTCTCAGGCCAGACGCTGCGAGGCGAGGCTCAGTCCCAGGCCGAGATGCTGCGAGGCGAGGCCCAGTCCCAGGCCCAGGCCGAGGCCCAGGCCCAGGCAAAGCGAGCCGAGGCCCTGGCCGAGACGCTGCGAGTCGAGGCTCAGGCTGATGCCAAGGCGAGGCGAGCCGAGGCCCTAGTCAAGACGCTGCGAGGCGAGGCCTAGGCCCAGGCCGAGGCGAGGTGAGGCCCTGCGAGGCGAGGCCTAGGGTCTGGCCGAGACGCTGCGAGGCAAGGCCCAGGCCCAGGCCCAGGCCGAGGCGAGGCGAGCCGATGCCCAGGCCGAGACGCTGCGAGGCGAGGCTCAGTCCCAGGCCCAGGCCCAGGCCCAGGCCGAGGCCCAAGCCCAGGCCAGGCGAGGCAAGGCCCAGGCCCAGGCCGAGGCAAGCCGATGCCCAGGCCGAGACGCTGCGAGGCGAGTCTCAGTCCCAGATGGAGACGATGCGAGGCGAGGCTCAGTCCCAGTCCCAGGCCAGGCCCAGGCCAGGCGAGGGGAGCCCAGGCCCAGGAGAAGCGAGCCGATGCCCAGGCCGAGGCAAGGCGAGGCCCTGGCCGAGACGCTGCGAGGCGAGGCCTAGGCCCAGGTCGAGGCGAGGCGAGGCCCTGGCCGAGACGCTGCGAGGGAGGCTCAGTCCCAGGCCGAGACGCTGCGAGGCAAGGCCCAGACCCAGGCCGAGGCCCAGGCCCAGGCCCAGGCCAGGCGAGGCGAGCCCAGGCGAAACGAGCCGAGGACCAAGCCGAGACGCTGCGAGTCGAGGCCTAGGCTGAGGCCGAGGCGAGGCCCTGGCTAAGACGCTGCGAGGCGAGGCCTGGCCCAGGCCGAAACTTTGCAAGGCCCTGGGCGAGACGCAGCGAGGCAAGGCCCAGGCCCAGGCCGAGGCGAGGCCCAGTCCCAGGCCGGGGTAGGCGAGCCGAGGGCCAGACGCTGCGAGGCGAGGCTCAGTCCCAGGCCGAGACGCTGCGAGGCGAGGCCCAGGCCCAGGCCAGGCGAGGCGAGCCGAGGGCCAGACGCTGCGAGGCGAGGCTCAGTCCCAGGTCGAGGCCCAGGCCCAGGCAAAGCGAGGACGAGGCCCAGGCGAAGCGAGGCGAGGCCCAGGCGAAATGAGCCAAGGCCAAGGCCCTGGCACAGGCGAGGCGTGCAAAGGCCCAGGCACAGACCGAAGCGAGGCGAGCCGAGGCCCAGGCGCAGGCACAGGCAAATACGCTGCGAAGAGAGACTCAGACCCAAGTCCAGACCAAGGCCAAGGCGAGGCGAGGCCCAGGCGAGGCGTGCGGAGGCCCAGGCCCTGGCCGAAGCGAGGCGAACCGAGGCCGAGGCCAGGCCAGGCCAAGATGCTGCGAGGCGAGGCCAAGGCCGAATAATTGCGAGGCCCAGACCCAGGCCGAGGCCCAGGCGAGGCGAGCCAAGTCTCAGTCCCGGGCCCATGCGAGGCGAGGCTCAGTCCCAGGCCGAAGTGAGGCGAGCCGAGGCCCAGACGCAGGCACAAGCCGATATGCTGCGAGGCGAGACTCAGGCCAGGGCCCAGACCGAGGCCAATGGGAGGCGAGGCCCAGGCCGAGATGTTGCGAGGCGAGGTACAGGCCGAAGCGAGGCGAGCCGAGGCCCAGGCGCAGGCCGAGGCGAGGCGAGCCAAGGGCCAGGCTCGGGGCCAGGCGAGGCGAGGTAAGGCTCAGGCCAAGGCGTGGGTCGAGGCGAGGTAAGCCGAGGGCCAGTCCCAGGACGAGGCGAAAGGAGCAGGCACAGGCCGAAACGCTGCGAGGCGAGGCTCAGACCCAGGTCCAGACCGAGGCCAAGGCGAGGCGAGGCCCAGGCGAGGCCGAGTCGAGGCGAGCCGAGGCCCAAGCCCGGGACCATTCGAGACGAGCCGAGGCCCAGGCCCGGGACCATTCGAGACGAGCCGAGGCCCAGTCCCAGGCAAGGTGAGGTAAGCCGAGGCCTAGACGCAGGCAGAGATACTGCGAGGCGAGGCCCAGACCCAGGCCGAGGCCTAGGCAAGGCGAGCCAAGTCTCAGGCCCGGGCCCAGGTGAGGCGAGGCGAGGCTTAGTCCTAGGCCGAAGCGAGGCGAGGCCAGGCCCAGGTGAGGTGAGCCAAGGCCCAGGCCCTGGCACAGGCGAAGCGAGCCGAGGCTCAGGCACAGACCGAAGCGAAGCGAGCCGAGACCTAGGCGCTGGCACAGGCCGATACGCTGTAAGGCGAGGCTCAGCCCCAGGTCCAGACAGAGGCGAGGCCCAGGCTGAGATGTTACGAGGCGAGGCCCATGTCCAGGCCGAGATGTTGCAAGGCGAGGCCCATGTCCAGGCCGAAGCCCAGGCGAGTCGAGCCAAGGCCCAGGCTCGGGGCCAGGCGAGGCGAGGTGAGACTCAGGCCCAGCCCTAAGCGAGGCGAGCCGAGGCCCAGGCGTAGGCCGAGGCTCAGGCCAAGGCTCAGGCGAGGGGACGTCAGTCGAGGCCAAAGCCTAGCCGAAGCGAGCCGAGACCAAGGTCCAGGCGAGGCGAGGCAAGCCGTGGCCCAGACCCAGGCCTAAGCCCAGGCGAGGCGAGGCGTGCCGAGTCCCAGGTTTAGGCCGATGCGAGGAGAGTCGAGACCCAGGTGAGGCGAGGTGAGCCGTTGCCCAGGCCGAGGCGAAGCGAGGCGAGGCGAGGCGAAGCGAGGCGAAGCGAGGCGAAGCGAGGCGAAGCGAGGCGAGGCGAGTCGAGCTGACGCCCAGGCCCAGGCCCACACATAGATCCAGATCCAGGCGGGGAGATGCGACCAGAGGCCCATTCCCAGATCAGGGCGAGGCAAGACGAGGCCAAGGCCAAGTCCCACAAGCCCACGCTCAGGCACAGGCACAGTCCCAGACCCAGGCCGAGGTAAGTAGAGAACCAAGTCCAGGCTGAGGCCAAGGCGAGCTGAGGACCAGACCCAGGCCCAGGACGAGGCCGAGGCCAGGCCCAGACCCAGGACGAAGCCAAGGCGATCCGAGGACCAGGACCTCGTGACTTTTCTCCCGTGTACCAATATTTTTTTCTTTTCCTCCACCCTTCTCCAATCAGAAAGACTTACAACGTCTTAAACAATACTGCTTACACAAGCAATCTCAACATCGAAGCTGAATGGCTTAGTATTGTCACACCATTAAAATCTGTACCCCATTATCTGCCTTACTTATCTCTTACAGGGGTCGGCAGCTACCCCTGGTCGTCCCGACCAATTATTTTCGACAGCTACAGGACGAACCGAGTCAATAATTGAACGCTCCCAAGAGACTACAAGATTGGTGAGTGTATCAACTACTACAAGGTCACATCTACAACCACGACCGCAATCACAACCACACGTATGCTGACTCCAAAGGACGACAAGACGAGGAACGAGGGGTCTACAACACTGCGAACAACTAATACGAGGAACGAGGGGACGAGCTGCAACTACTACAGCGAATTAATGAGTCTACAACCACTAAGAGGCAATAAACAAGGACTAATGAGGGACGACGAGGTCGACGTACGTGGAGGCCGTCGATTAAAATCTACTTTAAAAACACTAATGTATCAAGACACGAGGTTCATACATCAAATGTCAATATTCCCAAATTCACAGGTAATGAAAACACCTTGGGAGTTAATCGGTTTTCATAGTTTGGTTGATACATTAATTGTAAGCAAATATATAACAGATGAAAAAAGGAAAATAGAAATTTTATAAGAGAAGGGTAGAGCTAGGCTTATAATAAATTTCCAGCAAATGGAAGATATCAACCAATATGAAGATTATAAGAAGGCATTCATTCAAATTTTTCATGTCAAAGTGTGATCAGGATCCTATCAGGTCTTTGGTTAGAATGATAAAGAAAGTAAAAACAAGTAAAGGTGGTCAAGAAGAGATCTCGGGAAAACAGCAGCAGACTGGAGGGAGAATAGCAACTTTTGCGAACAAGAGCGATCCGCAGGCGGTACCGGAGGAGCTGAGAGTCGCACAGGAAAAATGAATTATCTGCAATATCTTATACCTCGAAAATGAGTCACAAGACTACGTATTCGAATAATGAGTTATGCACATACCTTTATACACATACATATGAATATACATATATATATATATTGTTATACCATACCTTCCCAGGGCACGATGATCCCCGAGTATTCTAATTGAGGGCCCCAATATGGCGTAACAAAGTCCGAATTATGAGAGAGGACTTGGGCCCTTAAGTTATGTGTAATTATCAGTCAACTGTTTCTTAAGAGCATTCCACTATATTGTTTCAAATAAAGAGCAACAAAGGAAAATAGATTTAATTATAAATGAAAGCTTAAGCATGACAGAACAATTCCAATTTAGAATAAGATGCTGCCGGCGAATGAGAATTGAAACATGGAAAAGCCGGCAGCTTTTAACAAGAGTATTAAAGAAAATAAAGATCTTTGCACAAGTATAACCATTACCATATAGACATAGACATACACGGAATAATATAATCAAAGTTAATTTACTCACTACAGACCTAACTGAACTGGAACTAAAAATCTTACTTGACACAGAGTATTCTCACCAGTTCTTACTAGCTCGGTCCCTCCAGGCAACTCAACTAACTCACCTGGCCGACCGCACACGTCACCTTCGGCCACCAATAAAGCAAAACTAAAGGCATCCACATTCTTTGTTACAAGATACAAGTTTTATATCTGACTGTACATGACGATTACATACAATTATTCATGTACTAGTGCGTTTAAGCATTCATATTACACCACAATACAAGGAATACATTCATCGTACCTTCGAACAACGTATCACCTAGCAGACGACAGTAGTCGTTGAAGGCGAACGGACAATAAACTTACATAGTACATGGTTTCATACATAATACATAGTTTCATACATAGTACATAATACATACACAATACATAATTTACATAATACATAGTTTATCATAGAAAAAATGCACTCTTACATAACAATATATATATATGTATATATATATATATATACTTATATATATATGTATATAAATGTATATATACATATATATATATATATATACATATACATATATATATATATATATATATATATATGTATATGTATATACATATATATATATATATATATGATATAAATATATATAAACACAAGTACATACTGCATTTACATATAAATAGGAAAGTCCACATATGCAAACACATGATCAATCACGTATGCACGTACTTGTATAAGCACAACACACACACTTGCGGGCGCATACACTGACAAAAAGACTTACACCCACACATACACACCCACCGGATGTAAAGAAATACAGTTTTCCATATCGACGCATAAATACTTGGAATAGCTTAGGCAATATACCCCAAGCAGGGACAATACATGAATTCAAATCTAATTACGATATTGAGACATATGTGGGCGTAGGAAACACAAGAGTCTTAGTTTGAGTTTATTCCTGACCAGTTTCGTAGGATTTTTTTTTTTTTTTTTTTTTAAGGAATAGTGAGCAGAATGGACTCTGGACGTTTACACATGAGGAGGACCTCGCTAACTCCCCGTGTCGACAGTGTTGGCGCCATGCGTGGAACGTTAATAGATATCTTGCGTAAGAATGAATATTAAGAACGAACGAAAAAAAAAAATAAATAGAATAGAGTAAGGAGACGGTAATGACAGGAGAGAATATGAAAAGAAGATATGTTAGGTGACTTGATGATAGTATAGTAAGATTCACATGGTACATGATATATTAATCATGAATAATTTAAGACAGAAAAGTCAATATATATATCAATATTTCCTGGTAGTATCTACGCATATCATCAACACTAGTTACGCGTAGAGGCAGTGAGGTCTCCCTTATGTATAAGGCTTTGTTCACACTACAAGCGGAGCGGTTTGGTGTTCACACTACAAGCGGAGAGGAGCGTGGCGGAGCAGAGCGTCTGAGCGACTTGCCCAAGAATCAGTCGCGATGGAGGATTTCGTGAGTACGTATATATTGCTCGACACTAAAAGACAGAAACGGCAACACTGGATTCATCCCACCAGAAGAAGAAGAGCTCGGTATGGAGAATACCACCATCTCTTCCATGAACTAAGGAGAGACGAATCGCGATTCCACGCGTATTTACGGATGGAACCGCCAACTTTCGATATTTTGCACTCCCTCATAGAAAGAAAAAATTCTAAAAGGTAAGAAAGGTTTTTATTAAAATAAAAAAAAAAAAAAATCTCTGATGTCTCATATTTTCTTTCAGTCTGAATTACAAATCGAATATTTTGGTATTGATCTCAACAAAACAAACAAACCACTTAACCAAAGAAGAATTAATAGAGATAGTCTTAAACCTCTAAGTGTGAATAACATTAATTTATTTTAGAACAATATCATCGAGCTACGTAGACAAAAAGTAATCTTAGCTCATTCTAAATCAAAACAAAATCAAACGAATCAAAATCAAATAAAACAAAAACAGAATATGATAAAGCAAAACTAACCAAAA
>NC_134781.1:15804506-15814506 GCF_046742065.1 Oratosquilla oratoria | reverse complement strand
TGCTATAAAATATATACAATGAAAATATATACTACATAGATATATACATATATAAATACAAACATATATAATTATATAACTATATAAATATATGAATATATAAGTATATAGATATATGAATATATAAATATATAAATGTATAAATATGTATAAATATATAGATATATAAATGTATAAATGAATATATATATATAGATTTATACATATGTACATACGAGTATATACATATATACATATGTATATATGTATATGTATATATATATACACACACATATATATACATATATATATATATATATATATATATATGTGTGTGTGTGTGTGTGTGTGTGTGTGTGTGTGTGTGTGTGTGTGTGTGTGTGTGTGTGTGTGTGTGTGTGTGTGTGTGTGTGTGTGTGTGTGTGTGTGTGTGTGTGTGTGTGTGTGTGTGTGTGTGTGTGTGTGTGTGTGTGTGTGTGTGTGTGTGTGTGTGTGTGTGTGTGTGTGTGTGTGTGTGTGTGTACACTCACACTCGCAATGTGTGGAAATGCAAAATGAATTGACAGACAGAAAAAGAGAGGCAGGGCGTTGTGGAAAACATAATGAGGATCCAAGGAGGTCTAAAAGGATATCTATGAAAACAGTCCGCTCAGTCGCGTCGGTGCTTCGCTGGCTCCCCTCGTATCGGACTGCGCCTGGGCCTCGGCTCGCCTCGCTTTGGCCTGGGCCTGAGCCTGGGCCTCGGCTCGCCTTGCCTGCCCTGGGCCTGGGCCTGCGCTTCGGCTCGCCTCGCTTCGGCTTGAGCCTGAGCCTCGGCTTGCCTCGCCTGGGCCTCGCCTTTGCCTGGGCCTCGCCTTTGCCTGGGCCTCGGCTCGCCTCGCTTCGGCTTGGGCCTGAGCCTCGGCTCACCTCGCCTGGGCCCGGGCCCGGGCCTGGGCCTTGGTTAGCCTCGCCTGGGCCCGGGCCTGGGCCTTGGTTAGCTTCGCCTGGGCCAGGGACTGGGCCTCGCCTCGCAGCGTCTCGGCCTGGGACTGAGCCTCGCCTCGCCTCGGTCTGGGCCAGGGCCTCGCCTCGCAGCTTCTCGGCCTGGGCCTCGCCCCGCCTCGCCTCGGCGTGGGCCTGGACCTCGCCTCGCAGCGTCTGGGCCTGGGCCTCGCCTCGCCTCGGCCTGGGACTGGCTCGCCTCGCTTCGGCTCGCCCAAGGCCTGGGCCTCTGCCTGGGACTGGGCCTCGCCTCGCAGCGTCTCGGTCTGGGACTGAGCCTCGCCTCGCAGCGTCTCGGCCTGGGCCTCGGTTCGCCTCGTCTCGGCCTGGGCATCGGCTTGGCTCGGCTCGGCTCGGCTCGTCTCGCCTGGCCTGGGCCTGGGACTGAGCCTCGCCTCGCAGCGTCTCGGCTTGGGACTGAGCCTCGCCTCGCAGCGTCTCGGCCTGGGCCTCGGCTCACCTCGCCTCGGCCTGGGTCTGGGCGTCGCCTCGCAGCGTCTCAGCCAGGGCCTCAACTCGCTTCGCCTGGTCTGGGCCTCGTCCTGGGCCTGGGACTGTGCCTCGCCTCGCAGCGTCTCGGCCTAGGACTGAGCCTCGCCTCGCAGCGTCTCGGGCTGGGCCTCGGATCGCCTCGCCTCGGCCTGGGCCTGGGCTTCGCCTCGCAGCGTCTCGGCTCGGCCAGAGCTGGGCCTCGGCTCGCCTCGCCTCGGCCTCAACATGGGCCTCGACTCGCAGCGTCTAGGCCTGGGCCTGGGCCTCGGCCTGGACATGGGACTAAGGCTCGCCTCGCAGGGTATCGGCTTGGGCATCGGCTCGCCTCGCCTCGGCCTGGGCCTAGGCCGTGCCTCGCAGCGTCTCGGCGAGGGCCTAAGACTCGCCTTGCAGCGTCTCGGCCTGGGCCTAGGCCTCGCCTCGCAGCGTCTTGGCCAGGGCCTTGCCTCGCCTCGGCCTCAGTCTAGGCCTCGACTCGCAGCGTCTCGGCTTGGGCCTCTGCTCGCCTCGCCTGAGCCTGGGCCTCGGCTCGTTTGGCCTGGGCCTGGACCTGGGACTGGGCCTTGCCTCGCAGCGTCTCGGCCTGGTACTGAGCCTCGCCTCGCAGCATCTCGGCCAGGTCCTCGCCTCGCCTCGGCCTGGGCCTAGGCCTCGCCTCGCCTTGGCCTCAGCCTAGGCCTCGACTCGCAGCGTCTCGGCTTGGGCATCGGCTCGCCTCACTTTGGCCTCAGCCTTGGCCTCGACTCGCAGCATCTCGGCCAGGGCCTTGCCTCGCCTGGCCTGGGCCTGTGCCTGGTCCTGTGCCTGGTCCTCTACCTGAGCCTGGGACTGAGCCTCGCCTCGCAGCGTCGTCAGGCCCGGGCCCATGTGAGGCGAGCCGAGGCCCAGCCACAGGCCGAAGTGAGGCGAGCCGAGGCTTAGGCGCAGGCCGAGGCGAGGCGAGCCGAGGCCCTGGCCAAGACACTGCGAAGCGAGGCCCAGGCCTAGGCCCAGGCGAGGCGGGCCGAGGCCCAGGCGAGGCGAGCCAAGGCCTAGGCGAGGCGGGCCAAGGCCCAGGCCCAGGCCCATGTGAGGCGAGCCGAGGCTCAGGCACAGGCCCAAGTGAGGCGAGCCGAGGCTCAGGCGCAGACCAAGGCGAGGCGAGCCGAGATCCTGGCCGAGACGTTGCGAAGCGAGGCCCAGGCCCAAACCAAGGCCCAGGCCCCGGGGCCAGGTCAGGTGAGCCGAGGCTCAGGCCCAGACCGAGGCCGAGGCGAGGCGAGGCCCAGGCCGAAAAGATGGGAGGCGAGGCCCAGGCCCAGGTCGAGGCCCAGGCGAGTCGAGCCAAGGCACAGGCGCTGCGAGGCGAGGCTCAGTCCCAGGCCGAGACGCTGCGAGGCGAGGCCCAGTCCCAGTCCCAGGCCAGACGCTGCGAGGCGAGGCTCAGTCCCAGGCCAGACGCTGCGAGACGAGGCTCAGTCCCAGTCCGAGACGCTGCGAGGCGAGGCCCAGTCCCAGTCCCATTCCAGAGGCTGCGATGCGAGGCGAGGCTCAGTCCCAGGCCAGACGCTGCGAGACGAGGCTCAGTCCCAGGCCGAGACGCTGCGAGGCGAGGCCCAGTCCCAGTCCCAGGCCAGACGCTGCGAGGCGGCGAGCCGATGCCCAGGCCGAGACGCTGCGAGACGAGGCTCAGTCCCAGGCCCAGGCCGAGGCTCAAACCCAGGCCGAGGCCCAAACCCAGGCCAGGCGAGGCAAGGCCCAGGCCCAGCCCGAGACGAGGCAAGCCGATGCCCTGGCCGAGACGCTGCGAGGCAAGGCTTAGTCCCAGGCCGAGACGCTGTGAGGCGAGGCTCAGTCCCAGACCGAGAAGCTGCGAGGCGAGCCTCAGTCCCAGACCCAGCACGAGGCCCAGGCCCAGGCCAGACGAGGCGAGCCGAGGCCCAGACGCTGCGAGGCGAGGCTCAGTCCCAGGCCGAGACGCTGCGGGGCGAGGCTCAGTCCCAGGCCCAGGCCGAGGCCCAAACCCAGGCCAGGCGAGGCAAGGCCCAGGCCCAGGCCGAGACGAGGCAAGCCGATGCCCAGGCCGAGAAGCTGCGAGGCGAGGCTCAGTCCCAGGCCGAGACGCTGCGAGGCGAGGCTCAGTCCCAGGCGGAGACGATGCGAGGCGAGGCTCAGTCCCAGTTCCAGGCTAGGCCCAGGCCCAGGCCCAGGCCTTAGACTGAATCCGAGGCAAGGCGAGGCCCTGGCCGAGACGCTGCGAGGCGAGGCTCAATCCCAGGCCGAGACGCTGCGAGGCAAGGCCCAGACCCATACCCAGGCCCAGGGCAGGCGAGGCGAGCCGAGGCCCAGGCCCAGGCCCAGACGAGGCGAGCCGAGGACCAAGCCGAGACGCTGCGAGTCGAGGCCTAGGCTGAGACCGAGGCGAGGCCCTGGCCAAGACGCTGCGAGGCGAGGCCCTGTCCGAAATTTTGCGAGGCGAAGCCCTGGACGAGACGCCGCGAGACAAGGCCCAGGCCCAGGCCGAGGCGAGGCGAGCCGATGCCTAGGTCGAGACACTGCGAGGCAAGGCTCAGTCCCAGGCCGAGACGCTGTGAGGCGAGGCTCAGTCCCAGACCGAGAAGCTGCGAGGCGAGCCTCAGTCCCAGGCCCAGCACGAGGCCCAGGCCCAGGCCAGACGAGGCGAGCCGAGGCCCAGACCCTCCGAGGCGAGGCTCGGTCCCAGACCGAGACGCTGCAAGGCGAGGCCCAGTCCTAGGCCCAGGCCAGGCCTCGGCTCGCCTCGCTTCGGCTTGGGCCTGAGCCTCGGCTCGCCTCGCCTGGGCCCGGGCCTGGGCCTTAGCTAGCCTCGCCTGGGCCAGGGACTGGGCCTCGCCTCGCAGCGTCTCGGCCTGGGACTGAGCCTCGCCTCGCCTCGGTCTGGGCCAGGGCCTCGCCTCGCAGCTTCTCGGCCTGGGCCTCGCCCCGCCTCGCCTCGGCGTGGGACTGGACCTCGCTTCGCAGCGTCTGGGCCTGGGTCTCGCCTCGCCTCGGCCTGGGACTGGCTCGCCTCGCTTTGGCTCGCCCAAGGCCTGGGCCTCGCCTCGCAGCGTCTCGGCCTGAGCCTCGGTTCGCCTCGTCTCGGCCTGGGCCTGGGCCTGGGCCTGGGCCTCGGCCTGGGACTGGGCCTCGCCTCGCAGCGTCTCGGCCTGGGCCTCGGTTCGCCTCGTCTCGGCCTGGGCCTGGGACTGGGCCTCACCTCGCAGTGTCTCGGCCTGGGACTGAGCCTCGCCACGCAGCGTCTCGGCCTGGGCATCAGCTCACCTCGCCTCGGCCTGGGTCTGGGCGACGCCTCGCAGCGTCTCAGCCAGGGCCTCAACTCGCTTCGCCTGGCCTGGGCCTCGTCCTGGGCCTGGGACTGTGCCTCGCCTCGCAGCGTCTCGGCCTAGGACTGAGCCTCGCCTCGCAGCGTCTCGGCCTGGGCCTCGGCTCGCAGCGTCTCGGCCTGGGCCTGGACCTCGCCTCGTCTCGGCTCGGCCTGAGCTGGGCCTCGGCTTGCCTCGCCTCGGCCTCAATATGGGCCTCGACTCGCAGCGTCTAGGCCTGGGCCAGGGCCTCGGCCTGGACCTGGGACTGAGCCTCACCCCGCAGGGTCTCGGCTTGGGCATCGGCTCGCCTCGCCTCGGCCTGGGCCTAGGCCGTGCCTCGCAGCCTGGGCCCGATGCGAGGAGAGTCGAGACCCAGGTGAGGCGAGGTGAACCGTTGCCCAGGCCGAGGCGAGTCGAGCTGACGCCCAGGCCTAGGCCCACACATAGATCCAGATCCAGGCTGGGCGATGCAACCAGAGGCCCATTCCAGGTCAGGGGGAGGCAAGACGAGGCCCACGCCAAGTCCCACAAGCCCACGCTCAGGCACAGGCACAGGCCCAGGCCGAGGTGAGCAGAGGACCAGGCCCAGGCTGAGGACAAGGCGAGCTGAGGACAAGACCCAGGCCCAGGACGAGGCCGAGGCCAGGCCCAGACCCAGGACGAGGCCAAGGCGATCCGAGGACCAGGACCTCGTGACTTTTCTCCCGTGTACCAATATTTTTTCTTCTCCAATCAGGAAGACTTACAACGTCTTAAGCAATACTGCTTACACAAGCAATCTCAACATCGAAGCTGAATGGCTTAGTATTGTCACACCATTAAAATCTGTACCCCTCTATCTGCCTTACTTATCTCTTACAGGGCTCGGCAGCTACCCTTGGTCGTCCCAACCAATTATCTTATACAGCTACAGGACGAACCGAGTCAATAATTGAACGCTCCCAAGAGACTACAAGATTGGTGAGTGTATCAACTACTACAAGATCACAGCTACAACCACGACCGCAATCACAACCACGCGTATGCTGACTCCAAAGGACGATAAGACGAGTAAGGAGGGATCTACAACACTAAGAGCAACTACTACGAGTCAACGAGGTACAGCGAGCTACGAGGAACGAAGGGACGAGCTGCAGCTACTACAGCGAATTAACTAGTCTACAACCACTACGAGGCAGTGAACAAGGACTCACGAGGGACGACGAGATTGACGTACGTGGAGGCAGTCGATTCAAATCGACTTTAAAAACACTGGAGGTATGACCACTAACACTAATGTATATAACACACGAGGTTCATACCTCAAATGTCAATATTCCCAAATTCACACAGGTGATGAAAACACCTTTGGAGTTAATAAGTTTCTTAGTTTGGTTCATACATTAATTGTAAGCAAAAATATAACAGATGAAAAAAGGAAAATAGAAATTTGGAAAGAGAAGGGTAGAGCTAGGTTTATAATGAATTTCCAGCAAATGGAAGATATCAACCAATATGAAGCTTATAAGAAGGCATTCATTACAATTTTTCATGTGAAAGTGTGATCAGGATCCTATCAGGTCTTTGGTTAGAATGATAAAGAAAGTAAAAACAAGGTGGTCAAGAAGAGATCTCGGGAAAACAGCAGCAGACTGGAGGGAGAATAGCAACTTTTGCGAACGAGAGCGATCCGCGGGCGGTACCGGAGGAGCTGAGAGTCGCACAGGAAAAATGAATTATCTGCAATATCTTATATGTATGTATGTATGTATGTATGTATATATATATATATATATATATATATATATATATATATATATATATATACATACATATATATATATATATATATATATATATATATATATATATATAAACACGAGTACATACTGCATTTACATATAAATAGGAAAGTCCACATATGCAAACACATGATCAATCACGTATGCACGTACTTGCATAAGCACAACACACACACTTGCGGGCGCATACACTGACAAAAAGACAAACTCACACCCACACATACACACCCACCGGATGTAAAGAAATACAGTTTTCCATATGGACGCATAAATACTTGGAATAGCTTAGGCGATATACTCCAAGCAGGGACAATACATGAATTCAAATCTAATTACGATATTGAGACATATGTGGGCGTAGGAAACACAAGAATTTATTCCTGACCAGTTTCGTAGGTATGCTTTTTTTCAAAGGAATAGTGAGCAGATTGGACTCTTTACGTTTATACATGAGGAGGACCTCGCTAACTCCCCGTGTCGCCAGTGTTGGCGCCATGCGTGGATACTACCGGGAACATTAATAAAAATCTTGCGTAAGAATTAATATTAAGAACGAACGAAAATACAATATAAATAGAATAGAGTAAGGAGACTGTAATGACAGGAGAGAATATGAAAAGAAGATAGGTTAGGTGACTTGATGATAGTAAAGTAAGAATCACATGGTATATAATTTATTAATTATGCATAATTTAAGTGAGAAAAGTCAATATATATCAATATTTCTTGGTAGTATCTACGCATATCATCAACACTAGCGACGCGTAGAGGCAGTGAGGTCTTCCGTATGTATAAGGCTTTGTTCACACTACAAGCGGAGCGGTTAGGAGTTCACACTACAAGCGGAGAGGAGCGGGGCGGAGCAGAGCGTCTGAGCGACTTACCCAAGAATCAGTCGCGATGGAGGATTTCGTGAGTGCGTTCATATTGCTCGACAGCAAAAGACAGAAACGGCAGCAATGGGTTCATCCCATCACAAGAAGAAGAAGAGATCGGTATGGAGAATACTACCATCAACTGAGGAGAGACGAATCACGATTCCACGCGTATTTACGAATGAAACCGCCAAGTTTCGATATTTTGCACTCCCTCATAGCAAGAAAAAAAAAATCTAAAAAGTAAGAGAGGTTTTTCTTTAAAAAAAATATTTCTCTGATGTCTCATATTTTCTTTCAGTCTGAATTACAAATAGAATATTTTGGTGTTGATCTCAACAAAACAAACCAACCACTTAACCGAAGAAGAATTAATCGAGATAGTCTTAGACCTTTAAATGTGAATAAGATTAATCTATTTTAGAACAATATCATCGAACTACGTAGACAAAAAGTAATCTTATCTCATTCTAAATCAAAACAAAATTAAACGAATCAAAATCAAATAAAACAAAAACAGAATATAATAAACCAAAACTAACCAAAATGAATCGAAATAGAAATAAATGGATTTATATAAAATACAACTAAATCTTTGCTTCTAAATCAACTTCTAGAGAGACTTCTATATTACCAAATGGTCTTCCAATTGAGGTCTGCCTCGTCTCCCGTTTCACTGATGTTCGCGAACCCAAACTACACGAGTATACGTATAAGAGTCGTACAATAACACCTGAAGGCCTGGCATTTGGTTGACTGGTGATAGTTCTGGAACGACTATCGTTTGTTTGCACCAGAACCAGTTGTTGTGTGAATGGTTATCAATTAAAAATGAAAATTAATGGTCATTTTGGTGGTCCAGTAAAAACTTCTTCTTCTTCTTCTTCCTCGCGTTCATTTTCGTGTTTTTCTTCGCGTTCTTCTTCGCGTTCTTCTTCGCATTCTTCTTCGCGTTCTTCTTCGCGTTCTTCTTCGCGTTCTTCTTCGCATTCTACTTCGTGTTCTTCTTCGCGTTCTTCTTCCTCGCGTTCTTCTTCGCTTTCTTCTTCGTGCTGGGGATCCCGTGTTAGGGTTCCGCCCCGAGGCCGAGACCGAAGGGGAAAACGAGGGATTAGAGCGCGGAAAGCTGCGGCCGTAGGCCGCTGTTTACGCAACCAAGCCCCCGGCGAAGCCCGCGGCTTGTATATATATATCTATGTACATATATATATATATATATATATATATATATATATATATATGTATATATATATATATATATATATATATATATATATATATATATATATATATATATATATACAAGGTCCAAACGTCCGGCTACCGTGACCAGCTGTCCAGCGACGTCCTGTTGATACGAAGACCTCACCTCCGTCCAGTACCTGACTCCTAGCTCTCCTAGTCCCCCCCCCCTTTTTACTTGTATTTAAACTCCTGTTCTGTATATGTAATCTCACTTACCTGAAGATGGTTGGATGACTCAACCGAAAGCTTGTATTTATATTTTGTGTTATGTTTTTCGTTACAATAACATCATGGATCTCGGAAGTATTGTGTTTGACCTCCCCTCAAGAATCAAACAAACCATTAGAAAAATTGAGAAAATCACTAAGAAGATAGTGGATATTGAATTAGCTCTGGTCTTCAATCGAACATGTCTACAAGAAAACTTGCTGCCCATTTATACTAATGTCAACACCCATGACCCGGCAGCCAGAAACGAACCTCTGATTTTGGAATACAGGAAGCAACTGATCCAGCGGCAAATTACTATCAAAACCGAACAGCTTGATTTCCAGCAACACAAGCTCAATGATTTAATAAACCATTTTGACGACTTCTCCCTCACATCCGAAGTCCGACGCAACATCATTTCTACTTTGAACATCGTCAAGCAACATCGCAAGAGCAACGTAGAAAACAAAACTATCAAAAAGTTGAGCCGCCTCTACGGAGGCCACTTGCTTCTCCCACAGCGCTCTGAAGGTTACATTAACCTTTCGGACCACATCCTGACAGAAGCACAAAATGAACTTCTCAACCTTGGTCTCAACTGTCACCTGCAGCCAAAATTTGATAAAGCGGATAAGGTTGCCGAGATGGAACTCCTCCTTCAGTCCCTCCTCCAACTCCAGAAAGATGGTAAGGTTACTATTTCCTCTGATTTACAACCCCAGTTATTAGCTGAAACCACCAAAAGGCGCAGTCACAAAAATAGTTCCCTCCTCACTCCACAACTCAAACAAGCCGCCTCTGAGTTACGCAACAACCCTAACCTCGTCATTCGACGAGCTGATAAGTCCTCCATGTATGTCTTACTTAACAAAGAAGAGTATTTCTCTAAAATTAACCACATCCTCTCCGACACTTCTAAATTCAAGAAAATTTCTAGTGATCCCACCAACAAACTTAAGGTTTAGGTTACCAAACTCATCGCTGTTAATAACGCAGTCGTGGACCATCTGCACATCCCTCCCATTACCGGTGAATTCTCCCCGGGCTATATTTACGGCAACGTCAAAGCTCACAAGCCGAACTCCCCTCTCCGCCCGATCATCTCACAAAT
>NC_134781.1:15784506-15794506 GCF_046742065.1 Oratosquilla oratoria | reverse complement strand
TGACAAGTTCTGCACAGTTCCTGGCCTTGTTGTCGCCAAGAAAGTTCTTCACGACCAGAACAAAAGCCTTCCATGCTTCCAGTTCCACTTCGTTCACTGAGTTTTCAAACTCAGGATATCTGATGAGCTGACGGATTTGAGGACCATCAAAGATGCCAGCTTATAACTTCTTTATGGATAATCCTGGAAAAGAATGGTGCAAGTAAGCGAAGCAGCCACCATCCTTGTCTAGAGCTTTGGTGAACCGTTAAATCAACACGAGCTTGATGGGCAGCGGTGGGAAGAATCTCTGTCTACTATACCATATAAATATATACTGTATAAATATGTACTACATAAACATATAATATACAAATATATACATATATACATATATATATATATACATATAAAAATATATACATATATAAATAAATACTATATACTCTATACCATGAAAATATAATACATATACTATAAGAATATATATTATATATACTATAAAAATATATACATATATAAATACAAGCATATATAATTATATAACTATATAAATATATAAATATATAAATACATGAGTATATAAATATATGAATATATGAATATATAAATATATAATGTATAAATATATAAATATACAAATATATAGATATATAAATGTATAAATATATACATATGTACATACATACATATATACATACTGTATATACATATATCTATGAAAACAGTCCGCTCATTCTCGACGGTGCTTCGCCGGCTCCCCTCGTATCGTACTTCGCCTAGGCCTCGGCTCGCCTCGCTTTGGCCTGGGCCTGGGCCTCGGCTCGTCTCGCCAGGCCCTGGGCATGGGCCTGGGCCTCGGCTCGTCTCGCCTGCCCTGGGCCTGGGCCTCGGCTCGGCTCGGCTCGCCTCGCCTGACCTGGGCCTGCGCCTCGGCTCGCCTCGCTTCGGCTTGGGCCTGAGCTCCGGCTTGCCTCTCCTGGGCCTCGGCTCGCCTCGCTTCGGCTTGGGCCTGAGCCTCGGCTCGCCTGGCCTGGGCCCGGGCCTGGGCCTTGGTTAGCCTCGCCTGGGCCAGGGCCTGGGCCTTGGTTAGCTTCGCCTGGGCCTGGGCCAGGGACTGGGCCTCGCCTCGCAGCGTCTCGGCCTGGGACTGAGCCTCGCCTCGCCTCGGTCTGGGCCAGGGCCTCGCCTCGCAGCTTCTCTCTCGGCCTGGGCCTCGCTCAGCCTCGCCTCGGCGTGGGTCTGGACCTCGCCTCGCAGCGTTTGGGCCTGGGCCTCGCCTCGCCTCGGCCTTGGACTGGCTCGCCTCGCTTCGGCTCGCCCAAGGCCTGGGCCTCGCCTCGCAGCGTCTCGGCCTGAGCCTCGTTTCGCCTCGTCTCGACCTGGGCCTGGGCCTGGGCCTCGGTCTGGGACTGAGACTGGGCCTCGCCTCGCAGCGTCTCGGCCTGGGACTGAGCCTCGCCTCGCAGCGTCTCGGCCTGGGCCTCGGTTCGCCTCGTCTCGGCCTGGTCCTCGGCTCGGCTCGGCTCGCCTCGCCTGGCCTGGGCCTCGGCCTCGGCCTGGGCCTGGGACTGGGCCTCGCCTCGCAGCATCTCGGCCTGGGACTGAGCCTTGCCTGGCAGCTTCTCGGCCTGGACCTCGGCTCACCTCGCCTCGGCCTTGGTCTGGGCGTCGCCTCGCAGCGTCTCAGCCAGGGCCTCGCTTGGCCTGGGCCTCGTCCTGGGCCTGGGACTGTGCCTCGCCTCGCAGCGTCTCGGCCTGGGCATCGGCTCGCCTCGCCTGGCCTGGGCCTCGTCCTGGGCCTGGGACTGTGCCTCGCCTCGCAGCGTCTTGGCCTAGGACTGAGCCTCGCCTCGCAGCGTCTCGGCCTGGGCATCGGCTCGCCTCGCCTCGGCCTGGGCCTGGGCCTTGCCTCGCAGCGTCTCGGCCTGGGCTTGGACCTCGCCTCGTCTCGGCTCGGCCTGAACTGGGCCACGGCTCGCCTCGCCTCGGCCTCAACATGGGCCTCGACTCGCAGCGTCTAGGCCTGGGCCTGACCTCGGCTTGGGCCTGGCCTCGGCCTCGACCTGGGACTGAGCCTCGCCTCGCAGGGTCTCGGCTTGGGCATCGGCTCGCCTCGCCTCGGCCTGGGCCTAGGCCGTGCCTCGCAGCGTCTCGGCCAGGGCCTAGGACTCGCCTCGCAGCGTCTCGGCCTGGGCCTAGGCCTCGCCTCGCAGCGTCTTGGCCAGGGCCTCGCCTCGCCTCGGCCTCAGTCTAGGCCTCGACTCGCAGCGTCTCGGCTTGGGCCTCTGCTCGCCCCGCCTGAGCCTGGGCCTCGGCTCGTTTGGCCTGGGCCTGGGCCTGGGACTGGGCCTTGCCTCGCAGCGTCTCGGCCTGGGACTGAGCCTCGCCTCGCAGCGTCTCGGCCAGTGCCTCGGCTCGTCTTACCTTGGCCTCAGCCTTGGCCTCGGCTCGCAGCGTCTCGGCCTGGGCCTGGGACTGAGCCTCGCCTCGCAGCGTCTCGGCCTGGGCATCGGCTCGCCTCGCCTCGGGCTGGGCCTGGGCCTTGCCTCGCCTGGCCTGGGCCTGGGCCTCTGCCTGGGCCTGGGACTGAGCCTCGCCTCGCAGCGTCTCGGCCTGGGACTGAGCCTCGCCTCGCAGCGTCTCGGCCTGGGACTGAGCCTCGCCTCGCAGCGTCTCGGCCTGGGCATTGGCTCGCCTCGCCTCGGCCTGGGCCTGGGCCTTGCCTCGCAGCGTCTCGGCCAGGGCCTAGGCCTCGCCTCGCTTCGGCCTCAGCCTAGGCCCAGACGCTACGAGTCGAGGTCCAGGCCCAGGCCCAAATCGAAGCGAGGCGAGCTGAGGCCCAGGGCCACGTGAGGCGAGCCAAGGCTCAAGCCGAGGACGAGGCGAGGCGAGCCGAGGCCCTGGCCGAGACGCTGCGAAGTGAGGCCCAGGCCCAAACCAAGGCCCAGGCCCGGGGCCAGATGAGGCGAGCCGAGGCTCAGGCCCAGAACGAGGCCGAGGCGAGGCGAGGCCCAGGCCGAAAAGATGGGAGGCGAGACCCAGGCCCAGGTCGAGGCCCAGGCGAGTCGAGCCAAGGCACAGGCGCTGCGAAGCAAGGCTCAGTCCCAGGCTGAGACCCTGCGAGGCGAGGCCCAGTCCCAGTCCCAGGACAGACGCTGCGAGGCGAGGCTCAGTCCCAGGCCAGACGCTGCGAGGCGAGGCTCAGTCCCAGGCCGAGACACTGCGAGGCGAGGCCCAGTCCCAGGCCCAGGCCGAGGCCCAGGCCCAGGCCGAGGCCCAGGCCCAGGCAAAGCGAGCCGAAGCCCTGGCCGAGACGCTGCGAGTCGAGGCTCAGGCTGATGCCAAGGCAAGGCGAGCCGAGGCCCTAGCCAAGACGCTGCGAGCCGAGGCCTAGGCCCAGGCCGAGGCGAGGCGAGGCCCTAGCCATGGCGAGGCGAGGCCCTGGCCGAGACGCTGCGAGGCGAGGCCTAGGCCCTGGCCGAGACGCTGCGAGGCAAGGCCCAGGCCCAGGCCGAGGCAAGGCGAGCCGATGCCCAGGCCGAGACGCTGCGAGGCAGTCTCAGTCCCAGGCCCAGGCCGAAGCCCAAACCCAGGCCAGGCGAGGCAAGGCCCAGGCCCAGGCCCAGGCCCAGGCCGAGACGAGGCAAGCCGATGCCCAGGCCGCGAGGCTGCGAGGCGAGGCTCAGTCCCAGGCCGAGACGCTGCGAGGCGAGGCTCAGTCCCAGATGGAGACGATGCGAGGCGATGCTCAGTCCCAGTCCCAGGTCAGGCCCAGGCCCAGGCCCAGGCCCAGGCCAGGCAAGGCGAGCCCAGGCCCAGGCGAGGCGAGCCGATGTCCAAGCCGAGGCCTAGACTGAATCCGACGCAAGGCGAGGCCCTGGCCGAGACGCTGCGAGGCGAGGCCTAGGCCCAGGCCGAGGCGAGGCGAGGCTCAGTCCCAGGCCGAGACGCTGCGAGGCAAGGCCCAGAACCAGGCCCAGGCCGAGGCCCAGGCCCAGGCCCAAGCCAGGTGAGGCAAGCCGAGGCCCAGGCGAGGCGAGGCGAGCCGAGGACCAAGCCGAGACGCTGCGAGTCGAGGCCTAGGCTGAGGCCGAGGCGAGGCCCAGGCCCAGGCCGAGGCGAGGCGAGCCGATGCCTGGGCCGAGACGCTGCGAGGCGAGACTCAGTCCCACGCAAAGACGCTGTGAGGCGAGGCTCAGTCCCAGGTCGAGACGCTGCGAGGCGAGCCTCAGTCCCAGTCCCAGCACGAGGCCCAGGCCCAAACCAGGCGAGGCGAGCCGAGGCCCAGACGCTGCGAAGCGAGGCTCAGTCCCAGGCCGAGACGCTGCGAGGCGAGGCCCAGTCCCAGGCCCAGGCCAGGCGAGGCGAGCCGAGGCCCTGGCTGAGACGCTGCGAGATGACGCCCAGGCCCTGGCCGAGGCGAGGGGAGCCGAGGCCCAGGCCGAGACGCTGCGAGGTGAGACTCAGCCTAGCCCCAGGCCGAAGCGAGGCAAAGCCCTGGCCGAGACGCTGCGAGGCGAGGCCTAGGCCCTGGCCGAGACGCTTCGAGGCGAGGCTCAGTCCCAGGTGGAGACGATGCGAGGCGAGGCTCGGTCCCAGGCGGAGACGATGCGAGGTGAGGCTCAGTCCCAGTCCCAGGCCAGGCACAGGCCCAGCCCCAGGCCCAGGCCAGGCCAGGCGAGGCCAGGCCAGGCCCAGGCGAGGCGAGCCGATGACTGAATCCGAGGCAAGGCGAGGCCCAGGTCGAGACGCTGCGAGGTGAGCCTCAGTCCCAGGCCAAGCACGAGGCCCAGACCCAGGCCAGGCGAGGCGAGCCGAGGCCCAGACGCTGCGAAGCGAGGCTCAGTCCCAGGCCGAGACGCTACGAGGCGAGGCCCAGTCCCAGGCCCAGCCAGGCGAGGCGAGCCAAGGCCCTGGCTGAGACGCTGCGAGATGACGCCCAGGCACTGGCCGAGGCGACGCGAGCCGAGACCCAGGCCGAGACGCTGCGAGGTGAGGCCCAGGCCGAGACGCTGCGAGGTGAGGCTCAGCCTAGCCCCAGGCCGAAGCGAGGCGAGGCCCTGGCCGAGACGCTGCGAGGCGAGGCCTAGGCCCTGGCCGAGACGCTGCAAGGCAAGGCCCAGGCCCAGGACGAGGGGAGGCGAGGCTCAGTCCCAGGCCGAGACGATGCGAGGCGAGGCCCAGTCCCAAGCCGAGGCCGAGGCCCAGGCCCAGGCAAAGCAAGCCGAGGCCCTGGCCGAGACGCTGCGAGTCGAGGCTCAGGCTGATGCCAAGGCGAGGCGAGCCGAGGCCCTAGCCAAGACGCTGCGAGGCGAGGCCTAGGCCCAGGCCGAGGCGAGGCGAGGCCCTGGCCGAGATGCTGCGAGGCGAGGCCTAGGCCCTGGCCGAGACGCTGCGAGGCAAGGCCCAGGCCCAGGCCGAGGCGAGGCGAGCCGATGCCCAGGCCGAGACGCTGCGAGGCGAGGCTCAGTCCCAGGCCCAGGCCGAGGCCCAAACCCAGGCCAGGCGAGGCAAGGCCCAGGCCCAGACCGAGACGAGGCAAGCCGATGCCCAGGCCGAGACGCTGCGAGGCGAGGCTCAGTCCCAGGCCGAGACGCTGCGAGGCGAGGCTCAGTCCCAGGTGGAGACGATGCGAGGCGAGGCTCAGTCCCAGTCCCAGGCCAGGCCCAGGCCCAGGCCAGGCGAGGCGAGCCCAGGCCCAGGCCCAGGCGAGGCGAGCCGAGGCCCTGGCCGAGACGCTGCGAGTCGAGGCCCAGGCTGATGCCAAGGCGAGGCGAGCCGATGCCCAAGCCGAGACGCTGCGAGTCGAGGCCTAGACTGAATCCGAGGCAAGGCGAGGCCCTGGCCGAGACGCTGCGAGGCGAGGCCTAGGCCCAGACCGAGGCGAGGCGAGGCCTTGGCCGAGACGCTGCGAGGCGAGGCTCAGTCCCAGGCCGAGACGCTGCGAGGCAAGGCCCAGACCCAGGCCGAGGCTCACGCGAGGCGAGCCAATTCTCAGTCCGGGCCCCAGGCGAGGCGAGACGAGGCTCAGGCCCAGGCCGAAGCGAGGCGAGTCGAGGCCTAGGCGCTGGCACAGGCTGATACGCTGCGAGGCGAGGCTTAGCCCCAGATCCAGACCGAGGCGAGGCCTAGGCTGAGATGTTACGAGGCGAGGCACGTGCCCAGGCCGAGATGTTGTGGGGCGAGGCCCATGTCCAGGCCGAGGCCCAGGCGAGTCGAGCCAAGGCCCAGGCTCGGGGCCAGGCGAGGCCCCGTGAGGCTCATGTCCAACCCTAAGCGAGGCAAGCTGAGGCCCAGGCGTAGGCCGAGGCTCAGGCTAAGGCTCAGGCGAGGGGACGTCAGTCGAGGCCAAAGCCTAGCCGAAGCGAGCCGAGACCAAGGTCCAGGCGAAGCGAGGCAAGGTGTGGCCCAGACCCAGGCCTAAGCCCAGGCGAGGCGAGGCGAGCCGAGTCCCAGGTTCAGGCCGATGCGAGGAGAGTCGAGACCCAGGTGAGGCGAGGTGAGCCGTTGCCTAGGCCGAGGCGAGTCGAGTTGACGCCCAGGCCCAGGCCCACACATAGATCCAGATCCAGGCGGTGCCGATGCGACCAGAGGCCCATTCCCAGATCAGGGCGAGGCAAGACGAGGCCAAGGCCAAGTTCCACAAGCCCACGCTCAGGCACAGGCACAGTCCCAGACCCAGGCCGAGGTGAGCAGAGAACCAGGCCCAGGCCGAGGCCAAGGCGAGCTGAGGACCAGACCCAGGCCCAGGACGAGGCCGAGGCCAGGCCCAGACCCAGTCCGAAGCCAAGGCGATCCGAGGACCGGGACCTCGTGACTTTTCTCCCGTGTACCAATATTTTTTCTTTTCCTCCACCCTTCTCCAATCAGAAAGACTTACAACGTCTTAAACAATACTGCT
This sequence comes from Oratosquilla oratoria, assembly GCF_046742065.1. Classification (NCBI taxonomy): domain Eukaryota; kingdom Metazoa; phylum Arthropoda; class Malacostraca; order Stomatopoda; family Squillidae; genus Oratosquilla; species Oratosquilla oratoria. The sequence goes on along the minus strand of NC_134781.1, from coordinate 15,787,623 downwards.
TACACAAGCAATCTCAACATCGAAGCTGAATGGCTTAGTATTGTCACACCATTAAAATCTGTACCCCATTATCTGCCTTACTTATCTCTTACAGGGGTCGGCAGCTACCCCTGGTCGTCCCGACCAATTATTTTCTACAGCTACAGGACGAACCGAGTCAATAATTGAACGCTCCCAAGAGACTACAAGATTGGTGAGTGCATCAACTACTACAAGGTTACAACCACAACCACAACCGCAATCACAACCACGCGTATGCTGACTCCAAAGGACGATAAGACGAGTAAGGAGGGGTCTACAACACTACGAGCAACTACTACGAGTCAACGAGGTACAGCGAGCTACGAGGAACGAAGGGACGAGCTACGAGGAACGAAGGGACGAGCTACAACTACTACAGCGAATTAACGAGTCTACAACCACTACGAGGCAGTGAACAAGGACTCACGAGGGACGACGAGATTGACGTACGTGGAGGCAGTCGATTCAAATCGACTTTAAAAACACTGAAGGTATGACCACTAACACTAATGTATATAAGACACGAGGTTCATACCTCAAATGTCAATAGTCCCAAATTCACAGGTGATGAAAACACCTTTGGAGTTAATAGGTTTCTTAGTTTGGTTGATACATTAATTGTAAGCAAAAATATAACAGATGAAAAAAGGAAAATAGAAATTTGAAAAGAGAAAGTAGATCCTGAGAAGGGTAGAGCTAGGCTGATAACAAATTTCCATCAAATGGAAGATATCAACCAATATCAAGCTTAAAGAAGGCATTTATTAAAATTTTTATTTCAAAGTGTGATCAGGATCCTATCAGGGCTTTCGTTAGAATGACAAAGAAAGTAAAAACAAGTAAAGTTAGTCAAGAAGAGATCTCAGGAAAACAGCAGCAGACTGGAAGGAGAATAGCAACTTTTGCGAACGAGAGCGATCCGCGGGCGGTACCGGAGGAGCTGAGAGTCGCACAGGAAAAATGAATTATCTGCAATATATCATACTTCGAAACTGAGTCACAAGACTACGTATTCCAACAATGTGTTATGCACATACCTTTATACACATACATATGCATATATATATATATATATATATATATATATATATATACATATATATATATTATATATATATATATATATATATATATATATATATATACATATATATATATTATATATATATATATATAAACACGATAACATACTGCATTTACATATAAATAGGTTAGTCCACATATGCAAGCACATGATCAATCACGTATGCACGTACTTGTATAAGCACAACACACACACTTGCGAGCACACACTCACACACACACACACATCCACCCACACACCAGATGTAAAGAAATACAGTTTTTCATACAGACGCATAAATGCTTAGTATAGCTTAGGCGATATACCCCAAACAGGGACAATACATGAATTCAAATCTAATTACGATATTGAGACATATGTGGGCGTAGGAAACACAAGAGTCTTAGTTTGAGTTTATTCTTGACCAGTTTCGTAGGTATGCTTTTTTTTTCAAAGGAATAGTGAGCAGGTTGGACTCTGGACGTTTATACATGAGGAGGACCTCGCTAACTCCCCGTGTCGCCAGTGTTGGCGCCATGCGTGTATACTACCGGAAATGTTAATAAATATCTTGCGTAAGAATATTAAGAACGAACGAAAATGCAATATAAATAGAATAGAGTAAGGAGACGGTAATGACAGGAGAGAATATGAAAAGAAGATATGATAGGTGACTTGATGATAGTAAAGTAAGAATCACATGGTACATAATTTATTAATTATGAATAATTTAAGTGAGAAAAGTCAATATATATCAATATTTCCTGGTAGTATCTACGCATATCATCAACACTAGCGACGCGTAGAGGCAGTGAGGTCTCCCGTATGTATAAGGCTTTGTTCACACTACAAGCGGAGCGGAGCGGTTAGGTGTTCACACTACAAGCAGAGAGGAGCGGGGCGGAACAGAGCGTCTGAGCGACTTGCCCAAGAATCAGTCGCGATGGAGGATTTCGTGAGTGCGTTCATATTGCTCAACAGCAAAAGACAGAAAGGGCAACACTGGGTTCATCCCATCAGAAGAAGAAGAGATCGGTATGGAGAATACCACCATGAACTGAGGAGAGACGAATCGCGATTCCACGCGTATTTATGGATGAAACCGCCAAGTTTCGATAACTTGCACTCCCTCATAGATAGAAAAAATTCTAAAAGGTAGGAAAGGTTTTTATAAGAAAAAAAAATTCTCTGATGTCTCATATTTTCTTTTAGTCTGAATTACAAATAGAATATTTTTGTGTTGATCTCAACAAAACAAAACAAATACTTAACCGAAGATGAATTAATCGAGATAGTCTTAAACCTCTAAATGTGAATAACATTAATTTATCTTAGAACAATATCATCAAACTACGTAGACAAAAAGTAATCTTAGCTCATTCTAAATCAAAACAAAATCAAACGAATCAAAATCAAATAAAACAAAAACAGAATATAATAAACCAAAACTAACCAAAATGAATCGAAATAGAAATAAATGGATTGATATAAAATACAACTAAATCTTTGCTTCTAAATCAACTTCTAGAGAGACCTCTATATTACCAAAAGGTCTTCCAATTGGGGTCTGCCTCGTCTCCCGTTTCGCTGTACTGTATCTTCGCGAACCCAAACTACACGAGTGTATAAAAGTCGTACCATAACACCTGAAGGCCTGGCGTTTGGTTGACTGGTGATTGTTCTGGAACGACTATCGTTTGTTTGCACCAGAGCCAGTTATTGTGTGAATGGTTATTAATCAAAAATGAAAAGTAATGGTCGTCTTGGTGGTCGAGTAAAGACTAAGGCATCTTCGTCTGGAGATGAAAGGTGGTTCGAATCCCGCTTAATGGTCAACAAGTAACTGTAGTAAGGCTCGTTTCACACGTACCGACTTTTCGCCGTGCGCCGTCCACGACACGACGTTGCGGTGTCAATAACCATAGGTGTCTATGGACGCTTTCACACGTGGTCATGGACGTGACGTGTGAAAGCGTCCATAGACACCTATAGTTTGAGAGCACGACGTTATTGGGTACAGTGGGTACAGTGGT
>NC_134781.1:15769506-15777006 GCF_046742065.1 Oratosquilla oratoria | reverse complement strand
GGCGGGGCGAGGCAAGGCGCAGGCCCAGGCCCAGGCGAGGCGAGACGAGGCTCAGGTTCAGGCCCAGGCGATACGTGCCGAGGCCCAGACACAGGCCGAAGCGAGGCGAGCCGAGGCTTAGGCGCAGGCCGAGGCGAGGCGAGCCGAGGCCAAGACCGAGACGCTGCGAAGCGATGCCCAGGCCTAGGCCCAGGCTAGGCGGGCCGAGGACCTGGCGAGGCAGGCCAAGGCCCAGGCCCGGGCCCATGTGAGGCGAAGACCGAAGTGAGGCGAGCCGAGGCTCAGGCGCAGACCGAGGCGAGGCGAGCCGAGGCCCTGGCCGAGACGCTGCGAAGCGAGGCCCAGGCCCAAACCAAGGCCCAGGCACGGGGCCAGGTGAGGCGAGCCGAGGCTCAGGCCCAGACCGAGGCGAGGCGAGGCCCAGGCCGAAAAGATGGGAGGCGAGGCCCAGGCCCAGGTCGAGGCCCAAGCGAGTCGAGCTAAGGCACAGGCGCTGCGAGGCGAGGCTCAGTCCCAGGCCGAGACGCTGCGAGGTGAGGCCCAGTCCCAGGCCCAGGCCAGACGCTGCGAGGCGAGGCTCAGTCCCAGGCCAGACGCTGCGAGTCGAGGCTCAGTCCCAGGCCGAGACGCTGCGAGGCGAGGCCCAGTCCCAGGCCCAGGCCGAGGCCCAGGCCCAGGCAAAGCGAGCCGAGGCCCTGGCCGAGACGCTGCGAGTCGAGGCTCAGGCTGATGCCAAGGCGAGGCGAGCCGAGGCCCTAGCCAAGACGCTGCGAGGCGAGGCCTAGGCCCTGGCCGAGACGCTGCGAGGCGAGGCCTAGGCCCTGGCCGAGACGCTGCGAGGCAAGGCCCAGGCCCAGGCCGAGGCGAGGCGAGCCGATGCCCAGGCCGAGACGCTGCGAGGCGAGGCTCAGTCCCAGGCCCAGGCCGAGGCCCAAACCCAGGCCAGGCGAGGTAAGACAAGGCCCAGGCCCGGGCACAGGCGAGGCGAGCCGAGGCCCAGGCACAGGCCGAAGCGAAGCGAGCCGAGGCCTAGGCGCTGGTACAGGCCGATACGCTGCAAGGCGAGGCTTAGCCCCAGGTCCAGACCAAGGCCAAGGCGAGGCGAGGCCCAGGCCGAGATGTTGCGAGGCGAGGCCCATGCCCATGCCGAGGCCCAGGCAAGTCGAGCCAAGGGCCAGGCTCAGGGCCAGGCGAGGCGAGGTAAGGCTCAGGCCCAGGCGCAGGTCGAGGCGAGGCAAGCCGAGGCCCAGTCCCAGGCCCAGGCCCAGGCCCAGCCCCAGGACGAGGCGAGAGGAGCCGAGGCCGAGCCGAGGGCCAGGCCGAGACGCTGCGAGGTGAGGCCCAGGCCAAGATGCTGCGAGGTGAGGCCCAGGCCCAGGCCGAGGCCCAGGCGAGGCGAGCCAAGTCTCAGTCCGGGGCCCAGGCGAGGCGAGCCGAGGCTCAGGCCCAGTCCGAAGCGAGGCGAGGCAAGTCTCAGTCCGGGTCCCAGGCGAGGTGAGCCGAGGCTCAGGCACAGACCGAAGCGAGGTGAGGTGAGGCCCAGGCCGATACGCTGCGAGGCGAGGCTCAGGCCCAGATCCAGACCATGGCCGAGGTGAGTCGAGTCCCAGGCCGAGATGTTGCGAGGCGAGGCCCAGGCAAAAGTAAGGCGAGGCCCAGGCCAAAGCGAGGCGAGCCGAGGCCCAGGCACAGGCCGAGGTGAGGCAATCTGAGGCCCAGGCCGAGACACTGGGAGGCGAGGCCCAGGCCCAGTCCCAGGCGAGGTGAGGCGAGCCGAGGCCCAGACGCAGGCCGAGGCGAAGCGAGGCGAGGTCCAGGCCCAGACGCTGTCAAGTGAGGCCCAGGCCCAGGCTGAGGCCCAGGTCATGCGAGCCGAGGCTCAGTCCCAGGCCGAACCTAGGCCCAGGCCCGGGCACAGGCGAAGCGAGCCAAGGCCCAGGCACAGGCCGAAGCGAGGCGAGCCGAGGCACAGGCGCAGGCACAGGCCGAAGCGAGGCGAGCCGAGGCCCAGGCACAGGCACAGGCCGATACGCTGCTAAGACAGGCTCAGGCAGGTCCAGACGGAGGCCAAGGCGAGGCGAGGCCCAGGCCGAGATGTTGCGAGGCGACGCCCAGGCCAAAGAGAGATGGGAGCCGAGGCTTAGGCGCAGGCCGAGTAATAAGATACTATGCAAAAGTGGTGATCTCCCCTCCCCCCCCCAAAAAAAAAAACGAGGTGTCTGCTGGAGGTGACTCTAAGACCTTAGGCGCAGTGAGAGTCCTGGGGAGTTGAGGCTGGGAGTGGGGGAGGGGGAGGTGATGGTGGGGGGTGCTGGGTCGAGGCGAGCCGAGGCCCAGGCCCGGGACCATTCGAGACGAGCCGAGGCCCAGTCCCAGGCGAGGTGAGGCGAGCCGAGGCCTAGACGCAGGCAGAGATACTGCGAGGCGAGGCCCAGACCCAGGCCGAGGCCTAGGCGAGGCGAGCCAAGTCTCAGGCCCGGGCCCAGGTGAGGCGAGGCGAGGCTCAGTCCTAGGCCGAAGCGAGGCGAGGCCAGGCCCAGGTGAGGTGAGCCAAGGCCCAGGCCCTGGCACAGGCGAAGCGAGCCGAGGCTCAGGCACAGACCGAAGCGAAGCGAGCCGAGACCTAGGCGCTGGCACAGGCCGATACGCTGCGAGGCTAGGCTCAGCCCCAAGTCCAGACCGAGGCGAGGCCTAGGCTGAGATGTTACGAGGCGAGGCCCATGTCCAGGCCGAGATGTTGCGAGGCGAGGCCCATGTCCAGGCCGAGGCCCAGGCGAGTCGAGCCAAGGCCCAGGCTCGGGGCCAGGCGAGGCGAGGTGAGGCTCAGGCCCAGCCCTAAGCGAGGCGAGCCGAGGCCCAGGCGTAGGCCGAGGCTCAGGGCAAGGCTCAGGCGAGGGGACGTGAGTCGAGGCAAAAGTCTAGCCGAAGCGAGCCGAGACCAAGGTCCAGGCGAGGCGAGGCAAGGCGTGGCCCAGACCCAGGCCTAGGCCCAGGCGAGGCGAGGCGAGCCGAGTCCCAGGTTCAGGCCGATGCGAGGAGAGTCGAGACCCAGGTGAGGCGAGGTGAGCCGTTGCCCAGGCCGAGGCGAAGCGAGGCGAGGCGAGTCGAGCTGACGCCCAGGCCCAGGCCCACACATAGATCCAGATCCAGGCGGGCCGATGCGACCAGAGGCCCATTCCCAGGTCAGGGGGAGGCAAGACGAGGCCAAGGCCAAGTCCCACAAGCCCACGCTCAGGCACAGGCACAGTCCCAGACCCAGGCCGAGGTGAGCAGAGAACCATGTCCAGGCCGAGGCCAAGGCGAGCTGAGAACCAGACCCAGGCCCAGGACGAGGCCAAGGCCAGGCCCAGACCCAGGACGAGGCCAAGGCGATCCGAGGACCAGGACCTCGTGACTTTTCTCCCGTGTACCAATATTTTTTTCTTTTCCTCCACCCTTCTTCAATCAGAAAGACTTACAACGTCTTAAACAATACTGCTTACACAAGCAATCTCAACATCGAAGATAAATGGCATAGTATTGTCACACCATTAAAATCTGTACCCCATTATCTGCCTTACTTATCTCTTACAGGGGTCGGCAGCTACCCCTGGTCGTCCCGACCAATTATTTTATACAGCTACAGGACGAACCGAGTCAATAATTGAACGCTCCCAAGAGACTACAAGACTGGTGAGTGCATCAACTACTACAAGATCACAACCACAACCACGACCGCAATCACAACCACGCGTATGCTGACTCCAAAGGACGACAAGACGAGTAAGGAGGGGTCTACAACACTACGAGCAACTACTACGAGTCAACGAGGTACAGCGAGCTACGAGGAACGAAGGGACGAGCTACAACTACTACAGCGAATTAACGAGTCTACAACCACTACGAGGCAGTGAACAAGGACTGACGAGGGACGACGAGATTGACGTACGTGGAGGCAGTCGATTCAAATCGACTTTAAAAACACTGAAGGTATGACCACTAACACTAATGTATATAAGACACGAGGTTCATACCTCAAATGTCAATATTCCCAAATTCACAGGTGATGAAAACACCTTTGGAGTTAATAGGACTCTTAGTTTGGTTGATACATTAATTGTAGGCAAAAATATAACAGATGAAAAAAGGAAAATAGAAATTTGAAAAGAGAATGTAGATCCTGAGAAGGGTACAGCTAGGCTTATAATAAAATTCCACCAAATGGAAGATATCAACCAATATGACGATTATAAGAAGGCATTCATTAAACATTTTAGGTCAAAGTATGATCAGGATCCTATCAGGTCTTTGGTTAGAATGATAAAGAAAGTAAAAACAAGTGAAGGTGGTCAAGAAGAGATCTCGGGAAAACAGAAACAGACTGGAGGGAGAATAGCAATTTTTGCGAACGAAAGCGATCCGCGAGCGGTACCGGGGGAGCTTAGAGTCGCACAGGAAAAATTAATTATCTGCAATATCTTATACTTCGAAACTGAGTCATAAGACTACGTATTCCAATAATGAGTTATGCACATACCTTTATACACATACATATGCATATATGTGTGTGTATATATATATATATATATATATATATATATATATATATATAAACACGAGTATATACTGCATTTACATATAAATAGGAAAGTCCACATATGCACGCACACATGATCAATCACGTATGCACGTACTTGTATAAGCACACACACATTTTATATATTTATATATTCATATATTTATATATTTATGTATTTATACATATATATATATTTATATATTTATACATTTATATATTTATACATTTATATATTCTTTAATTTATACATATATATATTTGTATATCTATATATTCATATATTTATATATGTTTATATTTATATGTGTATATATTTATATATGTATATATTTATATAGTACATATTTAGATAGTATATATTTATATAGTATATATCTATATGGTATATATGATATGCACTTATATACGTAGTATATATAGTATATATATTCATATGGTATATAGTATATAATTATATGGTATATATAGTATTTATATATGTATATATTTTATATGTATATATATATATATATACATATATATATATATATATATATATATGTATATGTATATATATTTATATAGTATATATTTATGTAGTATATGTTTATACAGTATATATTCATATAGTATAGTAGACAGACAAGATACTCTTCACACACACACACACACACAATTTAGTAAGATCAATGAAAGTGGCCTTTGACTACATGGACGAGAAAATGGTAAAGAGAATACTAGTTACACTGATGAGACCAAAATTAGAATATACAGCGTCACTATGGAGTCCATAGTGACGCTGTATTTTCTATATTTGGACACCCAGTATAGTAAAAAAAAACATAAAGAAACTAGAAAGAATTCAAAGAGCTTTGGCAAAGATGGCAACAACACTTAGCAAGTTGACATACGAACAAATATTGAACAAACTAAACTTACTAACTCTGGAGTAAAGAAGAGAAAGAGGCGACTTGATAACCATCTACAGAATTATGAAAGGGATGCAAATCTTTGATAGGGATGATCTACATGGGACAGAAGAAACACAAGAGGACACGAGAAGAAATTTAAGAAGGACAGTTACAGAAGAGATTTGAAAAAGAACAGCGTTCCACACAGAGTAACAGACACATGGAATAAATTGAAAGAGAAAACAGTGAGTGCTAAAACTATACACGATTTTAAGAAAGAGCTGGATGCGGAAAGATACAACTGCGGGTCACTACGAGCATAGCTCTTCTCCCGCAAAATACAACTAGGTAAATACACGCACATATCCTCGCCATAGGAATTTATTCAACGCACCTATCGTCAGGCGATTTCAATCAGTTAAAAGAAACCCTTTTCTTCCAAGAAAGGATCAGCGATTCGGCGACGTGCACAGGAACCTCGAGTGTGCATGACAGAGTCCTCCTGGAAACAATATCGAAATGACCTACGACAATTTGCTCTTCGAGTTTGACCGAACTCCAATTTTCTCCCTTCGGGCGACCATCTTTAACGCGGGGCAGACTCCCTCACTCCCTCACTCCCTCCTTCTCCCGCTTTCCCTCATCTTCTCCACTCCTACACCCATTTTTTTAAATATCCAGATTCGATGACCGCACGAATCGACTGACCGTTAAACGGTTTTTTAACGACCGTTAAACTTTTATTTTTTGGAGGGGGGCGGGGCGGGGCGGGGCGGGGGCGGGGGCGGGGGCGGGTTCTTCGTTTTCTTTGTCTCGGATGTTTTGTTCCTTGAGGATGGCAAGACACGAGCGAACTACCTCCTTGTAGAGAGAAGTCCACTCTCTATTCCTCTTCCTCCTTCTCTTTCTCCTTCTATTCTTCCTCCTTTTCTATCTCTTCCTTCTTCTCCTCCTCATGCTCTTCCTCCTCCTTCTCTGGCTCCTTTGCTCTCCTACTTCCCTTTATTTCTTCCTCCTCTTCCTCCAACTCTTCCTCCTCTTATTCATCCTCTTCATCACGCTCTTCCTCTCAATCTTCTCATCATCGCCATCATCTTCTCATCACCGTATTCCTCATCATAATCACTACTGTCACCGCAATCCACCAAAATACTACTACTACCACCTCCATCACTTGGTTATTTGAAGTCCACATATTTTCCGCTTCCACTTCCACTCCACACCCGTTCCGCGCGCCCTCCACATCTCCCTCCACTCCCACCACTTTCACTTGGGATGGTTGTTTCCATGTTTTTTATTCCTTTCTTTTTTCCTTTCTCGCTCCTCCTGTTATTTGTTCTACAACAGTTAAGAGAGCAATCAAATTATTCTGCTCGGCTCAACCTAGCACCAACACGACGGGAAAAGCAGCTCCTCCTCTTCTTCCTCCTCCTCCTTCTCCTCTTCCTCCTCCTCTTTTTCCTTCTCCTCCTCCTCTTTTTCCTCCTCCTACTCCTCTTCTTCCTCCTCCTACTCCTCTTCTTCCTCTTCCTCTTCCTCTTCCTCTTCCTCCTCCTCCTCCTCCTCCTCCTCTTTTTCCTCCTCCTCCTCCTCCTACTTCTTCTACTCTTCCTATTTCTACTTACCGTCTTCCACTTCCTCTCCCTTTACCTACTCTTCCTCCTTCTCCTTTTCTTTTTCCTCTTCCGATTCCTTTTCCTCCTCTTCCTTCTCCTCCTCCTTCGCCTCCTCCTTTACACTCCTCTCCTGCCTGTCCACCATCTCTTCTCCTCTCCCTTCTCCTTCTCCTCATTTACCTACTTCTTCTACCATCTCTCCTACTACTATTGTCTCTTATTATTTGTTTTCTTCTCAGTGTTCTCCTTTTCAACTTTTTCCTTTCTTTTCTCAGCTTCTTCCTCCTCGTCTTCCTTCTCATTCTTCCCGCCCTCTGCTCTTTTCTTTTTCCTCTTCTATCTCACGTCGCCTCCTCATTTTCCTTCCCCCTCTATGTTTTTTTTTTTTTTTTCATACTTCTCTCACTTCGTCTCCTAGGAGCTCCATGTTCTCTCA
>NC_134781.1:15762006-15767006 GCF_046742065.1 Oratosquilla oratoria | reverse complement strand
TCCTTTAGGTCGTAGCATTTAGTGAACAGATGTCTCTTCAGCTTTTTAAACATCGCTTTGCTGTCACTACTCTTTATGTCATCAGGAAACATATAACTTATGTGCACAATTTATTGATTTATTTCATCTTATTTTGTTTTATTATTATTATTATTATTATTATTATTATTATTATTATTATTATTATTATTATTATTATTATTATTATTATTATTATTATTATTATTATTATTATTATTATTATTATTATTATTATTATTATTATTATTATTATCATTATTATCATTATTATTATTATTATCATTATTATTATTATTATCATTATTATTATTATTATTGCTATTACTACTATCATTATTATCATCATTATTATTGCTATTATTATTATTATTTTCATTATTATTATTTTATTTTATTTATTTTATTCTAGTTCATTTATTATTGATATTATTATTTATTTATTTATTTTATTCTATTCTATTCTATTCTATTCTATTTTTTTAAGGGGGTATCACAGGACTCGTACATCAACTATTTGTTGTGAATCTGTAGGCGGCTTGGTTATTAGTCTTGACTGAATTGACTACTCATGTAATAGATCTATCTGGCTATTTGGCTGCCTTTGGCTTCGGGTTCATTGCCCGGCCATTAAATAATTCTTCGTCTTTCTACAGCGACTAAATGAGCAGTCATTGGTCGGTTTCTTGCGGCACTTTTAAGAGGACTCGTCTCGTTTCCTCCCCCCTCTCCCCTCTCTCCCTCAACCTCCCCTCACTCTCTTCCTCCCTCCCCACCCCAATGGCTGGCTCCCCCCGGCATTGGTTGAGGTTGTTCTTTTCATTTCTTTTTCTTAGTCTAACAGACGACTGATAATTAATTAGATATCATTGTGTTCGTCGTTGTTCTTCTGGAAGAAGAGATCAGAGCACTCGAGTTTGGTGTCTCAAGACCCCAAAGGAGTCTGAGTCTGGGACTGAGAGTTTGAGATTGATATTTTAAGTCTGAGACTGAGAGTCCGAGTCTGAGACTGAGAGTCCGAGTCTGAGACTAGAGTCCGAGTCTGGGACTAAGAGTCCGAGTCTGAGACTAAGAGTCCGAGTCTGGGACTAAGTTTCCGAGTCTGAGACTAAGAGTCCGAGTCTGAGACTAAGAGTCCGAATCTGAGACTAAGAGTCCGAGTGTGAGACTAAGAGTTCGAGTCAAAGACCGAGAGTCCGAGTCTCAGACTGAGAGTCCGAGTCTCAGACTGAGAGTCCGAGTCTCAGACTGAGAGTCCGAGTCTCAGACTTAGCATCTGAGTATGAGAATGAGACTGAATATCCGAGACTGAGAGATTGGGACTCCAAGAGACTGAGAGTCTGAGAGACAGAGTCTGAGAGACCGACAGACTAAGAGACCGAAAGTCTGAGACTCCGAGACTCTGAGAGTCTGAGAGACAAAGAGCCTGAGAGTCTTGGAGAGACAGAGAGTCTGAAGCCCTGAGAGCCTGAGACCCTGAGAGTCTAAGAGACTGAGAGTCTGAGACTCTGAGAGTCCGAGATCCTGAGAGTCTGAGACTCAGAGCAAACCAGGACTGTTCAGGCAAAACTGGGCATGTATGGGACGTTGAGGCGGCCTGTGCAGGCCGCCGGAGAGGCTGCCTCAGGAACCTGTAGCTGACAGGTTGGGTGCGTCCGGCCAGCGTCTTGTTCAGGCCTTTTTGAGGGTGTATGGGCACATGAGGTGACCTTGAGGCCGCCTCTCCCAGTACAGTATTCGGTACCTTATCGTGAACATGTCTGCCGAACTGAGCACCAGCTGCACCACTGAAGAAGAGACGATTTTGGAGCGAATTAATTGAGATATACTGGGGAAATCCGTGCCTTTGAAAATTTAAATCTGAAGAGTATTCAGAAAAAGTGAAAAAGAAATGCAGCGTATGAATTGTTTGTCGAAAAATTAAAAGAAAAAGACGGTGCAGTTATCCAAGATTTAGTGACCAAGAATATCAACAACATGAGGCGTTCCTAAAGAGGAGGAAGACGTTACCATCTCCCAGCATCACCGGTCCAATACGATAAAAAAACGATTACCTCATATGATCATGATATAAACACGAATTTAGATTAAGGAATGCAACATCGGGTATGTGCAGTAGCAATACACCGCAAGAGAAACAATTTATAGTGAGATGGAATGAAAGGATACAGACACACCGAATAAGATATTAATCTGGCGATGCCCAAAATAACAAGATAAATATTCTGGTATGAAAGAGGGTCGTTGAGAAGATGATTTGAATATTGATAACAAAAACATCATACGCAGGCAAGTGTACTCACACACAAAAATATATAAATCTACACAAGGGTGAATCTCATCAAAGGCATTTTGAGTTCACTATGAAAAGATATAGTGATTCATGTGAAAACAAAATTTGGGACATATTATAGGCCTGACTCAGTTATCTACAACTAGAATAAGCAAGCTTTAAGTGAGCTGTAGATCACTGCAACAGCTGCATTCGCAAGTAGGTCTAACTCTTCTGTATCCATGGGAGAGGCTAGTCATCACTTCGAGGTGTCTCGCTTGAACTGAGCTGCTGCCTTGAGGCAGGACTGAATTGTGCTTAGGTGACACCAACCGACCTGTCTGGCCGGCTGTTCAGTCGACTTATCCGGCCGCCTGAGAGTTTATGGCGCCCTTAAGACTGAAACTGAGACGAAAAAATTGTCTAGAAGCCTAAAATTTAAACTGAGACTGCAGAGACGGAACCTCAGTTTGAAACTAAGATTAAGACTGAGACTGAGAGCCTGAGAATACGACGGAAACTTTTTCGAGGAGCCTGACTATAAAACCGAGACAGAGATTCTGGGACGGAGACTGAGGCTAAGATTAAGATAAAGACTGGGCATAAGAATAAAACTGAGAATGAGAGCCTGAGAATGAGACGGAAACTTTGTCGAGGAAACCGAGACAGATTCTAAAACGGAGACTGAGGTTGAGACTAAGATTAAGACTGAGACTAAAACTGAGAGTGAGAGCCTGAGAATGAGACGAAAACTTAGTCGAGGAGTATGCCACTGAAACCAAGACAGAGATTCTGAGACGAAGACTGAGGTAGAGACTAAGATTAAGACTGGAACTGAGAACCTGAGAATGCGACGGAAAATTACTCGAGTAGTCTGACTATGAAACCAAGACAGAGACTCAGGGACGGAGACTGAGGCTGAGACTAGAATTGAGACTGAGACTAAAACTAAGACTGACAATGAATACCTGTGACAGAGTCCAGTACCGAAAGACAAGAGAATAACCGACAACCGCGCTTACTCGTCCCAAGTTACCGACAGTAAATTCTCCTTTGTTGTTCTTTTTCAATGTTGACATAACCTCCCCACCTCTCCATCCTCCCCCACATCTTCCTCTCCTCCCCCCCTTCTCTCTCTCTCTCTCTCTCTTTCTCTCTTCTGTTCCTACGTCGTATTTGTATTTTTTCGTTTTATCTTATCTTTTCCGTTGTTTGCTTAGCACAAGAAAAGTGAGCAGTTGGATCTTCGTGACGTCATGTCGGTGCAAGGAAAGCCATTGGTTGTCGTCGTCGTTCTCATCATTTCTTCTTTCTTCTCGCTTCTGTATCTTTCATCTTCCTCCTCTCCTTTTTCTGTTTTTCATCTTCATTCCATCCCCCAGCGTGCTCTCCCCCTCCCCCAATCTCCCCCATCTACATCTCCCCCTCCCTCCAACCACCCTTCCAATACACGCCATGTTTGATTTCCACGTCCAGCTTCTGTTTTTACGATTTTTGTTTTTCTTTTTCGTAAATTCTTCAGTCCTTTGGCCAGACCTGCCGCTTGCGAAACTTATCTATCTGTCTCCTTCTCTCTCTCTCTCTCTCTCTCTCTCTCTCTCTCTCTCTCTCTCTCTCTCTCTCTCACTATCTCTCTCTCTCTCTCCTCTCTTTCTCTCTCTCTCCTCTCTCTCTCTCTCTCGTCTCTCTCTCTCTCTCCACTCTCTCCTCTATCTCCTCTCTCTCCTCTCTCTCTCTCTCTCTCTCTCTCTCTCTCTCTCTCTCTCTCTCATCTCTCTCTCTCTCTCATCTCTCTCTCATCTCCTCTCTCTCTCTCTCCTCTCTCTCTCTCTCTCTCATCTCTCTCTCTCTCTCATCTCTCTCTCCTCTCCTCTCTCTCTCTCTCCTCTCTCTCTCTCTCTCTCCTCTCTCTCTCTCTCTCTCTCCTCTCTCTCTCTCTCTCTCTCTCTCTCTCTCTCTCTCTCTCTCTCTCTCTCTCTCTCTCTCTCTCTCTCTCTCTCTCTCTCTCTCTCTCTCTCTCTCTCTCTCTCTCTCCACGTTCATCTTCTGTTTCCTACACTTATGATACAGTTCGAATTAGACTTAACCCCTTCTGTACCAGGTAGCACTTTTCCTTATCTTCTACTTGCCAATAGATTATTTTATTTATCTTTGTGCTACCCATCTCCATACCGAAGAGGAGGGAAGGGATGGTTGGGGGTGGGGGTGGGGGTGGGGGTCAGTTGAATGCCACCCCACCCTTGGGTAAGAGTATATAATCATTGCTCCGTGCAGAGTGGCAGACCTCTTCCTCTCTCCTCTCTTCTCTCTTCCAGGTCTTCTTACCTCCACTCCGGAAGCCGCATTTGAGCTGAATAGAATCGTCTACATAGAAGAGAAGATATGAAATACGTCATTTGGCTGAAGTGTCGAGGCGTTTTCTCATTTCCTCCGTCATCAATTCTTAACTTCTCTCATTTATCTCCTCCCCCTCCTCCTCCCCCTCCTCCTCCTCCTCCTCCTCCTCCTCCTCCTCCTCCTCCTCCCCTACTCACCTCCTCTTCCTCCTCGTTTTTCGCATTCCTCGTGTCCCCCACACCATGATTATTTTTTTCTTTTTTCTTTCATATATTTATGTATATATGTTATTCACTTGTTTATTTCTGGATTTATGTGCTTCTTTATCTGTTTATATATTTTTCATATCTATTCCCCCTCTTCGTTTTCCCTG
>NC_134781.1:15699506-15757006 GCF_046742065.1 Oratosquilla oratoria | reverse complement strand
TCATCTTCTGACGTCACAACTGAAAGTTATCTTCTAATGCCGCGTCCACACGGTCGAGCTGTGCCTGGCAGACTTTGCCCTTACCGGGCAAAGTCCGCAGACTCTGCCCGCGAAGTGTCCACACGGCTGACGATGGTGGTTGGAGGTTATTGGCCGCAAGCAGAGGTTGGGAGGGAGTGGTTTAGTGCGGTACGATAACCATGGTTCCCGCCACACTTGGAAAGAAGGTAGCACTTTACAGCATTATAATTGCTGTCTGCATTAAAAAGAAAAACAAGAAATCACGGAGACATGTCTGATGCCGGGAGTGGTTACAAAAACGTGATTTTAATGGGAAGCTCAGTGACAATCCTACGTGAATTGCAGGATGAAAATGAACAATTGTTTTGCAATTACATGAGAATGAACATACGCAGCTTTTCTGTTCTCCTTTCGAAAGTGGAGCCATATATACAAAGGCAAGAGAGAAATATGAGGAAAAGCATTGCACCAATAGCACGTCTTGTCGAGACCCGTACACACTAGTACTAGGTGCGGACATGGTGGAGAAGGTAACTTCGGTCTGTAGTCTGTACTGAGCGGGTTTGCTAACTTTGCTCGCACCTCACCTCGTGCGTTTGGCAGCGATGTCAGCCCTCCATCCACTGCCCGCAAATGGCGCCGGGAACGGACAGTTTGATGGTTTGCCCGCTGAAATTGCCCGTTGTCGAGCAAAGCCCTCGTGCCCTGCGGACAGTGCTCGACCGTGTGGACGTGGCATAAGTACAGATCACGTACCACCCATTCTAGACTGTCAGTCCACTGGATCAGGTGTGTACGAGTGTGCCGTCTTTCTGTCTGTTTTCATTCCTATGTTATCTAGTTTAATTCTGTGCTTGTGTATACTATGCACATTAATACTGTGAACACATAAATGATGTAGAATTTATTTGCGAAAATTTAATTTTTTGTTTTATTACAAGGTATTGTTTTTGTTTAACAAACCTAACAAGAGGTTAAGCTATTGAATGAACAGCTACAGAGCCTACACCAGGAGGCGCCTAACTGTGACTGAAGCAGTAATCGTTTAACTATACGCTTGGGCTGTTTAGCCAGGTAACTCTGCTGGGGTTGGTATTGTGTATGCACGTGCATTCGCGCACGCAATGCACATTTATGTATGCAATTGGTGTGTGCGTCTTCGAAAGTGTTCGAACGTGAGCGTACATATGCGGAATTTGTACTGTTGTACATGTGTATGTAGTGTACATGTACATAAGGTATGCATTAGACCATGGGCCAAAACCAGTTCTATGACTTTCCGTAGCAACTCTCGCGAGGTAACTTTAAACTCTTGTGGTCACTTGCTTTGTACCATAGTGATGCTAAAGCGTCAATGTTCCCACCTTTTCACTTGCACGTTAATTAGCAACAGCTAATTAAGTTTGAGTGGAGGTGTCAGTTCAAACTGTAACCGCTACGTGGCTAAGGCTCGCGTATCTACACTTTTTCTTCAATAATAAAACTGATCTGAGCACTCAATGTTTCAGGCCTGCGAGACGACACTGTATCAATAGTCTGGTTGAACTTGTCTATCCTCATCTGCTACCAAAATTGACAAGAATTTCCCCCAACTCTAATTACAGTTGATTACAATTTATTACAGTTGATGTTTACTGGAAGAGGCCTCATGAGGCCTGTGACTCCGGCGTGGCAGACTGATTTCTTGTGTGGTGTTGGATGCGTGCAGTGTTCATCTGTGCCCTCTAACTAATTTGTTCTTGTTCCTTCAAGAATTTGTCAAGCCTTGCCTCAAACTTCATGACTGAGTCCGCATTAACCACCCACTCTGGTAGCTCATTCCAATTATTAATTGCACTGGATAGATTTAAGCTGCTACCAGGGGCTCTATTTTCCTAGCTAGCCCTGTTGGTGAAATGGAGCAAACTAGGAAACCTTGTTCAAAGAAGTGATTGAATGAATATTTTGTTCGAATTTTCCCAATTCGTGCATAGAAATTCTGTATACAAATGTTGTACATTTTTCTAGTCTTCACTAGGTCAATTAAGAATAAAATGAGTAGGTTAGGAAAAAAATTAAACTACCTGTATTTGTCTAGTCATGTTTGCATATACATAAATTACTTGTATAAATTTAATTCGTATAAAATGTACAAATTTCTGAAAGATACAGCGATTCTTTCAACTCTTTTCAGATAATTAAGCACAATAACCTAGCAAGTATACATTTACTTCTGTTAGTCGTCTAAAGTAAATACAACGTATATACATGAATTAAAGTGTACATTTTTAGGCTAATTCAAGAGTTCGTCAGAACTTGCACTATAGTCACTCGTTCCTGCATACATTTCCGTTCCCACCTTAGGAATTGTCACAATAGTTACGTTTGCAAATTTCGATTCAGGAAAATTTGTATTTTCCTACATGAGCAAGTCTGATCATTGCATGAACTCCTCTAACATTTGCACAGAATATCCATGGTTACCCCAGATAGTTGGAGGATTTGATATCCACACATTGCAGAACACTACTCCATCTTCTAATTGCCAAGTATTCTAGACAATGTTCGTCTTGAATACTGTATTAGATTGTCAGTATTAACGAGGCAGAGCCTCGTCAGATTTACTCGACCATCTAAAGAGCACCGTTTACCTTTTGGTATTCTGTTAGTTTGTCTAGGTGACAAATTCCTGTAGCTAAGAGAACAAATCCTCTGGAGGATCCCAGTTGCAGCCAGCTTCTGAAAAAAAATACTGCCTTTTCAAAATTTAACATTTAACTGGAGGGGTTTCACTTTACCCCTTACTATTAAACGAGCTGATGCTGTCATATCCAATGAAAACATTTATGCCAAAAATAGTACGGTATCTACTAGGACCATAGGTCTTGGATATGCGAGATACATCCGAGCACCAAACCCATCTTGGAAGTACAAGGGACTATCAATACATTGGTCAAATCCAACAGATAAGACCATGACATCTGTATCAGGACTTCCTATAACGCTATCCTGATAATGAGGTGAATCATGCTTATCATGCAGAAGCAGCCTCGTAGCTGATCACAACTTAGATCACTAACTTAAGCTACACATAGAGATACCATCAGGAGAAGAAAGGTTAAGGAACTTGTTACTATGAGCAACAAAGTGATATTATCAAAGGGGGATGAATCACGGGTTGTCTAGAGACTCTAGAATGAGCACAGACTCTATCAGCACTCCTTGTTCTTTCCACTTGACGAAAAAAAATTAAATTGCCTGTGCACCTTTTGATCAGGTCTTGTGACTTGATATATCTGAATTCCTTTTGAGGCTCTTCTATTCCGATCAACATGGGAATGAGAATATATACAGCAATGGGTCTGACGATATTGTAATTTCTGATGATGAACTCAGAGTCAACCTAAAAATGTATTTCTATTTCGTGTATATACATTGTATTTACTTTAAATGACTTATAGAAGTAAATGTATATTTGTTAGGTGAATGGTTAATTGAAAGAATTCCTGTACCTTTCAGTCCGATATTGCCATTTCGGAATAATTTTTTAATCTAAGTAGATAATTGAAATGTGTACATGTAAATATGATTGTAGACGCAATTGACCTAGTGAAGACAAAAAAATGTAAAATTTGTATGCAGAATTCCCACGCACGAATTAGAAAAGTTCGAATAACATTATAAAATTAGATTACTTCTTTAAACAAGATTTCCTCGTTTCTTCGGTTTTTCTGACAAGGTTAGCTAGGAAAACTAAGCCCCTGCTGGCAGATTAAAACTAACCAGTGTATT
This sequence comes from Oratosquilla oratoria, assembly GCF_046742065.1. NCBI lineage: Eukaryota > Metazoa > Arthropoda > Malacostraca > Stomatopoda > Squillidae > Oratosquilla > Oratosquilla oratoria. The sequence goes on along the minus strand of NC_134781.1, from coordinate 15,753,214 downwards.
TGCGTTGAGGGAGAATTCTTGCCAATTTAGGTAAAGGATGATGTTACGACGGAGCAGCCTAGGTGTCTGTTCACCTTTACCTCAAACCATTCACTCTCTCCATTTCTAATTCTAACAAAGGCTCTACTGCTCTCATAAAAACTCTTGACTGCTCTTAACAGCTTCCCTCCTATCCCATATATTTGCAATACCTTCCACAGTGCCTTATTGTCTACCCTGACATAGGCCTTTTCCAAATCCATAAATACCCCCAAAAAGATCCTTACTTTTTCCGAAAGCTTTCTCACATATGTCCTACCACAAAAATAACAAAAATCTGATCCACGCAACCCCTACCTGTCCTAAGCCCACACTGTTTTTCACCATTTACTCCCTCTGTTCCTCTCCTAACCCTCTCGATCAACACCCTCTTTTTTTAAGGTATGTCCCCTTTGGAGCTACAGGGAGGAGAATGCTTAGTCCTATCTCCGTCCCGTTTTTGTCAGCTCTCACGACTCAAGTGGGAACACTTGGTGGCAGTATATATGTGTGTACACATAAACATGTATATACATATTATATATATATATATATATATATAATATATGTGTGTGTGTGTGTAGGTGTGTGTGTGTGTGTGTGTGTGTGTGTGTGTGTGTGTGTGTGTGTGTGTGTGTGTGTGTGTGTGTGTGTGTGTGTGTGTGTGTGTGTGTGTGTGTGTGTGTGTGTGTGTGTGTGTGTGTGTGTGTGTGTGTGTGTGTAAGTGTGTGTAAGTGTGTGTGTAAGTGTGTGTGTGTGTGTAAGTGTGTGTAAGTGTGTGTATGCAAGAGACGTGACAATGGGCCATCTGACACTTTGATCCAACTCCCTCAGGTGCCCTGACCACAAACTGACGCATCGGTTGCCACCCACCGCTTCCCCCTGTGGTCCCCAAGGTGCTCCTCTCCCCCTCCCCCTCCCCTTCCTCCACCTCATAGGGACGAGGTTCCCCATGTCAGGGTCGGTATCAGTGATAACGAACCAGAACCATCCAGACTTAACCGCTGTAATGGAACCGCTATGCAGGTATAGCACCTCCACGCTTTCTTCCACCCACACCCGTCCACCATTCCTCCACCCTCCCTCCACCCACACACGTCCACCCTCCCTCCACCCACACACGTCCACCCTCCCTCCACCCACACACGTCCACCCTCCCTCCACCCACACACGTCCACCCTCCCTCCACCCACACACGTCCACCCTCCCTCCACCCACACACGCGCTCCCCCCTCCTGCCCCAATATCGCCCCCTTCCCAGCACCCACGCGTCCCCCACTAATCCTTCAACCCTAAACACCTTTCAACGCCTATGCACCGCACCCACTCACCCTCTCACCCTCTTCCACACCCGCCTTCCTCCCCCACCTCTCTACCTCTTCCTCCTAGCCTTCCTGCGTCACCCGCTCTTATTCTGCCTCCCTTCGTCATTTAGCTCTTGTTATTGATTCATTTTCCATCACTGTGCCCAAGAAAGATTTCGTCTCGGCGTCTAGACTTGGCTTCGGCAACTACCGTTCCTCCTCCTCCTCCTCCTCCTCCTCTTTCTCCTCCTCCTCCTCCTCTTTCTCCTCTTTCTCCTCCTCCTCCTCCTCTTTCTCCTCCTCCTCCTCCTCCTCTTTCTCCTCCTCCTCCTCCTCCTCTTTCTCCTCTTTCTCCTCCTCCTCCACCTCTTTCTCCTCCTCCTTCCTTCCTCCTCCTCATCCTCCTCCTCCTCATCCTCCTCCTCTTCCTCCTCCTCCTCCTGCATTTGTTCTCTGCCTCGGTTTTTTTCCATCGTCGGCTTTTGTTGGTATTCATTGTTTTCCCAATTTCTTTTGCCGTTGGTGCGCGCGTTGATGTTTACTTGTGCTAAACATGTCTTTCATCCCGTCTCTCCTTACTTGTTTATTACTATCATTTTTTTCATTTATATCCTCATTAGTTAATTGTTACGATTTTATGTAGAAGTTGTTTAACTTCAATTTGCCGTTATTGACCCAAAGGTCTACTGCAGGTGCCTTGTATTTTTCTTCTTTCTACGTAATGTATCCTATGATAGCTGCCTGTTTTTACTTACCTATGTTCCATATATGACTCCAACATATGACAGACATTGAAGAAGAAAAAATACTTGAAATTTGGTCGCACTCTCTCTGTGCCTAAAGTCGTCGGGTTCGACATACTTTGGCACTTGGAGGTGCATAGTTTCTTGTTTAGTTTTTATTGCCAGCGAAACATCGCTGCCGGTTCCCTCGAGTGTTTCAGGATTGTCTCGCAACACTGCACAAACGTAATATATATCCGTGTAACATATCGCATCTGGGTGTGCATGTCGAAAAATGATTCAAATTTCACGCATACCCAGAAAACATGAAGACCAGTGGATGCTCGCATTTCTATGGATTTTCATATTTCTTCGGACCCCTGCACCAAATTGCCTTGATGTAGTATCCATTAAATTGCTAGTTATAAATAAATGGAGCATATAATTAACAGGGGTTTGAACTGAAGACAGCTTACGACCTACGAAAGGTATATTTGACTATTTCCTTCCTTCACTCAACTTGAACAAAATTAAATTATAATCCATATGGCAACAATCAAAACGTACGTCGTCGCGTATTTCGAGGTACCGCAAGCACAAAAATTTGAACGTTCTCAAGATTTACCAGAACGTGTTAGAATCCCACAATTCATACGTAACGGTGTATGATATAGCGTTGAAGTAAAATGCGCCAAATAACTGGAACAAACTGTTAGCGTTATTGATGTATTGATATGTTGAAATGCGATTTCAAAGTTGAGATGACAAAGAATTAAGCCAAGTAAAAAAAAAAAAAAAAAAAAAAAAAGTCCTCGCCCGTCCCTAAAATCGGCGATGCGCTTTTTTTTTTTATGAGCAGTACATTTAATCCCAGTGTCCCGGCTATGATCGAGCAACATTTTGGGTGTTGGATTCTATCCTATTTGTGCACACTGCAAGGAATCTGTTCAGCCAATTGCAAGGGCAGCCAGAGCCATAAAACCAAAATGCTTTAAACGAGTGAAATGAATTTAGCACATGGTTTTGTTTTATTAAATAAACCTCCCTGTATCTGTAAGAGCGAGTTGCATCAATTGGTTTTGAATTGGTAAACCTGGTTGTGACTGTATGGGGTAATCTGTCCCGAGCTACTAGGCTGCTATAAGTAACGCTCACTCCTGTCAGATTACCCAGTATTGCTGGAAAAAAATTGTTCATCAACTCTTGGCAATTTTGGGAAACCTCTCGGAGGATATATATTTTTTTTTCTTACATGAAGACAGTTGATCAGATGTTTAGAAAAATTGCATCATTAGAAACTTATTCTCAGCATGCATGTCAAGCTCTTCAACGTTTTTGGAAAAAAAATGTCTGTATAGGTATATGGTGTACGGTTTTTTTTTCTTTTGTATATCTGACAAGGATGCTGGGATCCACTAGATGAGGATAGGAGTTGTATTAAAATTAAATCGTATAAAAAGCTAATAGTCATAAACGTGGTGTGGATGCCTGATTTCAAATGTTGCGCTCAGTTGGTACGTCCGGTAGGTTATCCAACGGTCTTGTTGAGCCCTTAACGGTCATACAATGTAGTTTGAGTGTATCGCCTTTCATCATGAAAGAAATATATCCTCTGAGAAGTTTCACTTCATGGTACTGAAAGAAAGTGACGTGTTCTTCGAGTGTAATGACTTGGTGAAATGGTCTTATAGGGAAATGACATCATGTTCTTGGAAATCAATTATTTCGTAGTCTTCGAGAGATGACAAAGAAACTAGAGTCAGATATACGAATAATACCTCCTTAACCCATCAGCTTCGCCCACATTTTAGTAGATAATTATTTAGTCTAATACCGGACAATCCTACTCGGATGCGAACGAAACAGCGTTGTGATCGATGGAGACATTGTAATATCTAGCTGCTGCGTGAAGGGGAGAATGCAGCTTGGAGTGGTGAGGCGTCGCCGTCGCCGTTGCCGTCGTCGAACGTGCATGCGGCAACTGTGTTCCTGTTGCTGCAGAGTTAATGGTTCTCGAGTAACTCGATGCATGTCCCGCTTCTGTTAGGTTTCCCTTTGTTCTCCCGCTCTTACTTCCTTCGTACCCACCACTCTTCCTCTTCCTCCCCTTCTTCCTCCTCCTCCACCCTTCCTCCCACTCCTTCCTTCCCCTACCCCTTCCTCCCCCTACCCCTTCCTTCCCCTACCCCTTCCTCCCCCTACCCCTTCCTCCCCCTACCCCTTCCTTCCCCTACCCTTTCCTCCCCCTGCCCTTTTCTCCCCCTTCCTCCCCCTGCACTTTCCTCCCCCTTCCTCCCCCTACCCTTTCTTCCCCTTCCTCCCCCCTCCCCGTTCCCCCTCCCCCTCTCCGTTCCTCCTCCCCCTCACCATTCCTCCTCCCCCTCCCCTTCTCCCTCCTCCCTCTCCCCTTCTTCCTCCTCCCCCTCCCCTTCTTCCTCCTCCCCCTCCCCTTCTTCCTCCTCCCCCTCCCCTTCTTCCTCCTCCCCCTCCCCTTCTTCCTCCTCCCCCTCCACGTTCCTCCTCCCCCTCCCCGTTCCTCCTCCCCCTCCTCGTTCCTCCTTCCCCTCCCCTTCTTCCTCCTCCCCTCCCCTTCTTCCTCCTCCCCTCCCTTCTTCCTCCTCCCCTCCCCTTCTTCCTCCTCCCCCTCCCCTTCCTCCTCCCCACTCCCATTCTTCCCCCTCCCCTCCTTCCTCCCCCCTCCCCTCCTTCCTCCCCCTCCCCTCCTTCCTCCCCCTCCCCTCCTTCCTCCCCCTCCCCTCCTTCCTCCCCCTCCCCTCCTTCCTCCCCCTCCCCTCCTTCCTCCCCCTCCCCTCCTTCCTCCCCCTCCCCTCCTTCCTCCCCCTCCCCTCCCTTCCTCCCCCTCCCCCTCCTTCCTCCCCCTCTCCTCCTCCCTCCTTGTTCCCCTCCTTCCTCCCCCACCCCTCCTTCCTCCTCCCCTCCCCCTCCTCCACCATTCCCCCTCCTCCTTCCCCCTCCCCCCTCCTTCCCCCCTCCCCCTCCCTTCCTCCTCCCCCCTCCCCTCCTTCTTCCTACTCTATCCCCCTCCCCTCCTTCCTCCCCCTCCCCTTCCTCCCCCTCCTTCCTCCCCCTCCTTCCTCCCCCTCCTTCCTCCCCCTCCTTCCTCCCCCTCCTTCCTCCCCCTCCTTCCTCCCCCTCCTTCCTCCCCCTCCTTCCTCCCCCTCCTTCCTCCCCCTCCCTTCCTTCCTCCCCCTTCTTCCTCCCCTTCTTCCTCCCCTTCCTCCCCCCTCCCCTCCTTCCTCCCCCTCCCCTCCTTCCTCCCCCTCCCCTCCTTCCTCCCCCTCCCCTCCTTCCTCCCCCTCCCCTCCTTCCTCCCCCTCCCCTCCTTCCTCCCCCTCCCCTCCTTCCTCCCCCCTCCCCTCCTTCCTCCCCCCTCCCCTCCTTCCTCCCCCCTCCCCTCCTTCCTCCCCCCTCCCCTCCTTCCTCCCCCCTCCCCTCCCCTCCCTCCTCTCCCCTCCCCTCCCTCCTCTCCCCACCCCTCCCTCCTCTCCCCTCCCCTCCCTCCTCTCCCCTCCTCTCCCCTCCTCTCCCTCCTCTCCCCTCCTCTCCCCTCCCCCTCTCCCCTCCCTCCTCTCCCCTCCCCCTCCCCCCCTCCCCCTCCTTCCTCCCCCTCCTTCCTCCCCCCCTCCTTCCTCCCCCCTCCCCTCCCCCCTCCTTCCTCCCCCTCCCCCCTCCCCCTCCCTCCCCCTCCCCTCCCCCTCCCTCCTCCCCCCCCTCCTCCTCCCCCCTCCCCCTCCTTCCTCCCCCCTCCTTCCTCTCCCCTCCTTCCTCCCCCATCCTTCCTCTCCCCTCCACTCCCCCCTCCCCCAGCCTCCTTCCTCCTCCCCTTCCCCAGCCTCCTTCCTCCTCCCCTTCCCCAGCCTCCTTCCTCCTCCCCTCCCCCAGCCTCCTTCCTCCTCCCCTCCCCCCAGACTCCTTCCCTCCCCCCTCCCCCTCCTTCCCTCCCCCCTCCCCCTCCTTCCTCCCCCTCCTTCCCTCCCCCTCCTTCCCTCCCCCTCCTTCACTCCCCCTCCTTCCCTCCCCCTCCCCCTCCTCCCCCCCCCCTCCCCTCCCTTCCTCCCCCCTCCCCCTCCTTCCTCCCCCTCCCCCTCCTTCCTCCCCCCTCCCCCTCCTTCCTCCCCCCTCCCCCTCCTCCCCTCCCCCTCCTTCTCCCCTCCCCCTCCTTCTTCTCCCCTCCCCCTCCTTCTTCTCCCCTCCCCCTCCTTCTTCTCCCCTCCCCCTCCTACCCCTTCCCCTCTTCCCCTCCTCCTCCTTCTCCCCCCTCCCCCTCCTTCCTCTCCTCTCCCCCTCCTTCCTCCCCCCTCCTTCCTCCCCCTCCCCCTCCTTCCTCTCCTCTCCCCCTCCTTCCTCCCCCCTCCCCCTCCTTCCTCCCCTCCCCCTCCTTCCTCCCCTCCCCCTCCTTCCTCCCCTCCCCCTCCTTCTTCTCCCCTCCCCCTCCTTCCTCTCCCCTCCCCCTCCTTCCCCCCTCCCCCTCCTTCCTCTCCTCTCCCCCTCCTTCCTCCCCCCTCCTTCTTCCCCCTCCCCTCCTTCCTCCCCCTCCCCCTCCTTCCTCCCCCTCCCCCTCCTTCCTCCCCCTCTCCCCTCCTTCCTCCCCCTCCCCCTCCTTCCTCCCCCCTCCCCCTCCCCCTCCTTCCTCCTCCTCCTCCTCCCTCTCCCCTCTCCCTCCTTCCTCTCCCTTCCCCCCTTCCTCCCCCTCCCCTCCTTCCTCCCCCTCCTCCCCTCCCCCTCCTCCCCTCCCCCTCCTCCCCTCCCCCTCCTCCTCCTCCTCCCCCCTCCTTCCTCCCCCCCCCTCCTTCTCCCCTCCCCTCCCCTTCCTCTCCCCTCCCCCTCCTTCTCCCCCTCCCCTCCCCCCCCCCTCCCCCTCCCCCCCTCCCCCTCCTTCTCCCCTCCCCCTCCTTCTCCCCTCCCCCTCCTTCTCCCCTCCCCCTCCTTCTCCCCTCCCCCTCCTTCTCCCCTCCCCCTCCTTCTCCCCTCCCCCTCCTTCTCCCCTCCCCCTCCTTCTCCCCTCCCCCTCCTTCTCCCTCCCCCCTCCCCCCCTCCCCTCCCCCCCCCCTCCCCCTCCTTCCCTCCCCTCCCCTCCTCCTTCCTCCCCCCTCCCCCTCCTTCCCCCCTCCCCCCTCCTTCCTCCCCCCCTCCCCCTCCCTTCCTCCCCTCCTCCCCCTCCGTCCTCCCCCCCTCCCCTCCTTCTCCCCCTCCCCCCCTCCTCCCCCCTCCCCCTCCTTCCTCCCCCCCCCCCTCCCTCCTCATCCTCCCCCCTCCCCCCCTTCCTCCCCCCCCTCCCCCCTCCCCTCCCCCTCCCCCCTCCCCCTCCTTCCTCCCCCCTCCCCCCCTCCCCTCCTCCCCCCTCCCTCCCCTCCCTCCCTCCCTCCCCCTCCCCCTCCCCCTCCCTCCTCTCCCCTCCCCCCTCCTTCTCCCCCCTCCCTCTCCTTCCTCCCCCCTCCCCCTCTCCCCCCCCCTCTCCCCTCCCTCTCCCCCTCCCCTCCCCTCCCCTCCTCCCCCCCCTCCCCCCCTCCCCCTCCTCCTCCCCCCACCCTCCTCCTCCCCCCCCCCTCCCTCCCCCTCTCCCCCTCCCCCCCCCCTCCCCCCCCCCCCTCCCCCCCTCCCCCTACTCCCCCACCCCCCCCACCCCCTCCCCCCCCCTCCCCCCCCCCCCCTCCCCCCCCCCTCCCCCCCCTCCCCCTCCTCCTCCCCCCTCCCCTCCCCTCCCCCTCCTCCCCCCCCCCTCCTCCCCCCCCCTCCCCCCTCCCCCGCCTTCTCCCCTCCCCCCCCCTTCCCCCCCCCCCCCTCCCTCCCCTCCCCCCCCCCCTCCCCTTCCCTAACCCCCCCCCTCCCGCCCCTCCCCCCCCCCCCTCCCCCTCCTCCCCCCCTCCCCCCCCCTCCCCTCCCCCCCCTCCCCCTCCCCCCCCCCTCCCCCTCCTTCTCCCCTCCCCCCTCCCCCCCCCCCCCCCCTCCCCCCCCCCTCCTCTCCCCTCCCCCTCCCCCCCCTCCCCCCCTTCCCCCTCCCCCCTCCCCTCCCCCTCCCCCCTCCCCCTCCCCCCCCCCCCCCCCTCCCCCCTCCCCCCCCCCCCCCCCTCCCTCCCCCCCCCCCTCCCCCCTCCCCCCCCTCCTTCTCCCCCTTCCCTCCCCCCCCTCCCCCCCCTCCTCCCCCCCCCCCCCTCCCTCTCCCCCCCCCCCCTCCCCCCCCCCCCCCCCCCCCCTCCCCCCCCCCCCTCCCCTCCCTCCCCCCCCCCCCTCCCCCCTCCTCCTCCCCCCTCCCCCTCCTCTCCCCCCCCCCCTCCCCTCCCCCCTCCCCCTCCCCCCCCCCCCCTCCCTCCCCCCCCCCCTCCCCCCCCCCCCCCCTCCACTCCCCCCTCCCCCCCCCTCCCCCCCCCCTCCCCCCCCCCCCCCCCCCTCCTCCCCCCCCTCCCCCCTCCCCCCCCCCCCGCCCTCTCCCCTCCCCCCCCCCCCCCCTCCCTCCCCCCCCTCCCCCTCCTTCTCCCCCCCACCCCCCCCCCCCCTCCCTCCCCCCCCCCCCCCCCCTCCCCACCCACCTCCTCCCCCTCCCCCTCCTCCCCCCCCTCCCCCTCCCCCCCCTCCTCCCCCCCCTCCTCCCCCCCCCCCCCCTCCCCCCGCCCCCTCCCCCCCTCCTCCTCCTCCCCCTCCCCCTCCTCCTCCTCCCCCTCCTCCTCCCCCGCCTCCTCCCCCCCCCCCCCCTCCTCCTCCCCCTCCCCCTCCCCTCCCCCCCCCCCCCTTCTCCCCTCCCCCCTCCTCCTCCCCCTCCCCCCTCCCTCCTCCCCGTCCCCCTCCCCCCCCCCCCTCCCCCTCCCTCCCCCCCCCCTCCCCCCCACCCCCTCCCCCCCTCCTCCCCCCCCCGCCCCCCTCCCCCCCGCCCCCCTCCCCCCCCCCCCCCTCCCCCCCCCCCTCCCCCTCCTCCACCCCTTCCCTCCCCCCCTCCTCCCCCTCCTCCCCCTCCTCTACCCCCCCCTCCTCCCCCTCCCCCCCTCCTTCTCCCCCCCCCCCTTCCCACTCCCCTCCCCCCTCCCCTCTCCTCTCCCCCTGCCCTCCCTCTCCTCTCCCCCACCCCCCCCTCCCCTCTCCCCCTCCTCCCTCGTCTCCCCCTCCCACTCCTCTCTCCCCCCCCCTCCCTTCTCTCCTCTCCCCTCCCTTCCTCTCCTCTCCCCCTCACTCTCTCCCTCTCCCCCTCCTCTCTCACCTACCTCCCCCTCCCCCCCCTCTCCCCCCCCCCTCCCCTCCCCCCCCCTCCCCCTCCCCGGCCTTCCCCTCCGCTCCCCCTCCCCCTCTCACCCCCCCTTCCCCCTCCTCTCCCTCCCTTCCCCTCCTCTCCCCCCCCTTCCCCTCCTCTCCCCCCCCGTTCCCCCCTCTCCCCTCCCCCTCCCCCCTCCTCTCCCCCTCCCTCTCCCCTCTCCCCCCCCTCCTTCCGCTCCTCCCCCCCCATCCTCTCCCTCTCCCCCACCTTCCTCTCCTCCCCCCCTCTCCCTCTCCCTCTCCCCCTCCTTCCTCTCCTCTCCCCCCTCCTTCCTCTCCTCCCCCCTCCTTCCCTCCTCTCCCCCCTCGCTTCTCCACTCCCCCCCCTCTCCCTCACTCCACCCTCCCCCTCCCTCACCTCTCCCCTCCCTCCTCTCCTCTCCCCACACCCCTCCTTCCTCCCCTCTCCCCCCCCCTCCCCCTCCCCCCCCCCCTCCACTCCCCTCCCCCTCTCCCCCCCCTCCTTCGCTCTCCCTCCCCCTCCTTCCTCCCCTCTCCCCCACCCCCTCCTCCTCCCCCTCCCCCCTCCCCCTCTCACCTACCCCCCTCTCCTCCCTCTCCCCCTCCTTCCTCTTCCTCTCCCTCCCCCCCTTCCCTCCACCTCCCCCTCCTTCCCCCCTCTCCTCCACCTTCCTCCACCTTCCACCCCTCATCCTCCTCCACCTTCCTCCCCTTTTCCTCCCCCTCCTCCACCTTCCCCCCCCATTCCTCCCCCTTCTCCTCCCCTCCCCCCTTCCTCCTCCCCCCTCCCCCTTCCTCCCCTTCTCCCTCCCCCTCTCCCCCTCCTCCTCCCCCTCCCCTTCCCCCTCCCCCCCCTCCCCCCCTCCCCCTTCCTCCTCTTCCCCCCTCCCCCCCTCCCTCCCCCTTCCTCCCCTCTCCCCCCCCCTCCCCCTCCCCCCCCTCCTCCTCCCCCTTCCTCCCCCTCCTCCTCCCCCTTCCTCCTCCCCCTTCCTCCCCGCTTGCCCGTTCCTCCCCCCAGTCCCTATTCCCTCCCCTTCCCACACTTCCTTTTTTTCCTACTCCATTCACTCCTGTCATTACTCTTGTTGTTATGCACCTACTACTACTACTACTACTACTACTACTACATCTACTACTACTCTTCGTCTACCCCATATTCGCCCTCCTTTCCAATCTCTGTATCACCTCCGATTCCTTTCTTCTTCTCTTTGATCTCCCAGAAATGTTTGTTTTACTTTTACTCCTTGATTAATTATCACCTTTCTTTGTCTGCCTTCCTTCGGGCGTCCCCTCCCTCCCTCCCTCCCTTCCTTCCTTTTAGTTTCGACTCGTCAGTTGATCTTCCTCACGCTTCTCTTAGCCTTTAACTCTTAAGCTTATTTTTTCTCCATATCTGTCTTCTCTCCCGTTGTCTCTCCTGTTGTCTCTCCCGTTGTCTCTGTCTCTCCCGTTGTCTCTGTCTCTCCCGTTGTCTCTCCTGTTGTCTCTGTCTCTCCTGTTGTCTCTCCCGTTCTCTCTCCCGTTGTCTCTCCCGTTCTCTCTCCCGTTGTCTCTCCCGTTGTCTACGAGTATTTGTCTCTCCCGTTGTCTCTGTCCCTCCCGTTGTCTCTGTCTCTCCCGTTGTCTCTGTCTCTCCCGTTGTCTCTGTCTCTCCCGTTGTCTGTCTCTCCCGTTGTCTGTCTCTCCCGTTGTCTGTCTCTCCCGTTGTCTGTCTCTCCCGTTGTCTGTCTCTCCCGTTGTCTGTCTCTCCCGTTGTCTGTCTCTCCCGTTGTCTCTGTCTCTCCCGTTGTCTCTGTCTCTCCCGTTGTCTCTGTCTCTCCCGTTGTCTCTGTCTCTCCCGTTGTCTCTGTCTCTCCCGTTGTCTCTGTCTCTCCCGTTGTCTGTCTGTCTCTCCCGTTGTCTGTCTGTCTCTCCCGTTGTCTGTCTGTCTCTCCCGTTGTCTGTCTCTCCCGTTGTCTGTCTCTCCCGTTGTCTGTCTCTCCCGTTGTCTGTCTCTCCCGTTGTCTGTCTCTCCCGTTGTCTGTCTCTCCCGTTGTCTGTCTCTCTTTCGCTCTTTCTCCCTCTTTCGCTCTTTCTCCCTCTTTCGCTCTTTCTCACTCTTTCGCTCTTTCTCACTCTTTCGCTCTTTCGCTCTTTCTAACTCTTTCGCTGTTTCTCCCTCTTTCGCTGTTTCTCCCTCTTTCGCTCTTTCTAACTCTTTCGCTCTTTCTAACTCTTTCGCTCTTTCTAACTCTTTCGCTCTTTCTCCCTCTTTCGCTGTTTCTCCCTCTTTCGCTGTTTCTCCCTCTTTCGCTGTTTCTCCCTCTTTCGCTGTTTCTCCCTCTTTCGCTGTTTCTCCCTCTTTCGCTGTTTCTCCCTCTCGCTCTTTCTCCCTCTTTCGCTGTTTTCTCCCTCTTTCGGCTGTTTCTCCCTCTTTCGCTGTTTCTCCCTCTTTCGCTGTTTCTCCCCTCTTTCGCTGTTTCTTCTCCCTCTTTCGCTTTTTCTCCCTCTTTCGCTCTTTCTCCCTCTTTCGCTCTTTCTCCCTCTTTCGCTCTTTCTCACTCTTTCGCTCTTTCTCACTCTTTCGCTCTTTCTCGCTCTATCGCTCTTTTTCCCTCTTTCGCTTTTTTCCCTCTTTCGCTCTTTTTCCCTGTTTCGCTCTTTCTCCCCCTTTCGCTCTTTTTCCCTGTTTCGCTCTTTCTCCCCCTTTCGCTCTTTCGCTCTTTTTCCCTGTTTCGCTCTTTCTCCCCCTTTCGCTCTTTCGCTCTTTTTCCCTGTTTCGCTCTTTCTCCCCCTTTCGCTCTTTCTCACTCTTTCGCTCTTTCTCACTCTTTCGCTCTTTCTCGCTCTTTCGCTCTTTCTCCCTCTTTCGCTCTTTCTCCCTCTTTCGCTCTTTCTCACTCTTTCGCTCTTTCTCACTCTTTCGCTCTTTCTCACTCTTTCGCTCTTTCTCACTCTTTCGCTCTTTCTCACTCTTTCGCTCTTTCTCACTCTTTCGCTCTTTCTCACTCTTTCGCTCTTTCTCACTCTTTCGCTCTTTCTCACTCTTTCGCTCTTTCTCACTCTTTCGCTCTTTCTCGCTCTTTCGCTCTTTCTCGCTCTTTCTCGCTCTTTCTCGCTCTTTCTCGCTCTTTCTCGCTCTTTCGCGCTCTTTCTTGCTCTCTTTCACGCTCTTTCTCACTCTTTCGCTCTTTCTCACTCTTTCGCTCTTTCTCACTCTTTCGCTCTTTCTCGCTCTTTCGCTCTTTCTCGCTCTTTCGCTCTTTCTCGCTCTTTCGCTCTTTCTCGCTCTTTCGCTCTTTCTCGCTCTTTCGCTCTTTCTCGCTCTTTCGCTCTTTCTCGCTCTTTCGCTCTTTCTCGCTCTTTCGCTCTCTCTCGCTCTTTCGCTCTCTCTCGCTCATTCGCTCTCTCTCGCTCATTCGCTCTCTCTCGCTCTTTCGCTCTCTCTCGCTCTTTCGCTCTCTCTCGCTATTTCGCTCTCTCTCTCTCGCTATTTCGCTCTCTCTCGCTCTTTTCGCTCTTTCTCGCTCTTTCGCTCTTTACTCGCTCTTTCGCTCTTTCCTCGCTCTTTCGCTCTTTTCTCGCTCTTTCCGCTCTTTCTCGCTCTTTCGCTCTTTCTCGCCTCTTTCGCTCTTTCTCGCTCTTTTCGCTCTTTCTCGCTCTTTCGCTCTTTCTCACTCTTTCGCTCTTTCTCGCTCTTTTCGCTCTTTCCCGCTCTTTTCCGCTCTTTCCCGCTCTTTCCCGCTTTCTCGCTCTTTCCCGCTTTCTCGCTCTTTCCCGCTTTCTCGCTCTTTCCCGCTCTTTCTCGCTCTTTCCCGCTCTTTCTCGCTCTTTCCCGCTCTTTCTCGCTCTTTCCCGCTCTTTCTCGCTCTTTCCCGCTCTTTCTCGCTCTTTCCCGCTCTTTCTCGCTCTTTCCCGCTCTTTCCCGCTCTCTCGCTTTCGCACTTTGTCGCTCTTTCTCGCTCTTTCTCGCTCTTTCTCGCTCTTTCTCGCTCTTTCGCTCTTTCTCGCTCTTTCGCTCTTTCTCGCTCTTTCGCTCTTTCGCTCTTTCTCGCTCTTTCGCTCTTTCTCGCTCTTTCGCTCTTTCTCGCTCTTTCGCTCTTTCTCGCTCTTTCGCTCTTTCTCGCTCTTTCGCTCTTTTTCGCTCTTTCGCTCTTTTTCGCTCTTTCGCTCTTTCTCGCTCTTTCGCCCATTCTCTCTTTCGCCCATTCTCTCTTTCGCCCATTCTCTCTTTCGCTTTTTTCCCTCTTTCGCTTTTTTTCCCTCTTTCGCTCTTTTTCCCTGTTTCGCTCTTTCTCGCTCTTTCGCTCTTTCTCGCTCTTTCGCTCTTTCTCGCTCTTTCGCTCTTTCTCGCTCTTTCGCTCTTTCTCGCTCTTTCGCTCTTTCTCGCTCTTTCGCTCTTTCTCGCTCTTTCGCTCTTTCTCGCTCTTTCGCTCTTTCTCGCTCTTTCGCTCTTTCTCGCTCTTTCGCTCTTTCTCGCTCTTTCGCTCTTTCTCGCTCTTTCGCTCTTTCTCGCTCTTTCGCTCTTTCTCGCTCTTTCTCGCTCTTTCTCGCTCTTTCTCGCTCTTTCGCTCTTTCTCGCTCTTTCGCTCTTTCGCTCTTTTTCGCTCTTTCGCTCTTTCTCGCTCTTTCGCCCATTCTCTCTTTCGCCCATTCTCTCTTTCGCCCATTCTCTCTTTCGCTTTTTTCCCTCTTTCGCTTTTTTTCCCTCTTTCGCTTTTTTTCCCTGTTTCGCTCTTTTTCCCTGTTTCGCTCTTTTTCCCTGTTTCGCTCTTTTTCCCTGTTTCGCTCTTTTTCCCTGTTTCGCTCTTTTTCCCTGTTTCGCTCTTTTTCCCTGTTTCGCTCTTTCTCCCCCTTTCGCTTTTTCCAACCCCAAAAAAATTCTGCAGTATTATCAAAGCTGGAACTATTTCGATTTAATTTCTACAATGTGGATGGAGTTAGTCATGTAGAACTTAGGGCACATTGAAAACAAGAGCTCCAGATGTTGACTGTTCGTCCTCCTCTTTACCTCCTCGATTTTCAAAATCAAAATTTAATTCTCGATAGCTCCCTTTATGCCTTATGCCTTGCACAACATCTCCCTCTCCTTCTCCCTCTCCATCTCCCTCTCCATCTCCCTCTCCTTCTCTCCCTCTCCCTCTCCTTCTCTCCCTCTCCCTCTCCTTGCTCTCCCTCTCCTTGCTCTCCCTCTCCTTGCTCTCCCTCTCCTTGCTCTCCCTCTCCTTGCTCTCCCTCTCCTTGCTCTCCCTCTCCTTGCTCTCCCTCTCCTTGCTCTCCCTCTCCTTGCTCTCCCTCTCCTTGCTCTCCCTCTCCTTGCTCTCCCTCTCCTTCTCCTTCTCCTTCTTGCTCTCCCTTTCCCTCTCCCTCTCCTTCTCCTTCTCCTTCTTGCTCTCCCTTTCCCTCTCCCTCTCCTTCTTGCTCTCCCTTTCCCTCTCCCTCTCCTTCTTGCTCTCCCTTTCCCTCTCCCTCTCCTTCTTGCTCTCCCTTTCCCTCTCCCTCTCCCTCTCCCTTTCCCTCTCCCTCTCCCTCTCCCTTTCCCTCTCCCTCTCCTTCTCGCTCTCCCTTTCCCCCTCTCCTTCTTGTTCTCCCTTTCCCTCTCCCTCTCCCTCTCCTTCTTGCTCTCCCTTTCCCTCTCCCTCTCCTCTCCTCTTGCTCTCCCCCTTCCCTCTCCCTCTCCCTCTTGCTCTCCCTTTCCCTCTCCCTCTCCTTCTTGCTCTTCCCTTTCCCTCTCCCTCTCCTTCTTGCTCTCCCTTTCCCCTCTCCCTCTCCTTCTTGCTCTCCTTTTCCCTCTCCCTCTCCTCTTCTCTCCTTTTCCCTCTCCCTCTCCTTCTTGCTCTCCCTTTCCCTCTCCCTCTCCTTCTTGATCTTCCTCTCCCTCTCCTTCTTGATCTTCCTCTCCCTCTCCTTCTTGCTCTCCCTTTCCCTCTCCTTCTTGCTCTCCCTTTCCCTCTCCTTCTTGCTCTCCCTTTCCCTCTCCTTCTTGCTCTCCCTCTCCCTCTCCTTCTTGCTCTCCCTCTCCCTCTCCTTCTTGCTCTCCCTCTCCCTCTCCCTCTCCCTCTCCTTCTCCTTCTCCCTCTCCCTCTCCTTCTTGCTCTCCATCTCCCTCTCCTTCTCCTTCTCCCTCTCCCTCTCCCTCTCCTTCTTGCTCTCCATATCCATCTCCTTCTTGCTCTCCCTCTCCCTCTCCTTGCTCTCCCTCTCCTTCTCCTTCTTGCTCTCCCTTTCCCTCTCCCTTTCCCTCTCCCTCTCCTTCTTGCTCTCCCTTTCCCTCTCTCCTTCTTGTTCTCCCTTTCCCTCTCCCTCTCCCTCTCCTTCTTGCTCTCCCTTTCCCTCTCCCTCTCCTTCTTGCTCTCCCTCTCCCTCTCCTTCTTGCTCTCCCTTTCCCTCTCCTTCTTGCTCTCCCTCTCCCTCTCCCTCTCCCTCTCCTTCTTGCTCTCCCTCTCCCTCTCCTTCTTGCTCTCCCTCTCCCTCTCCTTCTTGCTCTCCCTCTCCCTCTCCTTCTTGCTCTCCCTCTCCCTCTCCTTCTTGATCTCCCTCTCCCTCTCCTTCTTGCTCTCCCTCTCCCTCTCCTTCTTGCTCTCCCTCTCCCTCTCCTTCTTGCTCTCCCTCTCCCTCTCCCTTTCCCTCTCTCCTCCTCTCCCTTTCCCTCTCTCCTCCTCTCCCTTTCCCTCTCCCTCTCCCTCTCCCTCTCCCTCTCCCTCTCCCTCTCCCTCTCCCTCTCCCTCTCCGTTTCCCTTTCCCTCTCCTTCTTGCTCTCTATCTTCCTCTCCCTCTCCCTCTTTTTTGTTTTCCGTCATCTCCGTCTCTCGTTACTCCTTATCTTTCCCTTCTCTTTCCTCATCCCTCTCCCTCCCCCCCCCCCACATTCCATTTGATTTGGCATTCTTATTTTGTTTTTCATGGCCAACTTCCTTTCATTTGATTGTAATGTACTGCTATGCTACATTTTCCTCCATTTCTTCTTTTATCTTTATTGGCATATTTGCTGTCGTTTTTTTAGCTTGTGCTGTTTTTATGAACTGCAATTTTTTTATGTTACTGCCTAAATATTCGTCTATTTAATTTTCGTTTTCTACTCCTCTTCCCATTTCTTTTTTTACTTTTCTATCTATGATTTGTGATGGACTTGCAAGATGGACGTCTGAAAGAATCGTCTCCCTCCCAGCCATCTTCAGTACTCGAACCCCTCGCTTCCATCTCTAGGTGCAGCCTTGAGGGGTTGACATTCCGTCTCAGAGACGGGCTCAAAATCTTTCACTAATTTAAGGTATTCCACACCAATAATACAAGACAGACAACGGTCCAAAGTTTCTTCTCGGAGAGATTTACGGAATTTGCCGGCCACCGTGAATCTACATGTCCCCAGTCAATGAAAACAGAGGCAGCAATTATTTTCTGTGTTTTCTTTCTTTCATGTTGTACAGTTTCGGACAACTGAACAACACATAATACCCGCGTGGTGCTATCTAGCTTTCCCGAATACTGGTCCACTTGGCAACCATAGCTGAGTTTCGGATGGGTGACATACGACTGAATGAATTTGATATTTACATTATTATAGTTTTTATTTATTTATTTATTATTATTATGATTTTTTCGCGCCCTAGATATGGACCAAAAGGTCTCCTGTCGGCATGCTCCGCCTTTGTAATCCTCTGTAATCCTTTATGAATATACAGGCGAATGCACCATAGTATACTCTTATCTCTCCTCTTCTCTCCTCTCTCCTCTCTCCTTTCTCCTCTCCATTCTTCTCTCTCCTCTCTTCTCTTCTCTCTCCACTCTCCTCTCCTCTCTTCTTTCTTCTCTTTTCTCTCTTTTCTCTTATCTCCTCTCCTCCTTTTTCCTCACCATTCTCCTCTCTCCTCTTCTCTTCTCTCTCTCCTCTTTTCTCCTCTTTTCTTTCTTCTCTTTTCTCTTTTATCTCCTCTCCCCTCTCTTCTCCTTTCGTCTCTCCTTTTCTCATCATCTCTCCTCTTTTCTCTTTTCTTCTCTCCTCTCCTTTCATTCCTCCTCCTCTCTTGGCCAAAGAACTTCCTTCTTCCAGCATCTCTCCAAGCTTTCTGTCGACCTAGCCATTTCCGTCTTCTTTTCCCCTCTTATTCATTTCGTCTCCTATGGTATTCCTATTTGCTTTTTCTTCGTGTTTTTTTTTTCTTCTCTTTTTGTCTAGTGTCTACTTCTGTTCTTTGTGACTCTTTACAGCTTCTTAACACGACTCAACATTTTTTTTTGTCCACCGCTGGTTTTCGTCATGACCTCCTCGATCTTCCTCTACTTTGTAATGTGGATTACAATAATATTAAATACGTGTACTGTCGTATCCTCGGTTCCTCCTTGTTATCAGCTTCTCTTATCTCGTTCCTCCTTCCTCCCCTCTTCTCTTAACCTCTATCCTCTCCTCACCTCTTACCCTGTCCTCTTCTCTTCTTTCCTCCATTTATCTTCTCTTTTCTCATCCTCTTCCCCTATCCCCTTCCCTTATCCTCTTCTTTTATCCTCTTCTCTTTTCTTCTCTTCTCACTTTTCTCCTCTTCTCGCTTTTCTCCTCTCTCTTGTCTTGTCTCTTCTCTCCTCTCTTGTCTTTTCTCTCTTGCCTTGTCTCTTCTCTCTTGCCTTGTCTCTTCTCTCTTGTCTTGTCTCTTCTCTCTTGCCTTGTCTCTTCTCTCTTGTCTTGTCTCTTCTCTCTTGTCTTGTCTCTTCTCTCTTGTCTTGTCTCTTCTCTCCTCTCTTGTCTCTTCTCTCTTGTCTCTTCTCTCTTGCCTTGTCTCTTCTCTCTTGCCTTGTCTCTTCTCTCTTGCCTTGTCTCTCTTGCCTTGTCTCTTCTCTCTTGTCTTGTCTCTTCTCTCTTGTCTTGTCTCTTCTCTCTTGTCTTGTCTCTTCTCTCTTGTCTTGTCTCTTCTGTCTTGTCTTGTCTCTTCTGTCTTGCCTTGTCTCTTCTGTCTTGCCTTGTCTCTTCTGTCTTGCCTTGTCTCTTCTGTCTTGCCTTGTCTCTTCTGTCTTGCCTTGTCTCTTCTGTCTTGCCTTGTCTCTTCTGTCTTGCCTTGTCTCTTCTGTCTTGCCTTGTCTCTTCTGTCTTGCCTTGTCTCTTCTGTCTTGCCTTGTCTCTTCTGTCTTGCCTTGTCTCTTCTGTCTTGCCTTGTCTCTTCTGTCTTGCCTTGTCTCTTCTGTCTTGCCTTGTCTCTTCTGTCTTGCCTTGTCTCTTCTCTCTTGTCTTGTCTCTTCTCTTTTCTTGTCTCTTCTCTCTTTTCTTGTCTCTCTTGTCTCCTCTCTCTTGTCTTGTCTCTTCTCTCTTGTCTTGTCTCTTCTGTCTTGCCTTGTCTCTTCTGTCTTGCCTTGTCTCTTCTGTCTTGCCTTGTCTCTTCTCTCTTGCCTTGTCTCTTCTCTCTTCTCTTTATTTCTCTCCTCTTTGCTCTTTTTTCTCTTTTCTCTCTTCTCTTTTTCTCTTTTTCTCTTTTTCCTTTCTTTTTCTTCTTTTTTCTCTTTTTCTCCTTTCTCCTCTTTTTCTCCCTTTTTCTTTTTCCCCTCCTTTTCTCTTTTTCTCCTCTTTATCTCCTCTTTCTCCTTTTTTCCTCTTTCCTCTTTTTTCCTATTTTTTCTTTTTCTTTTTTTCTCATCTTTTTTTATCTTCTCTCTTCTCTTCTTTTTCTCTCGTTTCTCTGTTTTCTTTTTATATTTTTCTCTTTTTCTCTCCTGTTTTTCTCTTTTCTTTTTTCTCTTTTATCTTTTCCCCTTTTTTCTCTTTTCTCATCTCTTGTTTCTTTTTTCTCTCTTTCCTCTTTTTCTCTTACCTTTCCTCTCTTTTTACCTCTTCTTTTTTCTTTCTTTTTCTCTTTCCTTTTCTCTTTTCTCCATTCTTTTCCTCTCTTTTCTCCTTTTTCTCTTTTATCTTCTCTTTTATCTTTTTCTCTTTTCTCTTCTCTTCTCTTTTTTCCTCTTCTCTTCTCTTTTCTCTCTTTTCTCTTCCTTTTCCTCTCTTCCTCTCCTCTTCCTCTCTTCCTATCTCTCTTCCTATCTTTCTTCCTATCTCTATTCCTATCTCTTCCTCTCTCTTCCTCTCACTATTCCTATCTCTTCCTCTCCTCTTCCTCTCACTATTCCTATCTCTTCCTCTCCTCTTCCTCTCTTCCTATCTCTCTTCCTATCTCTATTCCTATCTCTTCCTCTCTCTTCCTCTCACTATTCCTATCTCTCTTCCTCTCTATCACTCTTCCTATCTCTCCTCTCCCTCTCTCCCGCTTCCTCTCCTCTCTCTTCCTCTCTTCCTCCCCTCTCTTCTCTATCTCTCCCCTCTCTTCTCTATCTCTCCTCTCTATCTCTCCTCTCTTCCTCTCTATCTCTCCTCTCTTCCTCTCTATCTCTCCTCTCTTCCTCTCTATCTCTCCTCTCTTCCTCTCTATCTCTCCTCTCTTCCTCTCTATCTCTCCTCTCTTCCTCTCTATCTCTCCTCTCTATCTCTCCTCTCTTCCTCTCTATCTCTCCTCTCTTCCTCTCTATCTCTCTCTTCCTCTCCTCTCTCTTCCTCTCCTCTCTCTCTCTTCCTCTCCTCTCTCTCTCTTCCTCTCCTCTCTCTCTCTTCCTCTCCTCTCTCTCTCTTCCTCTCCTCTCTCTCTCTTCCTCTCCTCTCTCTCTCTCTTCCTCTCCTCTCTTCCTCTCCTCTCTCTCTCTCTTCCTCTCCTCTCTCTCTCTCTTCCTCTCCTCTCTCTCTCGCTTCCTCTCCTCTCTCTCTCCTGCTTCCTCTCCTCTCTCTTCCTCTCTCTCTCTCGCTTCCTCTCTCTCTCTCCTCTCGTTTCCTCTCTCTCTCTCCTCTCGTTTCCTCTCTCTCTCTCCTCTCGTTTCCTCTCTCTCTCTCTTCTCGTTTCCTCTCTCTCTCTCTCTTCCTCTCTCTCTCTCCTCTCGTTTCCTCTCTCTCTCTCTCCTCTCGTTTCCTCTCTCTCTCTCCTCTCGTTTCCTCTCTCTCTCTCCTCTCGTTTCCTCTCTCTCTCTCCTCTCGTTTCCTCTCTCTCTCTCCTCTCGTTTCCTCTCTCTCTCTCTTCTCGTTTCCTCTCTATCTCTCCTCTCTCTTCCTCTCTCTCTCTCCTCTCGTTTCCTCTCTCTCTCTCCTCTCGTTTCCTCTCTCTCTCTCCTCTCGTTTCCTCTCTCTCTCTCCTCTCGTTTCCTCTCTCTCTCTCTTCTCGTTTCCTCTCTATCTCTCCTCTCGTTTCCTCTCTATCTCTCCTCTCGCTTCCTCTCCATCTCTCCTCTCTCTTCCTCTCCTCTCTTCCTCTCCTCTCTTCCTCTCCTCTCTCTTCCTCTCCTCTCTCTTCCTCTCCTCTCTCTTCCTCTCCTCTCTCTTCCTCTCCTCTCTCTTCCTCTCCTCTCTCTTCCTCTCCTCTCTCTTCCTCTCCTCCCTCTTCCTCTCCTCTCTCTCTCCTCCCTCTTCCTCTCCTCTCTCTCTTCCCTCCTCTCTCTTCCTCTCCTCTCTCTTCTGCTCCTCTCTCTTCCTCCCCTCTTCCCTCTCGTCTCTCTTCCTCTCCTCTCTCTTCCCTCCTCTCTTTTCCTCTCGTCTCTTCCTCTTTTCCTCTCGTCTCTTTTCCTCTCGTCTCTTTTCCTCTCGTCTCTTTTCCTCTCGTCTCTTTTCCTCTCGTCTCTTTTCCTCTCGTCTCTCTTCCTCTCCTCTCTCTTCCTCCCCTCTCTCTTCCTCCCCTCTCTCTTCCTCTCCTCTCTCTTCCTCTCCTCTCTCTTCCTCTCCTCTCTCTTCCTCTCCTCTCTCTTCCTCTCCTCTCTCTTCCTCTCCTCTCTCTTCCTCTCCTCTCTCTTCCTCTCCTCTCTCTTCCTCTCCTCTCTCTTCCTCTCCTCTCTCTTCCTCTCCTCTCTCTTCACCTCCTCTCTCTTCCTCTCCTCTCTCCTCACCTCCTCTCTCTTCTTCTCCTCTCCTCTTCTCCTCTCCTCTCTCTTCCTCTCCTCTCTCTTCTCTCTTCCTCTCCTCTCTTCTCTCTTCCTCTCCTCTCTTCCTCTTCCTCTCTCTCTTCCTCTTCCTCTTCTCTCTCTTCCTCTTCCTCTTCTCTCTCTCTTCCTCTTCTCTCTCTCTTCCTCTTCTCTCTCTCTTCCTCTTCTCTCTCTCTTCCTCTTCTCTCTCTCTTCCTCTTCTCTCTCTCTTCCTCTTCTCTCTCTCTTCCTCTTCCTCTTCTCTCTCTCTTCCTCTTCTCTCTCTCTTCCTCTTCCTCTTCTCTCTCTCTTCCTCTTCCTCTTCTCTCTCTCTTCCTCTTCTCTCTCTCTTCCTCTTCCTCTTCTCTCTCTCTTCCTCTTCTCTCTCGCTCTCTCTCTTCCTCTTCTCTCTCGCTCTCTCTCTTCCTCTTCTCTCTCGCTCTCTCTCTCTCTTCCTCTTCTCTCTCGCTCTCTCTCTTCCTCTTCTCTCTCGCTCTCTCTCTTCCTCTTCTCTCTCGCTCTCTCTCTTCCTCTTCTCTCTCGCTCTCTCTCTTCCTCTTCTCTCTCGCTCTCTCTCTTCCTCTCTCTCTCGCTCTCTCTCTTCCTCTCTCTCTTCCTCTCCTCTTCCTCTCCTCTCTCTCTTCCTCTCCTCTCTCTCTCTCTCCTCTCTCTCTTCCTCTCCTCTCTCTCTCTTCCTCCTCTTCCTCTCTTCCTCTCTCTTCCTCTCCTCTCTTCCTCTCCTCTCTCTCTTCCTCCCCTCTCTCTTCCTCTCCTCTCTCTCTCTCTTCCTCTCCCTCTCTCCCTCTCTCTCTCTCTCTCTCTCTCTCTCTCCTCTCTCTCTCTCTCCTCTCTCTCTCTCTCTCTCTCTGTCTCTCTCTATCTCTCTACATCTCCTCTCTCTCACTCTCTCTCTCTCTCTCTCTCTCTTCATCTCCTCTCTCTCTCTCTCTCTCTCTTCATCTCCTCTCTCTCTCTTCATCTCCTCTCTCTCTCTTCATCTCCTCTCTCTCTCTCTATCTCCTCTCTCTCTCTCCATCTCCTCTCTCTCTCTCTCCATCTCCTCTCTCTCTCTCCATCTCCTCTCTCTCTCTCCATCTCCTCTCTCTCTCTCCATCTCCTCTCTCTCTCTCCATCTCCTCTCACTCTCTCCATCTCCTCTCTCTCTCTCTCTCTCTCTCGAGACATCTCCACTCTCTCTCTACATCTCCTCTCTCTCTCTTCACTCTCCTCTCTCTCTCTCTCTCTTCACTCTCCTCTCTCTCTCTCTCTTCACTCTCCTCTCTCTCTCTCTCTTCACTCTCCTCTCTCTCTCTCTCTTCACTCTCCTCTCTCTCTCTCTCTTCACTCTCCTCTCTCTCTCTCTCTTCACTCTCCTCTCTCTCTCTCTTCACTCTCCTCTCTCTCTCTCTCTCTCTCTCTCTCTCTCTCTCTCTCTTCCTCTTCTCTCTCGCTCTCTCTCTTCCTCTTCTCTCTCGCTCTCTCTCTTCCTCTTCTCTCTCGCTCTCTCTCTTCCTCTTCTCTCTCGCTCTCTCTCTTCCTCTTCTCTCTCGCTCTCTCTCTTCCTCTTCTCTCTCGCTCTCTCTCTTCCTCTCTCTCTCTTCCTCTCCTCTCTCTTCCTCTCTCTCTTCCTCTCCTCTCTCTCTTCCTCTCCTCCTCTCTCTCCTCCTCTCTCTCTTCCTCTCTTCTCTCTCTCTCCCTCTCTCTTCCTCTCTCTCTCTCTCTTCCTCTCTCTTCCTCTCTTCCTCTCTTCCTCTCTCTCTCTCCTCTCTCTCTCTTCCTCCTCTCTCTTCCTCTCCTCTCTCTCTTCCTCTCTCTCTTCCTCTCCTCTCGTCTCTTCCTCTCCTCTCTCCTCTCTCCTCTCTCTCTCTCTCTCTCTCTCTCTCTCTCTCTCTCTCTCTCTCTCTCTCTCTCTCTCTCTCTCTCTCTCTCTCTCTCTCTCTCTCTCTCTCTCTCTCTCTCTCTTCATCTCCTCTCTCTCTTCATCTCCTCTCTCTCTTCATCTCCTCTCTCTCTTCATCTCCTCTCTCTCTCTTCATCTCCTCTCTCTCTCTTCATCTCCTCTCTCTCTCTTCATCTCCTCTCTCTCTCTCTATTCATATCTCCTCTCTTTCTCTCTCTTCATATCTCCTCTCTTTCTCTCTCTCTTCATCTCCTCTCTCTCTATTCATATCTCCTCTCTTTCTCTCTATTCACATCTCCTCTCTCTCTTCATATATCCTCTCTCTCTCCATATCCTCTCTCTCTCTTCATCTCCTCTCTCTCTCTTCATCTCCTCTCTCTCTCTTCATCTCCTCTCTCTCTTCATCTCCTCTCTCTTCCTCTCCTCTCTCTCTTCCTCTCTCTCTTCCTCTCTCTCTCTTCCTCTCTCTCTCTCTCTTCTTCTTCCTCTCCTCTCTCTCTTCCTCTCCTCTCTCTCTCTCTCTTCATCTCCTCTCTCTCTCTCTCTTCATCTCCTCTCTCTCTCTTCATCTCCTCTCTCTCTTCATCTCCTCTCTCTCTCTTCATCTCCTCTCTCTCTCTTCATCTCCTCTCTCTCTCTTCATCTCCTCTCTCTCTCTTCATCTCCTCTCTCTCTCTCTCTCTTCATCTCCATCTCTCTCATCATCTCCTCTCTCTCTCATCATCTCCTCTCTCTCTCTTCATCTCCTCTCTCTCTCTCTCTTCATCTCCTCTCTCTCCGTCTCTTCATCTCCTCTCTCTCTCTCTCTCTTCATCTCCTCTCTCTCTCTCTCTTCATCTCCTCTCTCTCTCTCTCTTCATCTCCTCTCTCTCTCTTCATCTCCTCTCTCTCTCTTCATCTCCTCTCTCTCTCTTCATCTCCTCTCTCTCTCTTCATCTCCTCTCTCTCTCTTCATCTCCTCTCTCTCTCTTCATCTCCTCTCTCTCTCTTCATCTCCTCTCTCTCTTCATCTCCTCTCTCTCTCTCCCTTCCTTTCCTCTCTCTCTCTCTCTCTTCCTCTCCTCTCTCTCTCTCTCTTCCTCTCCTCTCTCTCTCTATCTCCTCTCTCCTCTCTCTCTCTGTCTCCTCTCTCCTCTCTGTCTCTCCCTTCCTTTCCTCTCTCTCTCTCTCTCTTCCTCTCCTCCCTTTCTCTCTCTCTCTCTTCCTCTCCTCCCTTTATCTCTCTCGCTCTCCCTCTTCCTCTCCTCCCTTTCTCTCTCTCTCTCTCTTCCTTTCCTCTCTCTCTCTCTTCCTCTCCTCTCTCTCTTCCTCTCTCTCGTCTCTTCCTCTCTCTTCCTCTCTTCGTCTCTCTTCCTCTCTCTCTCTTCCTCTCCTCTCTCTCTCTTCCTCTCCTCTCTCTCTCTTTATCTCCTCTCTCTATCTCTCTTCTTCTCCTCTCTCTATCTCTCTTCTTCTCCTCTCTTTTTCTTCCTCTCCTCTCTCGCTTCCTCCCTCTCTCTCCTCTCTCGCTTCCTCCCTCTCTCTCCTCTCTCGCTTCCTCCCTCTCTCTCCTCTCTCGCTTCCTCCCTCTCTCTCCTCTCTCTCTTCCTCTCCTCTCTCTCTTCCTCTCCTCTCTTCCTCTCCTCTCTTCCTCTCTTCCTCACCCTACCACGATGTCTGCAGACATCTGTATCCGTGTGTGCGCTCGTGTGTTTGTGGTGCATGTAGAAAGTAACAAAGATGACATTACGTATACCGTTGACGGGGCTCGACGAAGCTGTCAGAGGTCTGGGTCAGGCTCTGGATGGACGGAACGCGCCTTTGGGCACATTTCTGGAACTCAAAGGTTCTGCAGATCAAGAAGTCTCCTTCCTGAATGATCTTATCGAAATAAAATCAATCCATCACAAGCATCATGGCAGACGTTTCCCATCTCTCTCTCTCTCTCTCTCTCTCTCTCTCTCTCTCTCTCTCTCTCTCTCTCTCGCTCTCTCTCTGTCTCTCTCTGTCTCTGTCTTCTGTCTCGGTCCTCTGTTTCTGTCTCTGTCTCTTTCTGTCTCTGTCTCTTTCTCTTTCTGTCTCTTTCTGTCTCTCTGTCTCTTTGTCTCTCACTGTCTCTCTGTCTCCCTCTCTCTTTCTCTCTTTCTCTCTCTTTTTGTTTCTCTTTCTCTCGGCGGGGGATGGGTCAGAAAACGTGCAGCTGCACTTTCTCAATTGCTTCCGTGACCGTTGATCTGCACAGAGCCGCCATGACAAGTGGCACATTTCTCAAAGTACAAATTACTCTCCACAGATCAAAATTTTGGTTAAAAAATCGGGTTAACGTTAATTGTTTGGACTCTTTCCTCTTGTAGCTAATTCTTCACACGTGTCCCAACCTAGTTCATTTTTCTATATATTTTTGCTTTTAAACAAGATTAACCTCAAGTCCCCTTGACCATAGCGAAGGTAAAGGTGTGTGTGTGTATGTATATGTGTGTGTGTGTTGTGTGTGTGTGTGTGTGTGTGTGTGTGTGTGTGGTGTGTGTGTGTGTGTGTGTGTGCCTGCGTGTGTGTCTCTGTGTGTGTGTGTGCGCGTGTGTGTGTGTCTGTGTGTGTGTGTGTGTGTGTGTGTGTGTGTGTGTGTGTGTGTGTGTGTGTGTATTCACCTCGGATCTGCTGCAGTCTCTGTCGAGACAGCCAGACACCACCCTACGGCAGTGAGCTCAGAGCTACTTATTAGCCGATCTCTGTGTAGGTCTGATACCACTCACACACCACAAACCGGACAGCAAGGTCACAACTCCTTGACTAACGTCCCGTACCTACTCGCTGCTAGGTGAACAGGGGCTACACGTGAAAGGAGACAAACCCAACTTATCTCCGCCCGACCGGGGAATCGAACCCCGGTTCTCTGGCTTGAGGCCAGTGCTTTACCAATCCGCCACCGAGCCGTGTGTGTGTGTGTGTGTGTGTGTGTGTGTGTGTGTGTGTGTGTGTGTGTGTGTGTGTGTGTGTGTGTGTGTGTGTGTGTGTGTGTCTGTGTGTGTCTGTCTCTGTGTCTCTGTGTCTGTGTGTCCTGTGTGTGTGTGTCTGTGTGGTTGTGGATGAAAGTGATGATGTGCGATGATGTGTGTGTGTGTGTGTGTGTGTGTGTGTGTGTGTGTGTGTGTGTGTGTGTGTGTGTGTGTGTGTGTGTGTGTGTGTCTGTGTGTCTCTGTGTGTGTGTCTGTGTCTCTGTGTGTCTGTGTGTCTGTGTCTCTGTGTGTCTCTGTGTGTGTCTGTGTGTCTCTGTGTGTGTCTGTGTGTGTGTGTGTGTGTGTGTGTGTGTGTGTGTCTGTGTGTGTGTGTGCATCTGTGTGTGTGTGTGTGTCTGTGTGTGTGTGTGTGTCTGTGTGTGTGTGTGTGCATCTGTGTGTGTGTGTGGTGTGGGATGAAAGGGAAATATGAGGTTAGGCAATTTTTTGCAATCTAAATACTGTTAAAAATATACATCCATTTGCTTGTTTTTAAATATGCATGTATGTTAGCATATATACGTTTTCTGTCTAATCTTATTTGAATTTATTTGATCTTGTATTGTCTTATTTAATTTCCTATGATTTTCTTTTTTCTTTTTATTATATTTCGTCTTAGTTTATTTTATTTTTTTTCTATGATATTCTATTCCATTTTATCTTGTTTCATTTTATCTAGTTTCATCTTGTTTCATTTTATTTGATCTCGTTTGTTTCATTTTATTCTTTTATTTTATTTTATTCTATTTTATCTTGTATTTTATTTTATTTTATCTTGTTTCCTTTTTCACTTTACTTCGTGTTGTTTTATATGATTTTTATTTCGTTTAAATTTTTAGTTTCATTTTGTTTCATTTAATTTCGTTTCATATTTAGTTTCATTAGATTCTTAATTTTGTTTCATAATTAGTTTCATTACATCCTTATTTTTTTTTTATATATATTCATTTATTTCCTTTGATCTTGTTTAATTTTATTCTATTTTATATTTAATTTTATCTTATTTTATTTCATTTTATTATTTCATTTTGTTTAATTTTTTATTATAGTTCTTATTTTGTTTCTTTTTATTCTGTACTATTTTATTTCATTTCGTCTGACTTTATTGAATTTATTTTCAATTCTATCTTAATCTATTCCATTTTATTTTTATTTAATTTCATTTTATTTCATTTTATTTTATTTTATTGTTTCATTTCATTTTATTGCATTTCATTTTGTTTCGCTTCATTTTGTTCCACTTCGTTTTGTCACTTCATTTTGTTTCATCTTGTTTTGTTTCGTTTAATTTTTTCATTTTATTTATTTTTTTTTTTTCATTTCATTCATTTTATTTCATTTCATTTCATTTTATTTTGTTTCATTTTGTTTTTTATTTTGGAAGGTCGTCCTTTTGTTTCGCCTTCTTCCATTGTTCAGTCCTTCCCATTGTTTTCGTTTTCCTTCCCTTGCCTTCCCCTCGTGTTTCTTTATCTTTCTTCTTTCTCTTTGGTCTTTTTAATGGCGCTTTCTCTTCTTCCCTCCTTTGTCATTTCGTCCAAATCGTCTCCTAAGTCCTTTGGATTTTTCGATATCTTTCTTTTTCCACGTCTGTTAACTTTATCTTTATCATTAATTCTATTTTGGTTCTCCGTCTTATTTTCATTCATCAACTTCAACTTCTCAGTTGTTTGTTTTTTCAATTCGTCCATTTTCTTTTCCTCTTGCGTTCATTATTTTTTTCTGTTTGTATTCTTTTCTCCATTTTTTATTTTCTTTTTCTTTATCTATTTTCGTTTTTTGCTTTTGCCACTGAATATCGGACTGAAGTTTCCAGTGGTGACGTCACCATTGTTTACATCTTTCCTCTGTTCGTGCGAATCCGATTTAGCATAAATCCGACTTCACCATCTCCTTCCATTCCATACTCTGTTCTTGGTTCGATTTTTTCTTAACTCGCGTCGCCGTTTCCTCCCGATTTTCCACCTGTTCTGAGCTTTCAGCTTTTATTGTCTGCTTTCCCGTCTCCTGCATTTCCCCCCCTTTCTGCTTTTACTGGTTTCACGTATTCTTTTGTGCCACATCCCCCTCCCCCCTCTCCCCCACCCCGAACCCATCTCCCCCGGCTTCCCTTCTCTCGTCCTCCAACAACCCCTTCTCACTTCCCTTCCTTCTCCTACCTTCCTCTCCTCCTGTTCCTGTTCCTTCTTCCTCCTGCTCCCCCTCCTCCTCCTCCTCCTCCTCCTGGTCCCCTTTCCTGTTTCGCCTGCTCCCTCCTTTTCTCCCTTCCTTCCTCTCCCTTTCCTCCTCCTCCCTCCTCCTCCCTCTTCCTTTTGTTCCCTCCTCCTCCTCCTCCTGTTCCCTCCCCCTCCTGCTCCCTCCTACTCCTTCCTACTCCTTCCTGCCCTTTCCTTCTGTTACCTCCTTTTAAACCTGATGTTCCCTCCCTCTCCTTCCTGCTCCTTCCTGCTCCCTGCTCCTCGTCCCCCCTTACCCGCACCTTCCTCGTCCCTCCCTTACCCGCTCCTTCCTCGTCCCCCCCTTACCCGCTCCTTCCTCGTCCCCCCCTTACCCTCTCCTTCCTCATTCCCTTACCTTCCTTCCCGCCTTCCCTCATTCTCTCTCTCTCTCTCTCTCTCTCTCTCTCTCTCTCTCTCTCTCTCTCTCTCTCTCTCTCTCTCTCTCTCTCTCTCTCTCTCTCTCTCTCTCTCTCTCTCTCTCTCTCTCTCTCTCTCTCTCTCTCTCTCTCTCTCTCCCCAGTCTCCTCTCCCTCCTCCCTCCTCTGCCTCAGCGTTTTCCCCTCGGGCAAGACCTCCCCACCATCTTGAAAAACGATCCTTGCCGCCATCATGCTGAGACAAATGACGGTTGCTGTGTGCGCGCGCGCCGACCGCTCGCCAGCCAGGAGGGAGGGAGGGAGGGAGGGAGGGAGGCGGAGGACGCTTGGCGGCGGCGGCGGCGGCGGCGGATGAGGGGTCGGGTGAGAGTGAGAGAGGCAGAGGTGAAAAAGGCAAGAAAGGTACTGCAGCTACTGCAACCGACTCAACTGCCAACCCTCTCCTCCTAAACCTCTTCCTCTAATCCTCTTCCATGTTAACCTAATCTCCTTTTCCGCCTCCGTCTCTCTTCCACCTCCGTCTCTCTTCCACCTCCGTCTCTCTTCCACCTCCGTCTCTCTTCCACCTCCGTCTCTCTTCCACCTCCGTCTCTCTTCCACCTCCGTCTCTCTTCCACCTCCGTCTCTCTTCCACCTCCGTATCATACTCACTCTTATCTATATTATTATCATACTCGCTCTTATTATCCTCTACATCCATTACTCTATCCCCCTATTCGTATCCCCCCCACTACTCGTGCCCCCCCTCTAATCGCGCACCCCCTCTACTGTCTTCCTTCAGTGTTGTTCTTCGTCCACAGAACAAGTCTTCACAACTATTTCGAGAAAAAAAAAATCCGAAGAACCGCGGCAAGACCTGGTGCCCGAACTGATGCAGGAAGCGGCCCCTGGTAGGGAAAGACCCTCAAGAACCACCTCTCCTCCCCCCAAGAACCGCCCCCCCCTCCCCCCAAGAACCGCCCTCGGGCATCGCCGCCAGAAATCCCGAAAGATCGGTCTCGAGACTCTTCGGGGCCCTCCGGCAGAACCCTCACTAGGGTCTGTAGGTTCGGTGGCGGTGGTGGCTGTGGCGGCTGTGGTGGCTGTATCGGAGAAGGAAGACTAGATCCGCCTCCACAGCAACCGCCGCCGTTGCTGCTGTAAAGTCGAAGAAAGAGGGAGTTTGGGGGGGGAGGGGAGCGGAGGAGGAAGGCGAATGGGAAGGGGAGTTTTGAGTTTATTTCCCAGCCCGAGTCGGCACGGGAACAAAATTTTAGAGCCGTCTCATGTAGGCCTTCGGTGTTGGAGGCGCGACTCGGGCCCCGACTGAAGACGTCGAGCAGAAAAGGGAGAAGGCTGTGGGGGGAAAAAATACTTTCGAAAGTCGTCTGCGGGCTTGGAATTAAATCCAAGGTGTAAATCCCAGCCTATGGGGAAACGAATTTAGATGGCACAGACGTGTGAGGGGAGACTTAGAAAGTGAGGTTACTGGGGAGGACGCGAGGAGAGGAGGAGGAGGAGGAGGAGGAGGAGGAGGAGGGACTGAATCGACCTGGAGGGGGTAAAAGAAAATTGTACTGTACTTTGCAGGCGAAGATAACATTTTAGGATTCCCCCTCTTTCATTCTTCATTTTTCTCTCTTCTCTCTTTCCTCTCGTATCAATTCTTCCCGTATGGAGGATTTGCTGCACGAGGTCTATCCAGCCAATGATTTAGGGACTAGTGACACCTCTTTGGACCAGATTCACGTAGCATCCTGTTATGATAGGAGACTAACCTCCACTTAAAAAAGACTAGTGATCACTTTTAACTTCAATTTTCCTTCGTCTACTTCGGTGCCGATGGATTCATCAACTCTCTGGGTTCGTTTCGTCCACGAAGGTAGAAACGCCAGCTACTGAAGAAGAGAAGAAAAATCCTAATATCCTTTCCTTTTCTCCTTCCTTCCTTCCTTCCTCTTCTCTACCTTCTCGTCCTCCCCTTGCATATCCTCATCATACTTCCCCTCCTCCTCCTCCTTCCTCTTTTCATTGCCTATCTACTGTTCCTCCCCATCCCTCTTCCTCCTCTCTACTCCTCCTCCTCTCCTCCTCCTTCTCCTCTCTCCTCCTCTCTCCCCCTCCTCCCATACTCCTCCTCCTCCTTCCACTCTCCTCCTCTCTCATCTCTCCTCTCTCCTCTCTCATCTCTCCTCCTCTCTCATCTCTCCTCCTCTCTCATCTCTCCTCCTCTCTCATCTCTCCTCCTCTCTCATCTCTCCTCCTCTCTCCCCTCTCCTCTCTTCTCTCTCCTCCTCTCTCATCTCTCCTCCTCTCTCATCTCTCCTCCTCTCTCCCCTCTCCTCTCTCCTTTCTCCTCCTCTCTCCTTTCTCCTCCTCTCTCCTTTCTCCTCCTCTCTCCTTTCTCCTCCTCTCTCCTTTCTCCTCCTCTCTCCTCTCTCCTCCTCTCTGATCTCTCCTCTTCTCTCCTCTCTCCTCTTCTCTCCTCTCTCCTCTCTCCTCCTCTCCCATCTCTCCTCCTCTCTCCTTCTCCTCCTCTCTCCTCCTCCTCCTCTCTCCTCCTACTTTCTTCTCCTCTCTCCTCGTCTCCTCCTCTTTGTTCCTCTTCCTCCTCTCTGTTCCTCTTCCTCCTCCTCTGCTCCTCCCCTTCCTCCTCTCTCTCTCTCTCCCCTTCCACCTTCTCTTTCCCCTTCCCTTTTGTGGCCCCTCTGGCCCTACCTTACCCCCGAGCTTCTCCTTCCTTTCGACATCGATCGGGGTTGTTGTAATCCCTGATGTCCAAAGCAACGCACGACAATTATGGGATAAACATGTGACCTTTCGTCGAGGTCTTCCATGTAGACTACTTCGGGTAAAACCAAGATCTTAATCAACTTTCTATTTTCTTCGCATCCCTGCAGACACTCGCTCTCTTTCTTTCTCCCTTTCTCCCTTCCCTTCCTTTTTCTTTTCCCCATTTGCCCATTTTCTTTTCCCCATTTCCCCATTTTCTTTTCTCCATTTCCTCATTTTCTTTTCTCCATTTCCCCATTTTCTTTTCTCCATTTCCCCATATTCTTTTCCCCATTTCCCCATTTTCTTTTCCCCATTCCCCATTTTCTTTTCCCCATTTTCCCATTTTCTTTTCCTCATTCCCCATTTTCTATTCCCCATTTCCCCATTTTCTTTTCCCCATTTTCTTTTCGCCATTTCCCCATTTTCTCCCTCCCATCTGGTCTTTTCCTTTTCCCTTTGTTTCTTCTCCCTCTTCCCTTCCAACCGTTTCTTCTCTTTTCTCCCTTTTCCTCACCTTTTCTTTCTGCTTCCCTCTTCTCCTCCCTCCCTCTCCTCCTCCCTCCCTCCCTCTCCTCCTCCCTCCCTCCCTCTCCTCCTCCCTCCCTCTCCTCCTCCCTCCCTCTCCTCCTCCCTCCCTCTCCTCCTCCCTCCTTCCCACTCTACCTATTTCTTCCTCTTTCTTGAAGAGCAGTTCTGTGTCCTCTTCCTCGATTTCATTCTCTTATCTCGGCCTCGAATCCAAAAATGGCCTCTCGGCTTGCTCTCCTCTACCCTTCCCTTCCTCTCCCCCTCCCCCTCTACTCTCGTCCATCCATCGCCCACCAACCCCCCTCCCCTGCCCCTTCTTCCCCGCAAAACCGTATAAATACAAAAAAGGAACTTCTAAACAATGGCTGAAGATATTTCTACCATATAAAACGCTTATGAAAGAATTTGTAAGACAATGTCAGGAACGAAGAGTCGAGGAGGAGTAGGTGGTGGTGGTGGCGGTGGTGGTGGTGGTGGTGGTGGTGGTTTGGTGGTGGCGGTGGTGGTTTGGTGGTGGCGGTGGCGATGGCGGTGGCGGTGGGCGATGGCGGTGGCGATGGCGGTGGCGATGGCGGTGGCGATGGTGGTGGCGGTGGTGGAGGTGGAGGTGGAGGAAGTAGAGAACCATCGTAAGGAAAATTGAAGAAAAAAAAATTAGATATGGAAGAAATATCAGGATGGATGACCTGATGAAAAAAAAAAAAGGGACGAGGACAATCGGAACGAGGAAGAGGACAAGGAAGAAAAAGAAGAAGAAGGAAAGAGGGGAGAGGGAGGGGAGGGGGTAGGAACAAGAGGCGAAGGAACGGTCGCGGCCATGTTGGTCTACGTCATGTCGAGATACTGTGCCACACGGGGTTTGGTGCCTCTACCCTCTCTGTCTCGCCGCTTCAAGGGTTTACCAGACCTCTCGAGTGTCTTGCTTCACCCTCCCACTCCCCTCCCACTCCCCTCCCACTCCCCTACTCACTCCCCCACTCCCTCTACCACCTCACTCCCCCACTCACTCCCCCCACTCCCTCTACCACTCCCGTTCCTCTCTCCTCCCCCTTCTTCCCCCGTCTAGTCCTCTCCTCTCCTTCCCTTCCCTCCTCTTCATTCCTCCTTTTCTCTTTCCTCCACCCCTCCTCTTCCTCCCTCTCCTCCTCTTCCTTCCTCTCCTACTCTTTCTTCTTCCCTGTCCTCCTCTTTTCCTTCACCTCCTCCTTTCCCTCACTTCCTCTTTCTCCCTCACCTCTTCCTCCCTCCTCTCTTCTTCCTCCCCTCACCTCTTCCTCCCCTCTCCTCTTCTTTCTTCCTCCCCTCTTCTCCCCTCTCCTCCCTTCTCCCCCCACTCCCTCTCCCACTCCCTCTCCTCTTCCTCTCTCCCTCTTCTCCCCCTCCCTCTTCTCCCCCTCCCTCTCCTCTCCTGCTCTCTTCTCCCACTCTCTTCTTCCTCCCATCCTCTCCTGTCCCCTACTCTCCCTCCTCTCCTCTCTCTCTCTCCCGTTCCCTCCTCTCCCGTCCCCTTTTCTTCTCCTCTACCCCTCTCCTCTCACTCACTCCCCTATTCTCCCTCCCCTTTTCCTCTCCCTCCCCTTATCCTTTCCCTCCCCTTCTCCTTTCCCTCCCCTTCTCCTCTCCTTTCCCTCCCCCTCTCCTCTCCTTTCCCTCCCCCTCTCCTTTCCCTCCCCCTCTCCCTCTCCTCTCCTTCCCCCTCTCCCTCTCCTCTCCTTCCCCCTCTCCCTCTCCTCTCCTTCCCCCTCTTCTTCTTCTCCCCTCTCTTCCTCCCTCCCCTTCTCCTCTCCTTTCCCTCCCCCTCTCCCTCTCCTCTCCTTCCCCCATTTTCTTCTCCCCTCTCTTCCTCCCTCCCCTCCTCTCCTCTTCCCTCCTCACTCCTCTTTTATCTCATTTTTTTTCTTTCTCTTCTCGTCTCCTCTTTTCTCTTATCTTTTTCACTTTTTTCCCCCCCGAACATTCTTACCATCTCGCTACTCTTTTCCCCTGAGTTTTTTTTTTTTTTTTTAATAACGGCTACCTCTATCTGCAGTCGTTATCTTACCCTCACCCTTAACCCCTTTAACCCCCTTCCCCCCTTCCCCCCCTTTTCTCTCTACATGGTCTCCCCCTCCCCCACCTTCTCTTCCTGGTCGACTTCCTCTCCTTCCTCCTGCTCTTTTTTTTTTTTTTTTTTTCTTCTTTCTTTTTTCTTCTTTCGTTTTTTGTTACATTTTTCGTTGTCTTCTCGCCTTTTCCCTTCACATCCATTAGCGTTTTCCATTTTCATGCTTCCTCCACCTTTCATACATATTAACAATTCTTGCATTTCTATTTTTGCCTTCTCCCCACCTTTGTCCTCCTCCATCCCCCTTCCTCCCCTTCTATCCCCGCTCTATCGTCCCCTTCCTCCCCCACAATCCCATCTCTATCACCCCTTTCCTCCCCATCTATCGCCCTCTTCCTCCCCCCTCTATCGCCCCCCTCCTCCCCTTCTATCGCCCCCTTCCTCCCCCTGTATCGCCCCCTTCCTCCCCCTCTATCGTTCCCTTCCTCCTCTTCTATCCCCCTTCTTCCCCCTCTATCCCCCTTCCTCCCCCTTCCTCCCCCTTCTATCCCCCTTCCTCCCCCTTCTATCCCCCTTCCTCCCCCTTCTATCCCCCTTCCATCCCCCTTCCTCCCCTTCTATCCCCCTTCCTCCCCTTCTATCCCCCTTCCTCCCCTTCTATCCCCTTCCTCACCCACTATCGCCCCCTTCCTCACCCACTATCGCCCCCTTCCTCACCTACTATCGCCCCCTTCCTCACCTACTATCGCCCCCCTTCCTCACCCTCTCTCGCTCCTTTCCTCCCCTTCTATCCCCCTTCTTCCCCCTCTATCCCCCTTCCC
Source organism: Oratosquilla oratoria (assembly GCF_046742065.1). NCBI lineage: Eukaryota > Metazoa > Arthropoda > Malacostraca > Stomatopoda > Squillidae > Oratosquilla > Oratosquilla oratoria. The sequence continues at coordinate 15,718,439 of NC_134781.1, read as the reverse complement.
CTTCTATCCCCCTTTCTCCCCCTTCTATCCCCCTTCCTCTCCTTCTATCCCCTTCCTCCCCCTCTATCGCCCCCTTCCTCACCCTCTATCGCCCCCTTCCTCACCCACTATCGCCCCCTTCCTCACCCTCTATCGCCCCCTTCCCCCTTCTATCCCCCTTCTTCCCCCTTCCTCCTCCTTCTATCCCCCTTCCTCCCCCTCTATCCCCCTTCCTCCCCCTTCTATCCCCCTTCCTCCCCTTCTATCCCCCTTCCTCCCCTTCTATCCCCCTTCCTCCCCCTTCTATCCCCCTTCCTCCCCCTTCTATCCCCCTTGCTCCCCTTCTATCCCCCTTCCTCCCCCTTCTATCCCCCTTCCTCCCCTTCTATCCCCTTCCTCACCTTCTATCCCCTTCCTCCCCCACTATCGCCCCCTTCCTCCCCCACTATCGCCCCCTTCCTCACCCACTATCGCCCCCTTCCTCAGCCTCTATCGCTCCTTTCCTCCCCTTCTATCCCCCTTCTTCCCCCTCTATCCCCCTTCCTCTCCCTTCTATCCCCTTCTATCCCCTTCCTCCCCCTCTATCCCCCTTCCTCCCCTCTATCCCCCTTCCTCCCCTCTATCCCCCTTCCTCCCCCTCTACCCCCTTCCTCCCCTTCTATCCCCCTTCCTCCCCTTCTATCCCCCTTCCTCCCCTTCTATCCCCCTTCCTCCCGCTCTATCCTTCCCTTTCCGCCTATTCCCTACTTCCCCCAATGTCTCCTCTCGGTCTCCATTAATTCGTCTTTCACCTTGACCCTTGTGTTCCCCTCTTAACCACAATTCCCCCTTCCCCTCCCCCGTAACCCTTCCGGTCTTCCAGCTTCCCTCTCCCCTCCCCCTTCTTGTCCTCTGATATGGCAATTCCCCGTACGACCCTAAATCTGTCTCCGTCTACGTCTCTTGTCCCTTTTAGCTATTCTTCTTATGGGTTTCTTGATGGTTCTCCACTTTGATTTTTCCATTGTAAGTCTCCCTCACAAAACTTTCCTCTTCTCCTTCTCCTTCTTATAATTATCTGTCCCTTCCTTCTTTGTAGGAGAGAAGCCAAACGCAGAGTACAGGATCCAATGTATTTAATGTTTGTCCACCGTGTTGTTTCTGAAGAAGCTCTGCTGGGCGAAACGTTAGATATATTGGATCCCGTACACTGCGTTTGGCTTCTCTCCTACAGTGCTGTTGCGGTCGTTGCTGCTTTTACTCTTCCTTCTTTTTCTTTCTTCCTTCTCCCTCTTTCTCCTCTTTCTTTCTTCTACTCTTCCACCTTCTCTTACTCTTCCACCTTCTCTTACTCTTCCACCTTCTCCTACTCTTCCACCTTCTCTTCCACCTACTCTTCCACCTTCTACTCTTCCACCTTCTCCTACTCTTCCATCTTCTCCTACTCTTCCACCTTCTCCTACTCTTCCACCTTCTACTCTTCCACCTTCTCCTACTCTTCCACCTACTCTTCCACCTACTCTTCCACCTACTCTTCCACCTTCTCCTACTCTTCCACCTACTACTCTTCCACTTTCTCCTACTCTTCCACCTACTCTTCCACCTTCTACTCTTCCACCTTCTACTCTTCCACCTTCTACTCTTCCACCTACTCCTACTCTTCCACCTTCTACTCTTCTACCTTCTCCTACTCTTCCACCTACTACTCTTCTACCTTCTCCTACTCTTCCACCTACTACTCTTCTACCTTCTCCTACTCTTCCACCTACTACTCTTCCACCTTCTACTCTTCCTCCTCCTCTTCTCCTCTTCCTCCTCCTACTACACTTCCTCCTCCTCCTCCTCTTCCTCCTCCTACTCTTCCACCTTCCTACTCTTCCACCTTCTCCTACTCTTCCACCTTCTACTCTTCCTCCTCCTACTACTATTCCTCCTCCTACTACTCTTCCACCTTCTACTCTTCCTACTCTTCCACCTACTCTTCCACCTCCTACTCTTCCACCTACTCCTACTCTTCCACTTTCTCCTACTCTTCCACCTTCTCCTACTCTTTCACCTACTCTTTCACCTACTCTTCCACCTTCTACTCTTCCACCTACTCCTACTCTTCCACCTACTCCTACTCTTCCACCTTCTCCTACTCTTCCACCTACTCCTACTCTTCCACCTTCTACTCTTCCTCCTCCTCCTCCTCCTTTTCCTCCTCCTCCTCCTCCTCCTCCTCCTACTCTTCCTCCTCCTACTACTCTTCCTCCTCCTACTACTCTTCCTCCTCCTACTACTCTTCCTCCTCCCACTACTCTTCCTCCTCCTACTACTCTTCCTCCTCCTTCCTCCTCCTCCTCCTCTTCCTCTTCCTCTTCCTCCTCCTCCTCTTCCTCCTCCTCTTCCTCCTCCTCCTCCTCCTCCTCTTCCTCCTCCTCTTCCTCCTCCTCTTCCTCCTCCTCCTCCTCCTACTCTTCCTCCTCCTTTTCCTTCCTTTTATCTTCTTTCTTCTGTCTTCTTCCTCCTCCTCTTTCCCTTCATCTCCCTCCCGAATGTTCTCTTGCTGTTCATCTTTGTGATGAGGTCATCCGTAGGATCCAATTCTGATGCCTCGCATCCATGAAGTAAATGGAGAAAGTTCAATTCCTTTAACCTGATTTGTGAATCGTTGCTCTGCTAAGGACGAGGGCTTCGTTCAGTATAGGGAGTTCGTTTCAAATTCTAGGTAGAGGGGAACATAAGAACGCAGAAGACTGCAAGAGACCATATATCCTACACCAGACAGTTCTATGTTCCTTACCATCTGTTATTCCCATCCATAAAACTATTTAAAACTTCTCGTGGATGTGCTGTGTCTTGCGACACTGCTTCTGACCCGGGGCAGCGGACAGGATGCAGGGATGACCCGTCATCCAGGAGGTGCTAAGATAAGAGGGAGGGTGGAGGGGTGTGGAGTGTATTCAGGGATGGAATGGGTGGGAATGATTCTATGCCTTTTCCTTTTTGGCTACCCCCCGTGTAGGGGGAAAAAGCCTTGGTATATGTATGTATGTATGTATGTAAAACAACCAATTACTTCGATACTCGCCACATGATTACCCAAGTCCGTTTCATTTGTTAACCACTGTTGGTAAACTAGTTTTTGCTTATTTCCTTCTTTGGATTAAATTTGTCCATTCGGTATATGATAAAAGGAAAGCTAAATCTCCGTCCACGTGAGTTGTGCAGACACAAGAGAAATTATTATTGGGTTATGGACTCTACCCTTTTGTCTATAGCAATGTTTCTCAACCTTTTAAGCTTTGTGGATCCCGTACATTGACTTATATATTCAGGGGACCCCTTGATATGGGATTAAATAGGATATAATCCTTTTTTTTCTAAGAATTTAGTGATAGAAACATTATAATATACAAATCATCTCCACATTCTGAGATTCAACAAGCCAGAGGAAAATAGACAAAAATTTACACCTTTCGATTAAAACGTACAAAAAAAAAAAAAATAAGTCATGATAGGAGTAACTACAACTTGTTGAATTTTCAATCCTGCGGATCCCTTGGTAGGTTTCTGCGGCCCTCAAGGTGTCCGTGGACCCTTGATTGAGAAACGCTGATCTACAGACACACGCTTCGCTAGTTTGTGTTTGCAGCCCGTTACCAAGAACAGTATTCTGCTATGTCAGCAGGCGCTATATAATGCTCATGTGGTTCCGGGCTCAAGGTAATGACCATTCTTCTTTACGTGGTCTGTTAGCATCCACAATTGCCTTCGTCAATTACAGACACCTTCACTTCATTTACATCAATTTACATTTCCATTCTTCTCGTGGTCGTTTCCTTTGTCCTCCGAAGTTTATATCACTTCCGCCACTTTATGCAACCAAAGCTTCTGTTATATCGCTGGTTATCGTCATCATTTCTGCCCAACTCCGTATGCTGACGTACCGCTTTGACTTCGGTCTTCCTGCCTCTTTTCCCATCCACCTTGTTCTACCGTAAACTGATTAATAACTTGTACATCTGTCCATGCTACTGCCGAACGATTTTATTCAGCAGCACCTCACCGCTACTACATGACAGATGGGCTAGATTCATCTCTACTGATGTTACTATTACCACGTCATCAGTTATGTTAATCTTTAAAAGATAACCACTATGTCCATGTACAGCATTGTATTTTTTGTAATGTTATCTGTTTTCACAAGAAAATCTTTTAAAACTAATATCGTATCCTTAAAGTAGTTTTGAGGGACTTTTTGTCGAAAAAAATTGTCTACTTTGAATTTCAAAACGCCACATACTCCTCCATTTAATAAGTAATGAGAAAATGTCAGGAGAGACTTTATTTATTTTCATAAGCTTACAAAACTTTGTCTCCTTCAAAATAATTGCCTCTCGCATCTACACACTTCTGCATGCGTCTCTCCCAATCCTGGAAGACCTCCTCAAAGTCCTTTTTCAATAGTCCCTTCAGGTAACTTTCCGATCCCTCTTTCAGCTCTTCTGTTGACTGGAATCTGGTTCCCCAGGCTGTCTTTCATGCGTGGGAACAGGAAGAAGTCGCAAGGGGCTAGGTCAGGGCTGTAGTGTGGGTGTTGTACCACTTTCATTCCCCTGTCGGCCATCCAGGTGGTCACCAGCGTTGACTTGTGGCATGGGGCATTGTCCTGGTGGAACCACCACTGACCACTCCTCCACTGCTGAGGCCTCTTCTTCCTCATCTTCTCCCTGAACCTTTTCAGAACAATAAGGTAATATTTCTTACTGACGGTTTGACCCTGAGGAACCCATTTAACGTGAATAAGCCCCTAGGAGTCAAATAAAGAAATTACCATGGCCTTCTCTTGCGACCTGCTCATCTTTGCCTTTTTGGGTCTGGGGGAGGTCGCGTGCTTCCACTGAGCACTCTGACGTTTGCTCTCAGGGTCGTAGGTGAACACCCAACTCTCGTCGCAAGTCACTACCTTATTCAGGAAACCTGAATCAGCCTCTATCATTTCGAGAATGTCAGTGCAACATTCCACACGAAATTGCCTCTGGTCGTCGGAGAGGATCTTTATCACGAACTTGGCATAGACTTTGTGAAGCTTCAGACCTTCGGTCAGAACTGTCTCTACTGTGCCAATACTAATACCAACGGCTTCAGATATCCTCACAGATATTCGACGGTCTTGCATCACTAATCTTTACACTTCCTCAATGTTTCCTCCTTGCGTGCACTTTTCGGTGCTCCAGATCTGGGTTCATCCTCAACCTGTTCATTTCCTTCAGAAAATCTGTTAAAACCGGTAGAAACTTACTTGGCTCATTTGTTCATCCCCACAGGCCTCCTTTAACATTCCATAAGCTTCTTTGGTTTTCTTAAGTTTAACACAAAATTTTATGGCGTAACGTTGCTCCATGTTTCCCTGCATCTTGACAAATGTTCACAGATTGGCAAACCGAATCAGACTGGTTCCACCACGTTCACGGCTGCACTCAGACCTACAAATATAGAAAGTTGCCAGTTAGTCATTTTATAGAATATATGTATGTGTACTTCACCATGAAGTAGTATTTTGATCAAATCCTATTTAATGTATTTCCTGACATTTTCTCATTACTTATTGAATGGAGGAATACAGCGCCATATTTTGGTGACGTCATGAAGCGTATAAACACAAGTCATGTCAATATGAATGTCATCAAATAGCGAAAAAGACTTCAACTATAATGAGGATTTAATCATCTCTTGACTCCCTAAATATGTGTGACAACAGCGAATCACAGGGAATAGGCAGCATAGTCCCGGGATATAAATTTGAACCTGAATGACTTGTTGGAGCAACGGATGGATAACACAGATTGGTGGGCTTTTTGTGTTTTCATTAATTTATTACGCTCAGTGAGCGGAAGCTCTGGTACATTAAGAGGTAGCTTTGTACATCATATTTGACTTTCGGAACACGCGGTTTGACTGAGGGAAAATATCGTAAACAAGTACGAATCTCTAGAGACAAGAATATGGCAATCAAGCTTGAAGAAAATACCAGAAATAAAGTTATATACTATAAAGTTAATGACAGTATATGAGAGATAAAGTATAGTTAATGATATTCAACAATGCCAAAATAAAACGTACAAGAAAGTTACAAACACCATCATGCAATTGTAGACAACAATATAACAAAATGAAAGGTGATTACAGTAATATATTGTACTGATAATATATTAATAACATATAAAGTGTAAATTACAGACAAAAATTAAATCTAGCTTTCTGTCAGAAACATCATGTAAAAGACTATGACAATCGGCACCCACCAAATTGCAGGTGAAGTAGAAGTGTATCTAAATGGTCATCAGCAAGCAAATATAAGAGTCTCTATGGGGTATTGTCAGCTACTGTGTCATTCAAGGTAGTAATGCTGACGGTTATTAGCATCTTGCAAATCACACAATTATTGTGGAAGTCCTCTTGTCTCGTTCACCTGCCACATTTGTCTGTAACCTAATCTTAGTCAGTTGGGGAACTATTTTTGGGGTCTAGGTTAGGGGACTAGGGTGTTCGTGATAGGCTGGGTTGCTAGGCTAAGGGGCCAGGCACAGTATTTCTGCACTGCGATACACACTGTGGCATATTCATGTACACTGGCCACTGCAATGTGGGATCCATATAAATCTATATAAATGTAAATTTACTTTTTATATTTCTAGATCCTCATGTGACTTAATTAAGAGTTATCACACGACAATATCACGATGCATGAAAAATAAACACTACCCGTGACGTCACTGCGAAACAGATGACACCATGTGTAGGTTTTACGAGAATGGCTGTACCAGACTTTTTTCAGCAGTCAACAGGATTTCAAGTTTTGATAAATAAAGAACGATTTTTTTATTATTATTTCGTTATCATTGACTTTGATAAGTACTAGAAATATATTCCAGTAAAATTAGACACCGTTAATTTTGATAGTGGTTACACTTTAACGTGTTTATTCCTGTTAAGTCTCCCGGATTCCTTTTCGGTCTTCCCGTCCATCTCCTATCTTCCACCTTTGAATCGTCCATTCTGTCAACGTGCCCAAACCATTTCATCCGCGGTGATTCAATTACAGAGTAAGTCAATGGAGGCGTTCACACACAACCGCGTAGTATTTCCTGGATTATGCCGTACCACCACTGTTTCCGCGCGGTTCAAACCGCTAGTGTGAACAAGGCCTAACCATTATAATCGCTTTTCTTTCTATACTTTGCTTATTTTCTTTACATACAAGACGATGTAGCTGGATGGGTACAAACCGGCGAATACGTGCGCTCATGATCAATATAGTTACGTAAAAAGATTTTATTTTTGATCAATGATAGAGAGACTATAATGAACGAAATGTAATGGAACGGAGTTGGTAACGACACTCAGTACTGAGAATAGCATTCGACATTTCGTAGAAGAAACAAAAAAACTAGAGAAAAGATTAATTGATTTTTTCTTCTTCGGGAATTCGTTTAGCTGTAATGAACAGCTCTTGGTAACTCAAAAAAATTACGTATATATATATTTATATATGTGTGTGTGTATGTATGTAATATCTGGGAGGAAAGATAGAGACAAAGAACAGGACAGTTTAGTGACGTAATCAAATGTCGACAAAAGTATTCTGGGGAACTGATCACGTGATCGTGGACGAATTGCCAAGACCACAAATATAACAGATGAAAATGTAAATTGTTGTGAGAAAAGGATTGATAAATAGTTTTAGGATTGTTTATTAATGTGTTGTTTTCCTCTTCTATCTGCTTGTTTGCATGTTTCTTTACTTCCATTTTTTCTTTTTACTTATATATTTTATTTTATCTTTCTGCTTATCTATCAATTCATTTATCTATTGATTAACTTATTTTTCAGTCTGCATATTTTGGATTTGCCTCCATCTTCCACTTCCCCTTTCTCCTCCCCTTCCTCCCCCTTTCCCGTCCCATCCTCCACTCCCCATTTCCCCCTCTCCCTTCCCCTCCTCTTCCACCTTTCCTTTCCCCTCCCCTTCCACCTTTCCTTCCTCCCCTTCCCCTTCCTCCTACCCTTCCCCCTCCTTTCCCCCACTCCCCCTTACCCTTTTTCCTCCTCTTCTCCTTTTTCCTCCTCTTCTCCTTTTTCTCTCCTCTTCCCCTTTTCCCTTCTCTTCCCCTTTTTCCTCCTCTTCCCCTTTTCCCACCTCTTCCCCTTTTCCTCCTTTTCCCCTTTTCCTCCTCTTCCCCTTTGCCCTCTTCTTCCCCTTTTCGCTCCTCTTCCCCTTTTCCTCCTCTTCCCCTTTGCCCTCTTCTTCCCCTTTTCGCTCCTCTTCCCCTCCTCCTCCTCTTCCCCTTATTCTCCTCCTCCTTTCATTTCCTCTCCTTTCACTTCCTCTCCTTTTCCTTTCCCAACTCTTTCTTCTCCTTTCCAATCTCCCCCTTCTTACTCTTCCCCTTCTCCCCCTTCCCTTCCCTCCTCCCCCTTCCCTTCCCTCCTCCCCCTTCCCTCCCCTTTTCCCCCTTCCCTCCCCTTCTCCCCCTTCCCTTCCCTCCTCCCCCTTCCCTTCCCTCCTCCCCTCTCCGTTCTTCTACTTCCCCCTTCCCCCTTCCCCTCCTCCCCAGTGTCCTGGAGGCGGGGTATCAGTGGACGATTTTCTTTTGTTTTTCCTTCTACGCGTTTTAAGCAGCTTCACCCCCCCACCCCCACCCCCACCCCCACCCCGCCCTCCTGAGTCCCATACTGCACCTCCCTCCCCCCTTTTTCCCCCTCCATCTCCCCTTCTGATTCTCGTTTTTTATTTCTTGTTTTTTTTTTTTATCATCGAATCCTTCTCTCAGTGGGAACTTTCTCTCTCTCTCTGTCTCTCTCTCTCTCTCTCTGTCTCTCTCTCTCTCTCTCTCTCTCTCTCTCTCTCTCTCTCTCTCTCTCTCTCTCTCTCTCTCTCTCTCTCTCTCTCTCTCTCTCTCTCTCTCTCTCTCTCTCTCTCTCTCTCTCTCTCTCTTTATTTCTTTCTCCTTCTCTTTTTATTTTTCTACTTTTTCCTCGGCTCTCGGTTATATTTTCTGAAGTGCTTAGAGTCTTTCTTGCTTGCATTCTTTTTTTTTTTTTTTAAGTTTCCGACACAATACAGATTATCGTCAAAATAGTCTTCACCCGTTCGCGTTTTTCTTTTTTCTTTTTTATTTCGCGTATAATTCACTTAAGATTCATGTTTCGTCATTTGCACTCTCGCGTTCCGCGATTGGTAGTTTTACTATATTCAAGAGTGTTGGTTTTGATTTTCGTTTCCTAGACCCGAGGTAGTTTTGTAGTTTCGCTTCCTTGGCCATGGTTGCTTCTGCTTCTGCTGTTGCTAAGTCGAGGTTAGCGGGTTTCGCTTGTTCCCCATGACCTCTCTCTATTTTGCGCCGTTTGCCGCCGCCGCCGCCCTCTTCTGCCTCTCCCTCCTCCTCCTCCTCCTCCTCCTCCTCCTCCTCCTCCTCCTCCTCCTCCTCCTCCTCCTCCTCCTCCTCCTCCTCCTCCTCCTCCTCCTCCTCCCTCCTCCTCCTCCTCCTCCTCTCCCTTCCTCCCCTCCTCCCCCTCCCCCTCATTTTCCTCCCCTCCTCTTCCTCCCCCTCCTCTTCCTCCCCCCTCCTCTTCCTCCCCCCTCCTCTTCTTCCTCCCCCTCCTCCCCCTCCTCCCCTTCCTCCCCCTCCTCCCCTTCCTCCCCCTCTTCTTCCTTCTCCCCTCTTCTTCCTTCTCCCCTCCTCTTCCTCCTTCCTCCTCTTCCTCCTCCTCCAACTCCTCTTCCCCTCTTCCTCCCCTCCTCCTCTTCCTCCCCTCCTCCTCCTTCCCCTCCTCCTCTTCTCCTCATCCTCCTCCTCCCCTCCTCCTCCTCTTTCCCCTCCTCCTCCTCCTTCCCCTCCTCCCCTCCTCCTCCTCCTTCCCTTCCTCCTCCTCCTCCTTCCCTTCCTCCTCCTCCTCCTTCCCTTCCTCCTCCTCCTTCCCTTCCTCCACCTCCTTCCCTTCCTCCTCTTCCTCCTTTCCCTTCCTTCCTCCTCCTCCTTTCCCTTCCTTCCTCCTCCTTCCCCTCCTTCCCCTCCTCCTTCCCCCTCCTCCTTCCCCTCCTTCTCTTCCTCCTCCTCCTTCCCTTCCTCCTCCTCCTCCTTCCCCTCCTCCTTCCCCTCCTTCTCCCTCCTCCTCCTTCCCCTCCTTCCCCCTCCTCCTCCTCCTTCCCCTCCTTCCCCCTCCTCCTCCTCCTTCCCCTCCTTCCTTCCCCCTCCTCCTCCTCCTCCTTCCCCTCCTCTCCCCCTCCTCCTCCTTCCCTCCCCTCCTCCTCCCCCCTCCTCCTCCTCCTTCCCCTCCTCCTCCTCCTCCTCCTCCTCCCCCTCCTCTTCCTTCTCCTCCTTCTCTTCCTCCTCCTCCTCCTTCTCCCCTCCCCCTCCTCCCTTTCCCCTCCTCCTCCTTCCCCTCCTCCTCCTTCCCCTCCTCCTCCTCCTCCTTCCCCTCCTCCTCCCTTTCCCCCTCCTCTTCCCCTCTTCCTCCCCCTCCTCCTCCTCTGCCTCCTCCCCCTTCTCTGCCGCCTCTCCCTCCTCTGCCTTCTCCCCCTCCTCCTCTGCCTCCTCTGCCTCCTCTCCCTCCCTCTCCCCTCCTCCCCCTCCCTCTGCCCCTCCTCCCCTTCTCCTCCCTCCAACCTTCCCTCCACCACCCCCTTCCTTCAACTTCCTCTCCCGCTTCTCCACTTCTCCCCTCTCGCCTCCTCCATTTCCCTTTCCTTCGCCTTCTCCACTTCCCCATCTCCACCTCCCCTCCCATCGTCTCCTCCACTTCTCCACCTCCCCTCCCATCGTCTCCTTCACTTCTCCATCCCAACTTTCTCTCCCCTCGTTTCCTCCACTTCCCCATCTCCACTTCCCCATCTCCACTTCCTCTACCATCGTCTCTTCCACTGCCCCATCCCAACTTCCCCTCCACTTCCCCTCCACTTCGCCATGTACACTTCTCCTCACCGTCTACATTCCATCCTACAGTACTTCTCCATTCCAACTTCCCCTCAAGCCCTCCGTCTCCACTTCCCCCTCTCCTCTTCCTCTCCCTCTTCCTCCATTTCCCCTCCCCCTTCTCCATGCCTTCGTTGCTGTAGAAACAGTTTGTGACATCGAAGCTTCGAGCGAATTTTGTGACCTTGTCGGTACAGTATTCGGACTCCCAGTTCTGTCTTTTGTGTCCCTCCACCGCGCCATGGCATTTTATGCAAGTTTTCCTCTCTTCGATGCGGGTAACCAAGTTGGTAAGTTACTTTGCGTTAGTTTATCGTAAAACGTCACAAAAGCTTGACAACCCAAAGGTCCTGTCTCTCACTGTGTGTGTGTGTGTGTGTGTGTGTGTGTGTGTGTGTGTGTGTGTGTGTGTGTGTGTGTGTGTGTGTGTGTGTGTGTGTGTGTGTGTGTGTGTGTGTGTGTGTGTGTGTGTGTGTGTGTGTGTGTGTGTGTGTGTGTGTGTGTGTGTGTGTGTGTGTTTGTGTGTGTTTGTGTGTGTTTGTGTGTGTTTGTGTGTGTTTGTGTGTGTTTGTGTGTGTTTGTGTGTGTTTGTGTGTGTTTGTGTGTGTTTGTGTGTGTTTGTGTGTGTGTTTGTGTGTGTTTGTGTGTGTTTGTGTGTGTGTGTGTTTGTGTGTGTGTGTGTGTTTGTGTGTGTTTGTGTGTGTTTGTGTGTGTTTGTGTGTGTTTTGTGTGTTGTGTGTGTGTGTGTGTGTTTGTGTGTGTGTGTGTGTGTGTGTGTGTGTGTGTGTGTGTGTGTGTGTGTGTGTGTGTGTGTTTGTGTGTGTGTGTTTTGTGTGTTTGTGTGTGTTTGTGTGTGTTTGTGTGTGTTTGTGTGTGTTTGTGTGTGTTTGTGTGTATTTGTGTGTGTTTGTGTGTTTGTGTGTGTGCGTGTTTGTGTTTGTGTGTGTTTTGTGTTTGTGTTTGTGTGTGTTTTGTGTGTGTCTTGTGTGTGTTTTGTGTGTGTTTGTGTGTGTTTGTGTGTGTTTGTGTGTGTTTGTTTACCTAGTTGTATTACACGGGAAGGGAGCTATTCACCATCATATTTTTTCTTAAAATCTTGAATATTATTTGCACACACTGTTTCTTTATCTAAGTTATTCCAGATATCCAGCACTCTGTGTGTGAAGCTATTCTTTTTCCGATCTCTTCTATAGTTATCATTTTTGAGTTTTTCATGACCTCTTGTTTTTCCATTGTCATTTTTTAATAAATCATTCCTAACAAGGACTTCCATTCCTTTCATGATTCTAAATATAGTCAGTAGATCACCTCTTTCTCTTCTCTGCTCTAGTGTTGGTAGTTCCAGTTTCGATAATCTTTGTTCGTATGTTAATTTGGAAAGAGCTGGTGCCAACTTTGTTGTTGCTCTCTGTATTCTTTCTAGTTTCCTTATATTCTTTTTAGTACTGGGTGTCCATAGTGTCGCTGCGTATTCCAGTTTTGGTCTAATCAATGTAACTAATATTTTTTAATAATTTCTTCATCCAAGTAATCAAATGCCACTTTCATTGACCTTAATAGGTTGAAGGTTTCTCCGACTATTTTGTTTATATGTTTATCCGGTGTCATGTCTTTGCTGATTATTACTCCAAGGTCCCTTTCCGAGTGCACTTTTTTGGTTTCTTCTTCACCAAATTTTATAATTTTTTGAAATTCTGTTTTTACTCTTTCCAACCTCCATTATGCTACACTTCTTGATATTGAAGTTCACTTGCCACTTTTGAGTCCATTTCCAGATTTTGTCCAGGTCTGATTGTAATGAATCACAGTCCTCTTCCGTTCTTATTTTCTTCAATATTTTTGCGTCATCTACGAAGAAATTCATATAACATTCAACTCCTTTACCCATGCCGTTTATGTATATGGCAAACATGATTGGAGCCAACACCGACCCTTTTGTGTGTGTGTGTGTGTGTGTGTGTGTGTGTGTGTGTGTGTGTGTGTGTGTGTGTGTGTGTGTGTGTGTGTGTGTGTGTGTGTGTGTGTGTGTGTGTGTGTGTGTATGTATGTATGTATGTGCGTGTGTGTGATTCACCTTTCACCTTGGTCTTTGGATCACGTGTTGGACTCGTGATCGACAGCTATTTCCCTCCCGGAAGAGAGCTCAGAGCTCGTATGACCGTTCTATGGGTAATGCTTTGTGTGTGTGTGTGTGTGTGTGTGTGTGTGTGTGTGTGTGTGTGTGTGTGTGTGTGTGTGTGTGTGTGTGTGTGTGTGTGTGTGTGTGTGTGTGTGTGTGTGTGTGCGTGTTTTGAACATTTCATTGGCTGTAACCAGCGCATCTATCCTTGAGGACAGAATAGTAAGAGAGATTGGCTTCAGATGGTGGGAGTGGGGAGACGGGGGGTGGGGGTAATGTTGACCTGCCTTTTCCACTTCGCATCATCAGTTCCTCTAAACCTTTGTTCCATGTCCCTGTCCCTGTACTCTGTGCCCCCGTTCTACTCATCTCCTCCCGTCTTGTATTTCCCGTCCTTTTTTTTCTCCTGGCGCGCTCGAGTCGGTGGGCGCTATCTCTATTCCCTCGTGTCCTTGTTATTCGGAGGCTCGTCTTGGCTCGCGTCTGTGAATGAAAGACACAAAGACATTCGGGTTGTTTGCTTTCGACGATCTTTTTACGTCATCTTCCATGCCGTGTCATCACAAAAACGTGTGTCATGATAAAATTCGTTGCTTCACATAAGGGTGAAGGGGGTGTTCATTAGCTGAACAAACGTGTCTGGTGACTCCCATGAACATGTTAACGATCTAAAGCACGTTCAAAGACTTAACAGAACTTGAACACCTGGAGTTTGGTCCTGCAGCTGAATAAAATAGATTGACGTCAGGAAGAACAAGATATCTTAATCACTGGTAAATAGCTCTTACTGTAGGTGTGTCGTGTCTAATTTGAGCTCGTAGTTACACATCTTTTCTTCTTCTTTCTTTTTTTTCTTCTTCTTTTTCCTCCTCTTCTTCTTCTTCTTCCTCTTCTTCCTCTTCTTCCTCTTCTACCTCTTCTACCTCTTCTACCTCTTCTACCTCTTCTTCTTCCTCTTCTTCCTCGTCTTCCTCTTCTTCCTTTTCTTCCTCTTCCTCTTCCTCTTCTTCTTCTTCTTTCCAGGTCACTACCCTGGAGGTTCATGGGACCATGCCCCCCCCCCCGGCCGTCTCCCTTCGGAGAATGTAAACAACATGCCCTCTTCCTCCTCAATATCATCTGTATGTTCCCCATCAAACAAAAACTATTGTGTCTTCGCCCCAACACGGTAATCAATATAACCTCTGACGTGCGCGCGTGCACACACACACACGCACACGTACACACACACACACACACACACACACACACACACACACACACACACACACACACACACACACACACACACACACACACACACACACACACACACACACACACACACACACACACACACACACACACACACACACACACACACACACACACACACACACACACACAAACAAACACAAAAGGTTATATAACTTAGCCTCTATGATCCCTGGGATGGAATACGGTAATCTACATATGGGGGTCCCCGTGCCGTCCATACTCGTCTCGTTTGGACGAAGCAAAGGCCGCGTCCCACGAAGAATGATCTTCGAGGCCCACGAGACGTGACCCAGTTGCCCAATGGGGGAAACGTAAAGCAGAAGTTGGATACAAGAACAGAGGCCTTCGATGGTTGGTAGTTTGTGGTGGTTGTGATGGTTGTTGTGGTGGTGGCTGTTGGTGGTGGTTTGTAGTTTATGGTTGGTGGTTGTGGTTCGTGGTTTGTGGTTTATAGTTGGTGGTGATTGTAATTGTTGTGGTTGTGTTTGTTTTTGTGATAGATGTTTGTGGCCTTGACCCAGTATGGCGGGTATTACAACTATACTATACGTACCGAAAAGAAGCTAACGACGATTGGTCAAGTCAGTTGCCAAACTGGCAGGGTGAAATTGGTCAATTAAAAACGGTGAACCACAGTGGTGTTGCATTTTGGGGTCAACAGGATGTAAGGTGACGGGGGAGCACTACAACATTCTTGTTCTGTACAAGTCTCTCTCTCTCTGTCTGTCCTCTCTCTGTCCTCTCTCTCCTCTGTCCTCTCTCTCCTCTGTCCTCTCTCTCCTCTGTCCTCTCTCTCCACTGTCCTCTCTCTCCTCTCTATCTCCTCTCTCTGTCCTCTCTCCTCTCTCTCTTCTCTCTGTCCTCTCTCCTCTCTCTGTCCTCTCTCTCCTCTCTCTGTCCTCTCTCTCCTCTCTCTGTCCTCTCTCTCCTCTCCCTCTCCTCTCTCCTCTCTCTCCTCTCCTTTCTGTCTCTCCTCTCCTCTCCTCTCTCTCTTTTAATTTGGTGAATTTGGTGTGATATGGGGTTGGATCGGCCCCGGTCAGAGGATATTGCCCTACCTAAGCAAATGGGCGACGACGGCCAGGATGGAATGTGACAATGTCATATCAAACCTGCGGGCAACATAGAGAATGGATTCGAAACGAGTTATCGCCACCACTAAAGGCGTTCGTATTATCTATGAAAACTTCAAAACTTGTTTCCCGCTTCTTTGCATTTCACTTCCTCTTTATCGCATTTGCATCTTCCTCCTCTCTTCCTCCTCCTCTTCTTCCTCTCTTCCTTCTCTCTTCCTTCTCTCTTCCTACCGCCTTCCCCCTTCCTCCCCCGTTCTTCCTCCCCTTCTCTTCCTCCCCCTCCCCCTATTCCTCCCTCCCCGTATTCCTCCATCCAACTATTCCTCCCTCCTCTCTTTCTTCCCCCTATTCCTCCCTCCCCTCTTTCTTCCCCCTATTCCTCCCTCCCCTCTTTCTTCCTCCCCCTCTCTTCCCCCTCTCATCCTCCCCCTCTCATCCTTCCCCTCTCTTCTTCTCTTCTTCCTCCTCCCTCTCTCTTCCTCTCTTCTTCCTCTCTTCTTCCTCTCTCTTCCTCCTCTCTTCTTCCTCCTCTTTTCCTTCTCTCTTCTTCCTCTCTTCCTCCTCTCCTCTTCTCCTCTTCTCCACTCTTCCTCCTCTCTTCCTCCTCCTCTCTTCCTCCTCACTGCCTCCTCCTTTCTTTCTCCTCTCTTCCTCTTTATCCTCTCTTCCTCTTTATCCTCTCTTCCTCTTTATCCTCTCTTCCTCTTTATCCTCTCTTCCTCTTTATCCTCTCTTCCTCTTTCTCCTCTCTTCCTCTTTTTTCTCTTCCTCTTTCTCCTCTTTCTCCTCTCTTCCTCTTTCTCTTCTTTCTCCTCTCTTCCTCTTTCTCCTCTCTTCCTCTTTCTCCTCTCTTCCTATTTCTCCTCTCTTCCTCTTTCTCCTCTCTTCCTCTTTCTCCTCTCTTCCTATTTCTCCTCTCTATCTCCTCTTCCTCCTCTCTATCTCCTCTTTCTCCTCTCTGTCTCCTCTTTCTCCTCTCTGTCTCCTCTTTCTCCTCTGTCTCCTCTTTCTCCTCTGTCTCCTCTTTCTCCTCTTTCTCCATTCTATCTCCTCTTTCTCCTCTCTATCTCCTCTTTCTCCTCTCTATCTCCTCTTTCTCCTCTCTATCTCCTCTTTCTCCTCTCTATCTCCTCTTTCTCCTCTCTATCTCCTCTTTCTCCTCTCTATCTCCTCTTTCTCCTCTCGATCTCCTCTTTCTCCTCTCGATCTCCTCTTTCTCCTCTCGATCTCCTCTTTCTCCTCTCGATCTCCTCTCTCTATCTCCTCTTTCTCCTCTCTATCTCCTCTTTCTCCTCTCTATCTCCTCTCTCTCCACTCTCTCTCCTCTTTCTCCTCTCTATCTCCTCTTTCTCCTCTCTATCTCCTCTTTCTCCTCTCTATCTCCTCTTTCTCCTCTCTGTCTCCTCTTTCTCCTCTCTATCTCCTCTTTCTCCTCTCTATCTCCTCTTTCTCCTCTCTATCTCCTCTCTATCTCCTCTTTCTCCTCTCTATCTCCTCTTTCTCCTCTCTATCTCCTCTTTCTCCTCTCTATCTCCTCTCTTTCTCCTCTCTATCTCCTCTTTCTCTTTCTCTATCTCCTCTTCCTCTCTATCTCCTCTTTCTCCTCTCTATCTCCTCTTTCTCCTCTCTATCTCCTCTTTCTCCTCTCTATCTCCTCTTTCTCCTCTCTGTCTCCTCTTTCTCCTCTGTCTCCTCTTTCTCCTCTGTCTCCTCTTTCTCCTCTGTCTCCTCTTTCTCCTCTCTTCCTCTTTCTCCTCTCTTCCTCTTTCTCCTCTCTATCTCCTCTCTATCTCCTCTTTCTCCTCTCTATCTCCTCTTTCTCCTCTCTATCTCCTCTTTCTCCTCTCTATCTCCTCTTTCTCCTCTCTATCTCCTCTTTCTCCTCTCTATCTCCTCTTTCTCCTCTCTATCTCCTCTTTCTCCTCTCTATCTCCTCTTTCTCCTCTCTTCCTCCTCTCTTCCTCTTTCTCCTCTCTATCTTCTCTTTCTCCTCTCTATCTCATCTTTCTCCTCTGTCTCCTCTTTCTCCACTATCTCCACTGTCTCCTCATTCTCCTCTTTCTCCTCTTTCTCCTATCCATCTCCTCTTTCTCCTCTCTATCCTTTTCTCTCTTCCTCTTTCTCCTCTCGATCTCCTCTTTCTCCTCTCGATCTCCTCTTTCTCCTCTCGATCTCCTCTTTCTCCTCTCGATCTCCTCTTTCTCCTCTCGATCTCCACTTTCTCCTCTCTATCTCCTCTTTCTCCTCACTATTTCCTCTTTCTCTTCTCTTCCTCTTTTTCCTCTCTATCTCCTCTTTCTCCGCTCTATCTCCTCTTTCTCCTCTCTTCCTCTTTCTCCTTCCTATCTCCTCTTTCTCCTCTCTTCCTCTTTCTCCTCTCTTCCTTTCTCCTCTTCCTTTCTCTGCTCTTCCTCTCTCCTCTTTCTCCTCATTTCCTCTTTCTCTCTTCCTCTTTCTCCTCTCTCTTCTTTCTCTCTTCCTCTTCCTCCTCTCTCCTCTCTTTCTTCTTCCTTTTCCTATCTCCTCTTTCTCCTCTCTCCTCTTTCCCCTCTCTCCTCTTTCTCTCTCTCCTCTTTCTCTCTTCCTCTTTCTCCTATCTCCTATCTTTCTCCTCTCTCCTCTTTCTCCTCTTTCTCTCTTCCTCTTTCTCTCTTCCTCTTTCTCCTCTCTCCTCTCTTTCTCCTCTCTCCTCTTTCTCTCCTCTCTCCTCTTTCTCTCTTCCTCTTTCTCTCCTCTCTCCTCTTTCTCTCTTCCTCTTTCTCCTCTCTCCTCTCTTTCTCCTTCCTTTCTCCTCTCTCCTCTTTCTCCTCTCTCCTCTCTCCTCTTTCCCCTCTCTCCTCTCTCCTCTTTCTCTCTTCCTCTTTCTCCTCTCTCATCTCTTTCTCCTCTTTCCTCTTTCTTCTCTCTCCTCTTTCCCCTCTCTCCTCTTTCTCTCTTCCTCTTTCTTCTCTCTCCTCTTTCCCCTCTCTCCTCTTTCTCTCTTCCTCTTTCTCCTCTCTCCTCTTTCTCCTCTCTCCTCTTTCTCCTCTCTCTTCTTTCCTCTTTCCCCTCTCTCGTCTCTCCTCTTTCTCTCTTCCTCTTTCTCCTCCCTCATCTTTCTCCTCTCTCCTCTTTCTCCTCTCTTCCTTTCTTTCTCCTTCCATTCTCCTCTCTCCTCTTTCTCCTCTCTCCTCTTTCCCCTCTCTCCTCTCTCCTCATTCTCTCTTTCTCCTCTCTCATCTCTTTCTCCTTTCTTCCTTTCTCCTCTCTCCTCTCTTTCTCCTCTCTCCTTTCCCCTCTCCTATCTACTCCTTCCCCTTTCCTCTCTATCTCCTCTCTCCTCTCTTTTTCCTCTCTCCTATCTTCTCTCCTCTCTCCTCATTCTACTCTATCCTCTTTCTCCTCTCTCCTCTCTTTCTCCTCTTTCCTTTTCCCCTCTCTCCTCTCTCCTCTTTCCCCTCTCTCCTCTTTCTCCTCTCTCCTCTCTTTCTCCTCTCTCCTCTCTTTCTCCTCTCTTCTCTCTTTCTCCTCTCTTCTCTCTTTCTCCTCTCTCCTCTCTTCTCTTTCTCCTCTCTCCTCTCTT
>NC_134781.1:15642006-15694506 GCF_046742065.1 Oratosquilla oratoria | reverse complement strand
TCTGCTCCCTCTATACTGTTTTCATTTTTCTTATTTTATTTATTTCCTTACACCCTTTGCACTCCCTTACTTTTTTCCCACTCGTTTAGTTTCTTTTTCTTCCTTTTCCATTCCCTTTCCTTTATCACTCCTTAACTTCTACCCTGTTGTTTCTTTCCTCATCTTTTTCTTCCCTTCGCTTGCTTACCCTTTTTACCCGTCCCGCTCACTCGTATTCCCTCTTCTTCCCTTCTCCCCCTCTCCTCCCCTTCTCACCCTCTTCTCCCCACCTACCCCTCTCCTCCCCTTCTCCCCTCTCCTCCCCTTCTCCCCTCTCCTCCCCTTCTCCCCTCTCCTCCCCTTCTCCCCTCTCCTCCCCTTCTCCCCCTCTCCCCCTCTCCCTCTCTCCCCTTCTCCCCTCTTCTCCCCTTCTCCCCTCTTCTCCCCTTCTCCCCCTCTTCTCCCCCTCTCCCCCTTTCCCCTTCTCCCCCTTTCCCCTTCTCCCCCTCTCCCCTTCTCCCCTCCTCCCCCTCTTCTCCCCTTCTCCCCCTCCTTCCCTTTCTCCTCTCCCCCCCTTCTCCCCTCCTCCCCCTCTTCTCCCCTTCTACCCCTCTTAACCCTCTCCTCCCCTTCTCCCCTCTCCTCCCCTTCTTCCCCTCTCCTCCCCCTTCCCCCTCTCCTCCCCTTCTTCCCCATCTCCTCCCCTTCTCCCCTTCTCCCCCCTTCCCTTCCTCCCCCTCTTCTCCCCTTCTCCCCTCTCCTCCCCCCTCCCCTTCTCCCCCCTCTTCTCCCCCTCTTCTCCCCTTCTCCCCCTCTCCTCCCCTTCTTCCCCCTTCTCCCCTTCTCCCCCTCTTCTCCCCCTCTTCTCCCCCTCTTCTCCCCTTCTCCCCCTCTTCTCCCCTTCTCCCCCTCTTCTCCCCTTCTCCCCCTCTTCTCCCCTTCTCCCCCTCTTCTCCCCTTCTCCCCCTCTTCTCCCCTCCTACCCCTCTTCTCCCCACCTACCCCTCTTGCCCCTCTCCTCCCCTTCTCCCCCTCTCCCCTTCTCCCCCTCTCCCCTTCTCCCCCTCTCCCCTTCTCCCCCTCTCCCCTTCTCCCCCTCTCCCCTTCTCCCCTTCTCCCCCTCTCCCCCTACCCCTCTTACCCCTCTCCCCCCTCCTCTCCTCCACCCCCCCTCCCCCCTCCCCTCTCCTCCCCTTCTCCCCCTCTCCCCTTCTCCCCCTCCCCCTTCTCCCCCTCTTCTCCCCACCTACCCCTTCTCCCCCTCTCCCCTTCTCCCCTCTCCCCTTCTCCCTCTCCCCTTCTCCCCTTCTCCCCTTCTCACCCTCTCCCCTTCTCACCCTCTCCCTTCTCACCCTCCCCTCTCCCTCTCTTCCCTTCCCCCCTCCCCCCTTCTCTTCTTTCCCCCTCTCCCCCTCTCCCCTCCCCCTCTCCCCCCTCTCCCCCTTCCCCCCTCTCCCCTCTCTTCTTTCCCCCTCTCCCCATCTCTTCTTTCCCCCTCTCCTCTTCTCCCCCTCTCCCCCTCTCTCCCCTTCTCCCCCCGCCCCCCCCCCTCTCCCCCCCTCCTCTTCTCCCCCTCTCCCCTTCTCCCCCCTCTCCCCTTCTCCCCCCTCTCCCCTCCCCTTCTCCCCCCTCCTCTCCCCTTCTCCCCCCTCTCCCCTCCCCTTCTCCCCCCTCTCCCCTCCCCTTCTCCCCCTCTCCCGCTCCCCCTCTCCCCCTCCCCCTCTCCCCCTCTTCCCTTCACCCCTCTCCCCCTCTTCCCTTCACCCCTCTCCCCCTCTTCTCCCCTCTTCTCCCCTTCTTAACCCTCTCCTTCCCTTCTTAATCCTCTTTTCCCTTCTCTTTTTTCTTCGTCCCTCTCTTCTTCCCTTCTCCTTCCTCTTCTCCCTTCTTCCCCCTTTTCACCCCTTCTTCCCCTCTTCACCTCTTCTCCCTTCTTCCCCCTTTTCACCCCTTCTTCCCCTCTTCCCTCCCTCTTTTACCCTTCTCCCTCCTTTCCTTCCCTTCTCCCCTCTTCTCCCTTCTTCCCTCTTCTCATTTCATCTCCCCTCTTTTACACTACATCCCCCTCTTTCCCCTTTCCCCTCTTCTCTCCCCTCTTCTCCCCCCTCTTCTCCCCTCTTTTATCCCCCTTTTTTTCTTATCCCTCTTTTCTTATTCACCTCTCTTCTCCCTTTCCTCTCCCTCTTTTCTCCCTTTTTTCTTCCCCTCTTCTCCCATTTTGCCCCTTCCCATCTTTTTTCCTCTCTTTTCTTTCTCTCTCACTCTTCTTCCCTTCTTCCCTCTTCCTCTCTCCGCCTCATCTCTTCTTCCTTTCTTCCCCTTTCTCTCCCCTCTTGCGTCTTCTCTCGTCATTTTTCTCATTTCTTCTTTTCTTCTTTCCTCCTCCATCTCCTCTCCTTTCTTTCGCCTGACCGCCTTTCCCGGCAATTTTTCTTTAGCTTGACCACTTTACTGTCCGGACCTGCTGTTCATTGTTTACTTGATCTTGCCCGACATACCTCGCTGGGCCAATCTGATATCATTCAGTCTACGACTTAGTAGGATATATTTACACGTACGAGAATATGTTGAAGTGCATTGTGTATGCGAATACACAAATATACTCGTATATCAGTCACTGATTTGACTTTTATTTAACTTTTTTCGTAACTTTTATTTTTTCTAGCCAAAAAAGTCCCTGGTCTAGTTATACAAACTATAGTTATAATGGAAAACATATTTATGATGTTTGGAAAAGGAAAAGGAAATACAATAATTGTTTCTGGCGTGTTAAGAAAAAATTGTATCCGGTTATGCAGAAAATGTTAAGTGTGGTATAGATGTGCTTGCGCACGCATGCACACAAACACACGCAAAAACAAGCACGTACACGCACACACACACGCACACACACGCACACACACACACATGCATGCCGCCATGCATGCACGCACACACGCACACAAACACGCGCCTACATACACAAACATGCGCGTATACACATGTACAACGCACGCACACACACGCGCGTACATAAACGTATGTACATGTATTTATATTATGTGTGTGGACATGTGTATATTGTATTTATACCATAGTCTATTTCTATAAACACAAGGCATCGTACCACCGCGTGCTGTGTACAAAAGTCCCCACAGGGAAGGTCGAGACCGGGTGCCTTACTTCGGGAGAATCAACAGTCACGTGTTTTACTTAAAGTATGGCAAACAGTGCCGCAGCCGCCTCCGCGCTGACACGCGTGTGCGGCAACGCTGGCCGCGCTAGACCGGGGTGTGGGGGAGGGTGGGGGGTTCAGGTCGTGGTGGTCGGCGTTGTGGTGGTTGTGGTTGTGGTTGTGGTCGTTGTAGTTGTGGTGGAAGTTGTGGTGTTGGTGGTTGTGGTGGGGGTGGTGCTTGTGGTCATTGTGGTGATGGCAATTGT
The DNA here is from genome assembly GCF_046742065.1 of Oratosquilla oratoria. Lineage (NCBI taxonomy): Eukaryota > Metazoa > Arthropoda > Malacostraca > Stomatopoda > Squillidae > Oratosquilla > Oratosquilla oratoria. The sequence goes on along the minus strand of NC_134781.1, from coordinate 15,691,107 downwards.
GGTCATTGTGGTGATGGCAATTGTGATCATTGCGGTGGTGGCCATTGTGGTCATTGTGGTATTGGACATTGGGCATTGTGGTGGTGGCAATTGTGGTCGTGGTTTGGTTGGTTTTGGTCGTGCAGTTCGTATTGGTCCTCTTCGTCTTGTTAATGTGACAAAGATGTTTGTTGAGTAATGATGGTGGTTGTCGTCCGAGATCTCAAGCGTGCTCAGGTGCCCTCGTCAGTAATATTGTAGTTACAACAAGAGTAGGGTTGTATGTGTTGTAGCCTTCGGAGACTTGAAATGTAGTTCTGACAGTGGAGGTTGTAATTATTTCAGCAGTTGTATCTATAGTTTCTGGAAAGCGTTTGTCCCTGCCTTTGGCAGAACTGCCATCATTTTATTTCTTATCATATAGTAATTGTGAAAAGGGGTCAATTTAAAATTAATTTGTTTGATAAAGTTCTGTTTCTTGCCAAAATCAGGTCAGGTTCCTTCTCGTCCTCCTCCTCCTCCTCTTCCTCGTCTTCTTCCTTCTCCTCGTTTTCATCCTCGCCCTCCTTTCGTACTCCTCCCCTTCCTCGTCCTCTTCCCCCTCGTCTTCCCCCTCGTTTTCTTCCTCCTTTCGTACTCCTCCCCCTCCTCGTCCTCTTCCCCCTCGTCTTCCCCCTCGTTTTCTTCCTCCTCTTCGTATTTCTCCCCCTATTCTTCCTCCTCTTCGTATTTCTCCCCTCCTCTTCCTCCTCGTTTTCCTCTTCCTCGTTTTCCTCTTCCTCGTTTTCCTCTTCCTCCTCGCTTTCCTCTTCCTCCTCGTCTTCCTCCTCCTCTTCCTCCTCTTCCTCTTCGTCTCCCCTCATTTTCCTCTTCCTCGACTTTCTCCTCGTTTTCCTCTTCCTTCTCGTCTTTCTCCTCGTTTTCCTCTTCCTCCTCGTCTTCCTCCTCGTCTTCCTCCTCGTCTTCCTCCTCGTCTTCCTCCTCGTCTTCCTCCTCGTCTTCCTCCTCGTCTTCCTCCTCTTCCTCCTCGTCTTCCTCCTCTTCCTCCTCGTCTTCCTCCTCCTCTTCCTCCTCGTCTTCCTCCTCGTCTTCCTCCTCCTCTTCCTCTTCCTCCTCCTCTTCCTCTTCCTCCTCCTCTTCCTCCTCTTCTTCCTCGTCCTCATTTTTCTCATCCTCCTCCACTTCCTCTTCGTCTCTCTCCTCATTTTCCTCTTCCTCCTCGTCTTTCTCCTCGTTGTTCTCCTCCTCCTCGTCTTTCTCCTCTTCATATTCCTTTCCCTCCTCCTCTCCCACCTCTTCTTCCTCCTCGTCTTCCTCCTCCTCCTCCTCCTTGACGTTGACGGGATCGATTGGGGAGCGACCGGCGGCGGAAGCGTCGAGTGGTCGACGTCATCATGAGGTCGACTGAGACCTCGCCCGCAGTCGTGACCCATTCAATACCGCGGCACCGTTTTCTTTTCCTCCTAGTCGCCAGGCGATTTTATTACGATGGAGAGGGGATAGGGAGGGAGGCGGAGGGGGAAGGGGAGGGAGAAAGCGATGGGGGAGGGGAGAGGAGGGAGCGGGGAGAGGAGGGAGAGTGGGGAGAGGTGGAGTAGGGAGAGAAGTGGAAGGAAGAGAAGGGGGGGTAAGGGAGAGAACTGGGAGGGGGAGGGAGGGAGTTGGAGGAGGAAATTGGACCAATGGCATGCATCGTAAGGCTGTGTACGGGCGAGAGAACTGAACGAAGAACCCGAAGTAACCGCTCCTTTTCCCCATCTGATTATAATCGTCCGTTCTTCGCCAGAATAAATGAGATAAAGACGTTGTAGTTACAGGTTTGGTGTAGATTTCATTAGAAGAATTTACTTTTTCGTTTGCCAACGTTTGGGAGCGGTGGTCCTCAGCCCGCACCAGTATGAGACCTTGTTCACACTAGCGGTTTGACCCGCCGCGGAAAACGCGGCGGTACCGCATAGTCAAATAAAAACTGCGCGGTTGTTTGTGAACGCCTCCATTTACTTAAATTACAATTGAACTGCTGCGGTTCAAACCACTAGTGTGAACAGGGCTTAATAGTTGCAGTATCGCAATGGGTTTCAAGAGGATTTTTTTTTTTTTTTTTTTTTTTTTACGATGATCACAAATCGGAAATATCTAAACTCAAAAAAGACTTAATTTTCGAAGTAGAAATGTCGGGCGTTCTTGCCCTTTGGTTATAATACCATGTCTGGCTCTGTGGATTTTGTTGCCAAATGCCAGACAGTTTTAATCAATTGAAGGTTGGACCACGTTCTGGATACTATCGTGATCAATTTAGCCCACGTTGAAGCTGCATTACAATAATTTTTTCTGTATATCTAATTCTAGTCTAATGTCATTAATTTATCTACTATTCATCAACTTGTATATTTATCCATTCACATTTATCTATTTCTTTATTTACTTGTATATCTATCTATTCATATTATCTATTCATCTATTTCTTTATTTGTTTTTTGTTTTTTTCTACTTCAGTACCTGAAAGTTTACTTCCGAAATAGTATGATGGGATCATTCCTTGATAGTGACTCCCAAGTAATCCAATCTTAGATAATGATTAGATTATTTATCTGTTTCTTTATTTACTTGTTTGTTAATCTTTTCTACTCCAGTACCTCAAGGTTTACTTCCCCAAGAAATGTCAGTCCTAGATGATGGCCCCCAAGAAATATGCCCTTTTCACCCCGTCACTTTCAGTTCCCGTGTCTCTCCGTAATTACTGGTTTAATTCTGTTTACTGTTCCCTTATATTGTTTTGTATTTTTTCTTTCACTTTCAATTTCTTTCCATCACTTTTTCAAGTTAATATGTTTTTCACAAGTTCTTTCTATAGAAGCAAGTAATATTTCTCAATGGGGGTGAGTTAAACGTAAATTTTCTTATTCGTTTCTTCCCGAATAATACTACACTTGGCTTGTCAATTTACACCAAGGGACTCCCACCTGGGATCTTCAATCCACTCACAAAGCCACTTCTGTTCCTACGTCACTACTTTATTCATCCAATAATCTTTACTTTTACAACAAGTGCCTCCCCCAAGGGCGTGACTTTTCTCCCATGTACCAATAATTTTTTCTCCTCAACCCCTCTCCAATCAGACTATTACAACGTCTTAAGAAATACTACTTACACAAGCAATCTCGACATCGAGGCGGAATGGCTTAGTTTACATATTGTCACATCAGTATGAAAATCTGTTCCTTAGCGGTTGTTTATTAACTTTAGACGGTGAGCAAGATTATGCAACTCCTTCGCGTCTTATGTTTTCAAAACATCCTACACGTAAAATGAAATTCTCAACACCTACCCCTCTATCTACCTTACTTGTCTACCATTACCTACTAGCCTCTTACAGTCCTAGATGATGACCCCCCAAGAAATGTCCTAGATGACGACCCTTAAGGAATATCAGTCTTAGACGATGACTCCCAAGAAAATTCAGTCCTAGGGGATAACTCCCAAGAAAACATTAATCCTAGATGATGATCCTTCAGAAATAGTAATGGAAAAGTAAAATTTGTTATTGAAATAATTTGATCAAATCTTATTGAAATAAAATATGTAATATTTTTCAAACAAAACCTTAACTAAAGGTATATGTGAGTGCATATGTTCTCAGAACCATTCAAACTAAATCGATCCTGCCTCATGAAATGATTTAAATAGGTCTGTAACAGATCGCGTTTACATTCATGCATCTCTTTTCATTGTGATTTTTGTCTATTCCAGTGAGGTTTGATTGCTTGCATATGCACCAAAGTTTGGCTATTAACAAAATTAATTTAATAATGAGCTATTTTATGTATGAATCCATGGTTTGGTGTACTTTAGTACCAGGAAGAAGTATGGAATTAAAGTTGCAATCTCGTTTTTCTACAATCTTAATCCTTGCGAAAGTGTCGTGCTTCTATCTAGCATTCCAAAAATCTATAGGTGTAGACGGTGTTCTTCCTCTATGATGCTTAGGACTTTACCTAGTCCTCCAAGTTTGACCGGGTTTCTATCAAAATATTGCGAACAGACTTGTTGACAAAAGCTGTAACAGTCAACAATCGTATTTTTATCCACGCCCACAAGACGCATAGTTTTTCATCGAGTCTTTTTGTGCCCACAAAAGATAACCGTGATTTTGAAAAAGTCTTTGCAGATTGAAGTGGTACTTTTGTATCACGATTTTTTTTTTTTTTTTTTTTTTTTTTTCCCAAATAAACCCATCAAGGCACATCGATGTTCTTGTCCAGTTCATATGTGTTACAAGAAAAGAATTTCATTGTACTTCTAGTAAAGTTGCTTTGCTTTAACAGCATTTACTAAAGCCTGCACATAACGTTGATATGCACTTGCCATTACGGATGAAAAAAGTCTCGCTTAGATCAAGTAATAACCAACCTAACTGTGGTTTAGAATGTTTATTTGATAAAATCTTACTAAATAAAAGTTTAATGAAATAACATAACACCATGAATATATCGTGAAAGTTCAATAATAATAAACGACAAATAAACAATCATTCTGAAAAATATCGTTCCTAAAAAAACTACCCCCAAATTTTTACTTTCCTAGATAACTACTGTACTCCCGAGCCTTGTTGGAGTCACTATCTATGAAATATCCGCATGATAATAACCCTTTTTAGGTCTCTTTACAGTATCAATATCCTTGAAAAATAAAAAATATGGCGTAAGTGGGCAACCCCCCTCCAACTGGGGGTCATAGGAACCCTACATTAAGAATACCTGCTTTCTTTTGAGTTACACCGTAAAGGTGTTGTATTCTGATCGGGCACGACAAAGAATCCACCATATACGATCTAAAAACATAAGAAAGAAGGAGACTGAAAAGGACCACGAGGACTTCACTAGGCGGTTCCATGTCCCTTATCATCTACATCCATAAAATTGTCTAACTTTCTCTTAAAACAACCAATTGTTACAGCGCTCACCACATAATAACTAAGTCTATTTCTATCGGTAAGCCAGTTTTCGCCTAGTTCCTTCTTATATGTAAAATTGTCCAATATAAAACCATTACTGTAAGTAACTTTTGGCCTTGATATGATAACCTAGTCTGCATCACCCTTGTTGAAGCCCTTGACCGAGTGTCTGCCATCTGGTTCGTATCTCCCACCCAGTTCGTATGCCAAACAAGACTGTCTGCCATCCGGTTCGTACACCTAATAAGGCTGTCTGCCATCCAGTTCCTACGCCTAACGGGGCTGTCTGCCATCCGGTTCCTACGCCTAACGGGGCTGTCTGCCATCCGGTTCCTACGCCTAACGGGGCTGTCTGCCATCCGGTTCCTACGCCTAACGGGGCTGTCTGCCATCCGGTTCCTACACCTAACGGGGCTGTCTGCCATCCATTCCATACACCTAACGAGGCTGTCTGCCATCCAGTTCCTAAGTTTAGCAGGGCTGTCTGCCATCTGGTTCGTACGCCTGACTGGGCTTTCTGCCATCCAATTCACACGCGTAACAGTTGCCAATCAGTTCGTAAACCTAACAGGGCTGTCTGACACCCAGTTCGTACGTCTAACAGAGTTGTCTGCTGTTCAGTGCGTACGCATAATGTAGATTTGTGTTTGTGACCAATTGACCGCGTGAGGTCAAACACAATAGGTGGTCTCGCGGGAGTTCTCTGGAGACGTCGGACGTTCCTAATGTGTGCGTGCGCGCGTGCATGTGCACACTAGGTATCTAAAGGATTGAATATTCCCTTCAATCATCTTGTAACAATAACAGGGCTGTCTGCCATCCAGTGTATACGCCTAACGAGGCTGTCTGCCATCCAGCGTGTACGCCTAATGAGGCTGTCTGCCATCCGGTTCCTACGCCTAACGGGGCTGTCTGCCATCTAGCTCCTACGCCCAACGGGGCTGTCTGCCATCCAGTTCCTACGCCTAACATGGCTGTCTGCCATCTGGTTCGTATGCGTAACAGGGCAATCTGCTACCCGGTTCGTACATGTAACAGGGCTTTCTGCCATCCGGTTCGTACGCCTAATAGGGTTGTCTTCCATTCAGTTTGCACGCCCAAGTGGACTGTCTGCCTTCCAGTTCGTACGTTTAACAGAGTTGTCTACCATCCAGTTTTTACGCCTAACAGGATTGTCTGCCATCCAGTTCGTATCCCTAATGGGGCTTTCTGCTATCCAATTCGTACTTGTAACACGGTTGTCTGCCATCCAGTTTGTACACCTAGTAGGCCTGTCTGCCATCCAGGTTGTACACCTAGCGGGGCTGTCTACCATCCATCCCAGACACCCAAGTCTCCTGTCTGCCATCCAGTTCGTATCCCTAATGGGCTTTCTGCTATCCAATTCGTACACGTAACAGGGTTGTCTGCCATCCAGTTTGTACACCTAATAGGCCTGTCTGCCATCCAGGTTGTACACCTAGCGGGTCTGTCTACCATCCATCCCAGACACCCAAGTCTCCTGTCTGCCATCCAGTTCGCATGGCAAACAGGGTTCTCTGCCATCCATCCCAGACGCTCAAGAGCGTCTCGTGTCTGGTAGCGTAGCGTCTGAGGGACTCGAGCGCGTCATCGGCGTTATGGATTCTTCTACGGTCTCGAGCTGTCGATGAAGAAGTCGAGGGCGATCCATAGAGCGGTCGTGGTGGTGATGCCATTGTGTGTGTGTGGCCTCAACCCTCTTCCTCCTTCATCCCTCCTTCCCCTCCTCCTCCTCCACCCCCCCCCACTTCATCCCCACACACGTCCCCCCTCCTTCCCCATCTCCACAGTTTCCAGGAAAGGCAGACAGATTACTCATTCCAGATGACAGTCCGGGGGTGAGGGTGAGGTTGGAGTGCGTATGTGTGCTGGAAACAAAGTACGAAGAATAATCATAGAAATATGATTACAATGATAAATGCACGAATAGTGATGAGAAGAGAGTGATGGTGTTAACACTAGAAATAGTAAGTTGTTTTTAGTTATGTAAGTGTAACGTCCTGTTTGGCGTGAAATTTGATTGGCAGACAACTGTTAGCCGCTAAAGTACGAACTGGACGGCAGACAGCCCAATTAGGCGTACGGACCGGATGGCAGACAGCCCTGCTAAGCGTAGGAACTGGATGGCAGATAACCCCGTTAGGGAACCTATACGAGCGAAAATAAACTAATTAATCAATAGATAAACACATTATAAAGATTTTAATTTATCTCTCCTGTATCGAAAAGTCATCGTTTGTCCGTTTTATATAATGGTTTTTTGTCGTAATTCTATTTCACTGGGACTATTGAAGGGTACAGGTTTGTAGTAATCCTGTAAGATGGGTGGCAGAGAGGATCATCTCCAAGCTGCCCAATTTTAAAAGCAGTAACTCCTCTCCTCATTCTAGAAATGCATTTCCGAGGGAATGACGTATGGAATGCGCGCGTGTGCGTGTGCGTGTGCGTGTGCGTGTGCGCGTGTGTGTGTGTGTGTGTGTGTGTGTGTGTGTGTGTGTGTGTGTGTGTGTGTGTGTGTGTGTGTGTGTGTGTGTGTGTGTGTGTGTGTGTGTGTGTGTGTGCGCGCGTGTGTGTGTGAGATTCACCACCATGGTCTTGGATCACATGTTGGACTCGTGATCGACAGCTATCACCCTCCCGAAAGAGAGCTCATATAACCGATCTATGGGTAATGCGAGCGCGCGCGCGTGTGTGTGTGTGTGTGTGTGTGTGTGTGTGTGTGTGTGTGTGTGTGTGTGTGTGTGTGTGTGTGTGTGTGTGTGTGTGTGTGTGTGTGTTTATTTCAAGGATAGAGGGAGAAGGACGGATTATAGATTTGTTTTGGGTTACGACTAATGCTTTTGCTCGCACGAGCGAGGGGCCAACTCTGAATGGTAAAGCATGAACGTTTTAAAGATGCTTTTCCCAATTAAAGTAACTACATAGCTGGAGAGTAGATGTGTGAGCTCCATCAAGAATATTGCTATTATTACTATTATTTTTAATCCTTTAACTACGTATATTTCATACACATACTCAACTAGGTAGTGTATGTATGTATCTGTGTGTGTGTGTGTGTGTGTGTGTGTGTGTGTGTGTGTGTGTGTGTGTGTGTGTGTGTGTGTGTGTACATATATATCACAAAACAAAGCCCTTATGTTTAGTACTTTTTTTCTTACTTTTTCTCCAGTTAGTTTTTTCTTCGGTCGACCAAACCTACATTTCGAACTCGACTGTCTAGTAAAGAGAAAGGTATACTATTGTCCATCTTGTCAATATTCTTTGGATTTTTCTTTTACCCTCTCTCTCCATCTCTCTGTCTCTATTTCTCTATCTCTCCATCTCAATCTCCATCTTTTCATCTCTCCATCTCTCCATTTCTTTCCATCTCTCCATCTCTCTCCCCCATTATTCTCCCCATCTCTCCCCATTTCTCTCCCCATCTCTCCCCATCTCTCCCCATCTCTCCCCATCTCTCCCCATCTCTCTCCCCATCTACCTCCCCCATTTCTCTCCCCATCTCTCTCCCCATCTCTCTCCCCATCTCTCTCCCCATCTCTCTCCCCATCTCTCTCCCCATCTCTCTCCCCATCTCTCCCCATCTCTCCCCATCTCTCTCCCCATCTCTCCCCATCTCTCTCCCCATCTCTCTCCCCATCTCTCTCCCCATCTCTCTCTCCCCATCTCTCTCTCCCCATCTCTCTCTCTCCCCATCTCTCTCCCCATCTCTCTCTCTCTCCCCATCTCCCTCCCCATCTCTCTCCCCTTCTCTCCCCCACCATCTCCCCATCTCTTCCCATCTCTCTCCCCATCTCTCTCCCCATCTCTCTCCCCATCTCTCTCCCCATCTCTCCCCATCTCTCCCCATCTCCCCATCTCTCTCCCCATCTCTCTCCCCCATCTGTCTAGGTTCGTGTGTGGTTTGTTCAGTTCTCGTCACTAGGCGTCCATTTTGTCAGTATTACTGAATATTTATATATTTTTCATGAATTTCCTTCATTTCTCGTTTTATCAAAATCTGATATTTCCCAATACTTTTGAATTGCGCATTTTTTGTCTGTTTTTTTTCTTTTTTGTATTATCATTATCATTATCTATCTAACCATTTATTTATTCATATATATCTTAAACACGTTCCTGTCCTCTGCAAGGAGGCTAATTTTTTTTTTTTTTTTTTTTTTTTCCTCTTCCATGGTACAAACTTTGTTCATGTTTGTTTATGGTTCTTTGTGTAGTGAAGTTCAGAGTTTGTCGTTCAGCGCTGTTCAGAAGTCTTTATCCGTTTTTCTTTATTTTTTTTTCTGGGCTCTGTTTATTTTTGTTTATGTTCGAATCTCTTTGTTTAGCTCTCGCGTCGTTCAGTTTCTTGCTCCGGTCCTTCTCCTTCTTCTCCTCCTTCTCATCATCCCTTCCTACTCCTCCTGTCTCCTCTTTCTCTTGCCTCCTCCTTCCTCGTGCCTCCTCCTTCACTTTCCTCCTCCTTTCCCTTTCCTCCTGCCTCCTCCTTCCCCTTCCTCCTCCTTTCCATTCCTCCTGCCTCCTCATTCCCCCTCCTCATTCCAACCTCCTCATTCCCCCTCTTCGTTTCCCCTTCTCATTCCCCGTCCTCATTCCCCGTCCTCATTCCCCCTTCTCATTCCCCCTCCTCATTCCCCCTTCTCATTCCCCCTCCTCATTCCAACCTCCTCATTCCAACCTCCATTCCAACCTCCTCATTCCCTCTTCTTCCCCTCCTCATTCCCTCTTCTTCCCCTCCTCCTCTTTCCCTCTTCTTCCCCTCCTCCTCTTTCCCTCTTCTTCCCCCTCCTCTTCTCTCCTTCCCTTTTCTCCTGCCTCCTCCTTCCCCTCCTCCTTCCCCTCCTCCTCCTCCTCCCTTCTCCTCCTCCTCCCTTCTCCTCCTCCTCCTCCTCCCTTCTCCTCCTCCTCATCCTCCCTTCTCCTCCTCTTCATCCTCATCCTCCTCCCTTCTCCTCCACCCTCCTCCTCAACCTCCCTCCTCTTCATCCTCGCTCCTCCTCCTCATCCTCGCTCCTCCTCCTCCTCCCTCCTCCTCCTCCTCCTCCTCCTCCTTCCTCTTCTTCCCCCCCGCCCCCTCCTCTTCCTTTCTCCTGCCTCTTGCCCTCCGGCCTTTTCCTGCCTCCTTCTTTCTCCTCCTCCTCCCTCCCTCCCTCCCTCTGGTCTCTTTCATTTGTCATTCTAGTTCTTTTTCTTGTACTGTTTATTTGTGTTCCTACTTTTATCCCCCGTTGGTACTCTTCGCTTCTTCTGTGCATGAATATTTTTGTGATTATAATTTTCAGTCATTCTCATTGTATATCTTATGGGGCTATGGGAGCCTGCACATGGCTGTCTTGCAGGACAGACGTCGTAGAGGATAGTCTCCCCATTGCTCGTCTTCAGATCCCTTCAACACCCTTTTCCCTATCTGGGGGTGCAACCCCGAGGGGCTGACACTCGGTTTCCGGGCCGAGAATAAGAGCTGCATCAGGTTCGGTCCTGTTTAGTCCTCGTTTGTGCATGAAGCTTACAACCGGTGACTGCTCCCCTCCTTTTCCGGTGAAATCTCTGAAGGACTTTTGTGAGCCACATGTGATGCAGCCAATGAAATTAGACAATTATAATTTAGATTTTTTTTTCCTTCTCAAATTTGAAGAACGTGATCTATTCCCATTCTGTTTTTCCCTCTTCCCAAATTGAAACGGTTCCCCTCCCTCCCCGAAGTTCAGCTGAATTAATTTTTACATTTTCCAATTTCCCATTTTTTTGCATGTTACTGACTCACACAATCTTTACAAATTTCATGTGCATTCACCAGTTTTGCTTTTCAAACTATTTCCCCACCCCCAACCATTTTCTCCCTAGGTCCTCGCACCCTACCCATCCTAACCTCCCAATTTTTCATAGTCCTTTCAACCCCATCCATTCTGTTCCTCCCCATTCGTCTAATCTCTTACCACTCCTTGTCCATTCCTTTTCCTCTTCCCTTACTTTTTTCCTATCTTTCCTTATTTCGCATTTCCTTCCTTTTCCTCCTATCTATCTCCCTTGTCCCTCTACTTTCTCCCCATTTCCTTAGATTTTCCTCTCCCCACCCCCTCCCCCGACCTCTTTTCACCCTAGTCCACTTTTTTTTTTTTTCATCCTGTACCACTTCATCGCAAAAAAAAATGTACAGTCATGTGTAAAACTTTTGACCCCATAGTTTTTCAGGATACAAAATTGAAATTCTTTGACAATTTGCTTTTAAATATTCAAAAAAATTAGCCAAGTGTAAGCTAAATGCTACACAGGAACATATAACCTGGACTCAATTAAAATAATCATATTGGCGTTATGAGAGATGTAGCGTAACCCAATACTTTTGCTCGTGACTGTGTATACAGTATGTAGTCGTTTTATCCCATCAACATTTGCCTCGTTTTCATTGATTCCTTTACGTCCCCCCCACCTTTCCTTGTCTCTCCCCCAACACTCCCCCATCCCCTCCCCCAACACTCCCCCCAACACCCCTCCTCCCCTCCCCCCACACTCCCCCTCCCCTCCCCCTCAACACTCCCCCTCCCCTCCCCCTCAACACTCCCCACTCCCCTCCCCCTACCAACACTCCCCACTCCCCTCCCCCAACACTCCCCCCTCCTCCCCCCAACACTCCCCCTCCCCTCCCCATCCTCTCCCCCAACACTCACCCTCAACATTCCCCCTCCTCCCCAACAATCCCCCCTCCTCCCCCAACACTCCCCCTCAACACTCCCTGGGCCACTACCCACCTCCACTCCCTTCCCATTTTTATTTCGACTCGCGCTCTCAATATCTGTAAGCTGACCGATGATGCCATTTTTTCCTTTCTTTCTGTGAAGGCGCTCCGCCTCCTCTACCTTCTCATTTCCCTTCGCTTTTACTAACCTTTAATTCATCTGTTTTTCTTCCCCTCCCCCTCCTCTTTATTTCCCTCCCTTGCTTTCTCCATTTTCTTTTCTTTTTTTCTTTTTGTGCTTCCTCTCCTTTTTCTTTCTTTTTGTTCATCCTCCCCTTTTTCTTTCTTTTTGTTTTTCCTTCCCTTTTTTTCTTGTTCTTCCTCCATTTTTCTTTTGTTCTTCCCCTTTTTTGTTCCCCTTTTTTGTTCTTCCCCTTCTTTGTTGTTCCCCTTTTTTATTGTTCCCCTTTTTGGTTGTTCCCCTTTTTTGTTGCTCCCCTTTTTGGTTGTTTCCCTTTTTTGTTGTTCCCCTTTTTTGTTGTTCCCCTTTTTTGTTGTTCCCCTTTTTTGTTGTTCCCCTTTTTTGTTGTTCCCCTTTTTTGTTGTTCCCCTTTTTTGTTGTTCCCCTTTTTTGTTGTTCCCCTTTTTTGTTCCCCTTTTTTGTTGTTCCCCTTTTTTGTTCCCCTTTGTTGTTCCCCTTTTTTGTTGTTCCCCTTTTTTGTTGTTCCTCTTTTTTGTTGTTCCCCTTTTTTGTTGTTCCCCTTTTTTGTTGTTCCCCTTTTTTGTTCTTCCCCTTTTTTGTTCTTCCCCTTTTTGTTGGTCCCGTTTTTTTTCTTCCCCTTTTTTGTTCTGCCCCTTTTTCTTTTTTCTCTTCCTTTTCCTTTGTTTATCACCATTTTTTTTATTTTGTTCTTCCTTCCCTTTTCCTCCCTTTTTTCTTTCCCCCCCTTCCCTTTTTCTTCTTTCTCCATTTTCCTTCCTCCCTTCCTTTTTTCTTTTTTCTCACTTTTTCCTTTACATTTTTTAGTACCTCACTTACATTTTCGCTTCCGTTTTTACTTTCCCCCCTTCCCTTTTTCTTCTTTCTCCATTTTCCTTCCTCCCTTCCTTTTTTTCTTTTTTCTCACTTTTTCCTTTACATTTTTTAGTACCTCACTTACATTTTCGCTTCCGTTTTTACTTTCCTTCATATGTTCTTCCTCGCTTCTTTCTCCCTCCTCGCGTAACCTCTCTCCCCTTCCACTGCACCAGTTCCCCCTATTTTTTCTCTTCCTTGTTCCCTTTTTATCCTTCCATATTTTTCTAGTTAATCGAGATTATTTTTCGTACACGAAGGAGTGTCTTGCACTTAAGATGTCAGGTCCGATAAGGCTTATAAAATTCTCCGATTCTTGGGGAAGGAGGTGGGGGGGATGAAGACCAGCTTTCCTAAGTAGCTCTCTCCCTCCTCTCCCCCCTCCCCTCTCTCCCCCCTCCCCCTCTCCTCCCTCCCTCCTCTCCCCCCTCCCCATCCCTCTCCACCTGGAGACTCAGGTAGAGGGATGACCAAAAAATAAATAAATAAATAAATAAAGAATAACATTTGGGTGACCTAGGAGGGGGGGGGGGGAATGTGAACCGCATTAATTATGAAATAAATTTGGGTCTTAAAATGTGTTTCGCTCCACCCTCAAACCCTCCTCACCCCACCCTCAACCCCTTTTCACCCCACCCTCAACCCCTCCTCACCTCACCCCATCCTCACCTCACTCTCACCCCTCCTCACCTCACCCCATCCTCACCTCACTCTCACCCCTCCTGACCTCACTCTCACCCCTCTTCACCTCACTCTCACCCCCTCTTCATCTCACTCACCCCTCCTCACCTCACTCTCACCCCTCCTCACCTCACTCTCACCCCATCCTCACCTCACTCTCACCCCTCCTCACCTCCCTCTCACCCCTCCTCACCTCACTCTCACCCCCTCTTCATCTCACTCTCACCCCTCCTCACCTCACTCTCACCCCTCCTCACCTCACTCTCACCCCTCCTCACCTCACTCTCACCCCTCCTCACCTCACTCTCACCCCTCCTCACCTCACTCTCACCCCTCCTCACCTCATTCTCACCCCTCCTCACCTCACTCTCATCCCCCTCCTGACTCCACTCTCACCCCTCCTGACCCCACTCTCACCCCCTCCTAACCTCACTCTCACCCCCTCCTGACCCCACTCTCACCCCCCTCCTGACCCCACTCTCACCCCCTCCTAACCTCACTCTCACCCCCTCCTGACCCCACTCTCACCCCCTCCTCATCCCACCTTCACCCCCCTCCTCACCCCACTCTCACGCCCTATCATGACTCGACAGTGTATAGTCCGAGTTTGAATTTCCCAGCGATGGCGGTGACTCTGTGAATACGAATTATCGTTTTGCAATTATTTACGACTGGACTCGTTTATCTTTGTTCATTTAAAGAGCAAAATATACAATTGATGTAAATAATTCTTTTGTTGAATATTTGGAACCCTAGATCCGATTTCGCACTCGTTGAAGGAGGAAAGACCTTGCCAAAACACGGCAGGACCAAATTTAGTCTTCACTAAGTTATATACTGTATACTAGGACCCCGGGCCTACTATATTGGTAATTTATTTTTCTTTTTTTACTAAACCTATTGTAAGTAGTCAAATTTGGTACCAAGTGGATGAATCAATAAGTATAGGGATAGAATAACACCAGGAAGACCCGTTTCGGGCAGCATTGAATTTAGGTACAGCCATGGCTTAAAGTTCGTGAGCAGGGTACGAGGAACTACAGCCAATATGGGGCAGATCGCTCGAACAAGCTGTCTTTTCACGTCCCTCTCAACGTGGTCGCCCCTCAATGAGCTAATATTTGGTAGATAAGTACGTAGGTCAGGGATTCCTAAGTAATGTGTCACTAATTGTTTTGGTCCATCTTTTTTTTATTGTCACAAAAGATAGATATGTATGGAATACACATGATATGTAATGAGTAAAAGTATAATGAATAATGTATATTACGGCCTGTGACGACACCAGTATAAATGATGGTCGTTCCTCTGTGAATGAGTTCACGAGTTGCTAGTTGTTATATAGTATATAATTTGTTAAGTATAGGAACCAAATGTGTTGTATTATAAAGATGAAGTGATACTTTGTATATAACATGAGAGTTGACCATGAGTATACGATTAAATAATACTGCATGATATCAATAAAGATTACAGCCGTTATCATCAACACGAAAGATGTAAAACCAACTTCGAAAGTACTGAGCTAAGTCTACCGAAATCATTAGTAATTATTGGTAGCTCCATATCCATGGAAGTTATTTTGAGTCTCCTTTGGTGTATTCTATAGTATCAAACCAACTGTCGAAGAACTCTTGATACTATCCTGTACCACTTCTCTGAATATTCATTTTATTTCACCGAACCCTGCGGTGGGGAAAAAGAATGCTGCCACCAAGTGTTCCCACTTGAGTCGTAAAAGGCGACAAAAACGGGATGAGGACAGGACTTGGCTTCCTTCTCCCTATAGCCCCAAAGGGGACATTCCTAAAAAAAGCAAAGACATACGAGGCTCTGGGAGGAGTTTTCCAACCAGAATCCTAATGTTTGCGTCTTTTAATGTGCGTGGATGTGATACAAATGAGAGTAAAAGGGAAGAGATAGGCTGTATGTTTGTGAGAAGAAGGATGTGTTGGCATTGAGTGAAAATAAGTTGAAAGGGAGAGGCGAGTTTGAGTTTGGGAGTGTAGTTGAGAGGGTCTCAGGAGTGAAGAGAGGACGAGGGAGAGATGGGGTGGCTATACTAGTAAGTGAAAAGATGTGTAAACGTGTGGTGGAGTGGAAGGTTTCTTCAAGATTAATGTGGATGAAGGTGGATGTGATGGTCTGCGTATATTTCCCCTATTGCATTAATTTTATTATTAGATATAGAGTGTTGATTTGTTATATTGTGATTAAACTGAACGTACAATGTATGTAAGAACCAATATTAAGCCAACGCGCGCCTGAGTTTTGCCGCCAAATCTGAGTTGGTAACGAAGCGTGGCGTCAGTATGATCTTAACCTTCAAAGTGTAAGCATGTCTCCCAGGCGTCGTGTAGTGACTTTTCACAAATCTTTTATTCCTGCATCGGATAGGCCAGTTTCTATATGTAGCTCACCTTCTGTGAGGCTCTCCTATTCTTTCTTGTGCTGCTGTTGTTGTAGGCGAGCATTTTATTGGGCCTTCAAGTGCAGTTAGTCCCGGTGTGCATTTCAGGCGTTCCAATTTGTTCTAACGTCTTATCTCGGCCTGACTGTTCGTGTTCGTCGTCTAGCGTTGGAAGGAAAATTCTCCACTGTTCGTAAGGATCATGTTACCACAGCAATGGTAACCCACATTACTGGTGCTCCCATCACACACTCTTCTGGCAGTCATTTAGGTTCTTTTGAAGTTGACGTTGACACTGTCCAGGATTCGCTTCCAATAATTGCAGCTTCTGTGATTCGGTATCCACAAGCAAGTGACACAGCTTACTTGGTCCCTAAGTATGTAACGTATGTAGGTGAGAGTGATTTTCCTAAAGTGACGCCTAGTCTCGTTGACCTGTTAGTGACCCATCGTCAAGCTTTGGCCTTAGCTGGTGATCCATTAGGAGTTACGGATCGTGTTGTCCATAGCATTGATCTTGGGCCAGGTGTTCAACCTGTTTACATACCCTCTTACAGGTTGCCTCACTCTCGTAGCTTGTAGCACAGTCCTTGGTTGACGACTTGTGAAGTGAAGGAGTTGTCCAAGATTCTCGCTCCGAGTGGAACTCACCGCTCCTCCTGGTACCTAAGATGGATCATTCCATCCCGTTAGATTATAAGAGTCATTGAGATCACAATTCCAGACCATTACCCTTTGCCTGTGTTAAGTGATCTCCAGTCCATAGGAACAGGTAACACGGTGTTCACCACCTTAGACTTAAAGGTTGGCTTTTGGCAGATTCCCTTGGAGGAGAAGTCTCGTAAGATCACGGCCTTCTCGACTCCATCAGGTCATTATGAATGGCTTCGTTGCCCCATGGGGTTACGGAATGCTCCCTTGACATGCCAACGCTTAACTCAATTTTTCATGGCCTAGTAGGAAACGGACTTTTTGTTTACCTGGACGACTTAATCTTAGTCTCCAAGGATGTGGAAAGCCACTTCCATAAGTTGTCCCTGGTCTTGCAACGTTTTGCTGAAGCTGGATTGAAGCTCAATTTGCCCAAGTGTTCATTTTTTAAATCTAGCATCCAATTCCTAGGTCATGTTGTAGACAAACATGGTATTCACACCACAGATGATAAAGTCAAAGCTGTTTGGAACTTCGCTGTACCCAAGTCAATAGACCATGAACGTTCCTTCCTTGGACTGGCAGGATACTATCGTGTATTTATTAAGAATTTTGCTTCGATTGCATCTCCCCCTTACACGTCTTCTCAAGAAGGATATTTCCCTCCATCGGCGTTACGTTCATCAGGAATTTCTTTATTTATTGAAGTATACACATACTGAAGCTTCTGTATTGGCATTCTCAGATTATATTTTTCCCTTTACTGTTTGTACAGATGCTTCTGGTACAGGCATTGGAGCTGTACTTGTGCAGCAAGTAGATGGTTGTAGGCCACATGTTTTGCATATGCTGGTCGCATACTTAACAAGCCTGTCTCGTTACTCTGTCACACATTTGGAGGCACTACCAGTGGTGTGGGCTTTAAAGCATTTTCGTGATATTTTTAGATATTCTATTAGTCTACACGGACCACACTGCTGTCACAATTTTTCAAGGGCAAAAATCTCCTAGGCCGCCTAGCCAGATGGTTCCTAACTATTGAAGAATTTAACCCGATCCTTAAGCGTATTCCGTCAAGTCAGGCTTTGCCTCTGCCTGAGGAGTCACATCAAAAGGGGAGGATGTTCTGTTCCCAGAGGAAGAAAGGTCAGATATTCCAGACGAAGAATGGGGGTATGCTCCTCAAGAAAGAGTAGGATGAGGAGTTTCTGGAGAGGAGGTGGAGAGGGGGATCATAGAGGGACTCCCAAGGGTTGAGAAGCACTAGCTCCAATGGATGGTGCTGCTCCAGCCTTAGATGGCTGAGCAGGGAATCGAGATAGAGATTGCATACGCTGAAATGCTGTAGTTGTGGTCTCCTCTTCTCCAACAACTGCTCTAGCGTAGGTCTTTGATCTTTCTACACGTTTCTTGGCAAATCCTACCGTTATATGTTCACTAGCAGCTTTGTTCAAGGCTGCTTCTTTTAGTTTGTACTCTTGGCAATTCTTGTCAAGTGAACTATGAGCGTCACTGCAATTTGCGCACTTCAGGGGTCTAATGCATTCACCATGTTCGTCAGATGAGCACTGGCTACATACTTTTTCTTTACAGAGCTTTGACAGATGTCCATATCTGTAGCAAATATAGCCCTGCATAGGCTTGGGTTTAAAAGGTCCAACTGATAGCCTCTCATGGGCTACATTTACATGAGATGGTACTTCTGGATCAACAAATGTCAAAATGATATTTCTTTTTGCCTTTTTTACATTCCACACTGAAGTGGGGCACATGTCTAAAATGTCTTGTTCCGTGAACTCGTATAGTTTTCTGTTGAAAATCACGCTCTTCCCTTAGCTGAAACCTAAGTAAAGGATGATTTCTTCCAAGATTTTATCTTCACTAAACTTCAATAATACCAGCATTAGGGACTGCTCTAGACCTATCTTGAACTAGAACATTATTCACACCAAATCTAGTGACGTCTCGTCTTTGCATATTTCCAAGCTAAAGCTGCTAGTATGGTTAATCCTTTCAGTTTGCCGGACTTGCCGCCCCACATGGATCTCTATCGACCTATTAGATCGTGCATTAAACAGAAATGGCAAGACCGATGGATTTCCCCTCTTCTTGCCAACAACAAGAAATATACAAGTATTCGACCAAATGTGTCGTTCTGGTCTTCTGTACATCATCCTGACCGGAGAAGAAATTGTTTTAGGACGACTAAGAACAGACCAATCGCACCTGACTCGCAGGTTTTTTACTGGTGGGCTCTGATGCACCAGAGCATGGTTATTGTGGTAACCCTCTGTCCGTTGAGCACATTCTGGTGCACTGCCAACTAAATACTTCTGTGCGACATAAATACGGGATTGCAGACAAGTCCATATAAAATATTTTAAGATGATAGTACTAATATAGCAACCGTAGTAAAATTTTTAAAAGAAATTTATGTTTTCAATAAGATTTAGTTAGTGCATTCTTAATACTTACCTTAATTTTACATTTCATAAATATATATACTCAAATATAGCCCTCTGGTTTACTATACATTATCTTGTATTTCATAACCTTATCATCATCAATCCTCTTTTATAATCTCACTATCATTATAATCATCTTTCATGATGGCGCTGAAGCTTTTGGGTCCTAATGCATGGCCGTTGGCCTAAACCCTATATTTCATCCATCCATCCATCCATCTAACAACAACCCAAATAGCTGAGGTAGGATATCCCAAGTCTTTTGGATTATGCCAAGGATTGTGTAATCCACCTCTTAAGAGGTATATTACAGCGGCAGGAAAAAAGTCCTTACCTCGTGAGAAAATGAAAAGTAAATTTCGAAAACATGCTGCTAAACATCATGGAAAACAAGTCTCTACCGATGACTCTAAATCGGCTACGGGAGTTGGATGTGCAGTTTTGGGGGGAGATGGAGTTATGAAAAGAAAACGTCTATGCTCTTTCTCCATCTTTACTGCTGAACTATATGCAATAATACTCGCAGTCGGACATATTTTTTTATAGTGATGACCAGGTTCTAAAAGTGTTTTATTTTCAATTAAGCAAACTATTCCCTCCTCCCATATGGTGCAAGAGGTGCAGGACTGGTAATACTACTGCAGTCTCGGAAGAACTTTAATATAAACTTCTGTTGGGTTCCTGCCCAAGTTGGGGTGGATGGGAATGAAAGAGCAGATAAGGCAGATAAGGAAGCTTCGGAGTTGCTTAATCCATTCCCTATCAACATTCCTCACAGTGATTTTAAAAGCGGCATACATTGTTATCTTAAGAATAAATGGCAGATTAGATGGTCCAGTCTTTCCTCTATGTCGAAATTAAAAACGACCAACACTTCCGTGGACAGAGTCTTATGATCCCACAAGTAGGAGATAGAGCGTTATCCTATATAGTTATCTATGAGAGGAAAAGGTGGTAGAGAAACGCGGGTTAGAGCGAGAACACTATATTCCTGACGTTTCGACTACAAGTCTTCTTCAGAGTTCTCGCTCTAACCCGCGTTTCTCTACCACCTTTTCCACTCATCTGTCTTACCTTCATAACAACAGTTATCTATAGAAGAATAGGGAAGGGAGACGGGTCCACTTTTGTAATATCTGTTAGACGAACCTCAGTATGAAACGCATCTTAATTGAATGTCCTAATTTTGATTATAGAAGAAGGCAAACTCCCAAGGCATGTCCTTTAATTGTTAGGGAGACCAATGTAATATTATAAATCTGAAAATTTTAAAGAGTACTGGCTTTTATCACAAGCTTTAGTTTTTCGGGATATGTAGTTTGAAAATTTGGCTTAGTTTAAAATGTTGCTTATCGCTAAGAAAATGTAAGGGTATATGTAACCAATTTGTTTTTTAGAGCCCTGAATGGCCTTTGCTACCCCAGTGTTTAGCTTGAAAGTTAAAACAAAAGTATAATCATCATCAAATAACCGCAGGACAAAGAAGAAAGTTGATTAAAACAGGACTGTTGTAAATTATGTTTTTTTTTTTCTTGTTTTTTTTTCTTTTTTTTGCTGGGGAGGATGTCGTGAGTCGACAGAATATAGTCAGAGTTTGAATTTCCTGACGATGGCGGTGCTCTGGGAATATGAATTATCATTTTGTAATTATTTACGATAATACACAACTGGACCCATTTATCTTTGTTCATTAAAGATAAATAGTCTGCGTTAATATTATAAGTTGAATGGCATATACTTACTGTAAATAATCCTGGTGTTAGATACTTGGGTTCTGAAGACTTGTAACGTTGGAACCCAAGATCAGATTTTGCACTCATTGAAGGAGGACCGTCACTAGTGATGGTCACTAGTTGCCTACCATTATTTTAAATTGAGCCTTTCACACTACGTCACTGCGGTTGCCCGGTTGCGCAACAGGCTATGGCTGTTGCCCGCTCCGGTAACAAGTGACCGTCACTGGCAGTTGCCGTCACCGAGAGCGTCTCTTTTTCTTGACCAGCAAAGACAACAGAAGCACCTCCTCCATTGATGCCATTCTTTCGACTAATGAGATGATGAGAAAGGATTCCAGAACTTGGTGACAGTCACTGGTTGTTTGCAGTTGCCCGAGACTTTCACACTAGGCAACTAGTGACCTCCGCTAGTGACGGTCACTAGTTGCCTAGTGTGAAAGGGGCCTTAATCATTTGTCACTGAAACTCGCTACAGACAGTATATAAAACAGCGAAGCTCCAAAGTACGGCAGGACCAAATTTGTCTTCACTAAGTTATATACGAATATAGTAAGAGCTCAGGCCTACTATATTGATAATGAATTATTCACTAAATCTATTGTAAGTAATCAAATTTGGTACCAATTAATTCAAATGTATTTTAGATGAACAAAATCTTTTAACCTTATCCAGACCAAGATTTAAGCAAGCGTGATGGCTCACGGGTTAATCCCTTAAGCGGGAGAGAGTGTGTGTGTGTGTGTGTGTGTGTGTGTGTGTGTGTGTGTGTGTGTGTGTGTGTGTGTGTGTGTGTGTGTGTGTGTGTGTGTGTGTGTGTGTGTGTGTGTGTGTGTGTGTGTGTGTGTGTGTGTGTGTGTGTGTTTGTGTGTGTGTGTTTGTTTGCTTGCGTGTGTGTGTTGCTTGCGTGTGCGTGCGGACGTTTGTGCGTGCGCGCGTACGTGCGTAGGAGTAGATGAAACTTTTGGTCCAGAAAAGTGTTTTAATGTAACAATCTTAATAATGTAGCACAGTTGAGCACCATGAATCGCCGATAATGAGGAGAGTTCAGTGAGGTTGAGTGGGGTTGAAAGAGTTGAGCAAGCTGAGCG
Source organism: Oratosquilla oratoria (assembly GCF_046742065.1). Classification (NCBI taxonomy): domain Eukaryota; kingdom Metazoa; phylum Arthropoda; class Malacostraca; order Stomatopoda; family Squillidae; genus Oratosquilla; species Oratosquilla oratoria. The sequence continues at coordinate 15,669,374 of NC_134781.1, read as the reverse complement.
GATGAATGAGTTGAGTGAGAAGCTAGTTGTGAGGTTGAGTGAGGTTAGGCGAGTGCGTGTGTAGACCAGCGTTTCTCAACCTTTTTACCCTTGCGTAACCTTTAAAATAAATTGCATGTCTCAAGGAACCCCTGCGCAAAAAAAACACATATACCATATCTTTCTCGTTTTATTTTCATCGTAATAATAGGTTAGATAGGATGATGTCTATATTACATTATTACAATAACCAAGAATATGTCGTGTGTGTTTAGTTATATTACGTATATGAAATTAAATAAAAAATCAAAAGTGCATTAGCTTATCTCACTTGTTCTCGCGGAACCCTTGGGGACCTTTAGCGGAACCTTAAGGGCCATTTAGACGGCCAAACGGTTTGACAAACCCGATTTGTCAAACAAGTGTTTGAAGTGATGTTTGACCGTGTGAATAGGGTATTTGGTTGTCAAACACGTTCGACAACCGTGTTTGACGACCAAATACCCCATTCACACGGTCAAACATCGCTTCAAACACTTGTCTGACAAACCGGGCTTGTCAAACTGTTTGACCGTGTAAATGGCCCTTTAGGGTTCCGGGGAACCCTGGTTGAGAAACGCTGGTCTTGAGGCTCACGGTACCTCGCAGGTGTCCATGAGAAGTCTCTGCATTGGAAAAGCCCCAACCAAGAAGTCTTGTAGGCACAGAGTGGTCCGTTTCTGCTTGAGGACTTTGAAATTCTTTTGTGTTTGAGTGCTCGTGCCTCGAGTACTTTCTAACTTGGTTGACAGTTCCAGATCTTTTGTCTCGATGAGACAGATGGTCAAAGAGGTATTGCTCAGACGGTCGAGGTAAACTGCCATTGCATTTCACCAGGAAGATGGTTTCATTACTGAACTGCCACAGCTGGTCTGACAGCTGGATTTTTTTTATTCGTCAGTATCACCCTTAATAACACTGTAATTTGACCTCCGAAAACTCCCTCTCCGTAAAGTGTAAATACTGAGATTCAGTTCCCAGGTCCTAAGTAGTTTCGACAACTTTTATTTGTATAAATTTATTTTACTTTATCTAATTTTATTTATTTTTATTCATATTTCTTTAATGTTGACTTTAAAGTTGCTGGGAAATAAAACGTTTTTAGGCTCCCCTGCCCTGTGGATGGGGAGAATTGCCAATTGCTTGTGATAGGAAACCTATGCCCAAATAATCAAATCCCATTGAGTATAGTCTGGTTTGTATTTACATTTTTCAGCAGATGAGGTTTAATATTAAAGCCTTCAAGGTCTTCTAAGAGCGTCAGTCAGTTCCTCGTCATTTACACACACACACACACACACACACACACACACACACACACACACACACACACACACACACACACACACACACACACACACACACACACACACACACACACACACACACACACACACACACACACACACACACACACAGTGAGCTCTGAGCTCACTGCCGTAGGGTGGTGTCTGGCTGTCTCGACAGAGACTGCAGCAGATCCGAGGTGAACACACACACACACACACACACTCTTTCTCTCGCTCACTCGTGGCGCAGTGGTAGAGTTCCAGGCTGCCACTACGGCGGTCCGGGTTTGAATCCCGCCCAGGGCTGAAATATTTCAGTACCGCTGCGCTGCAGATCGTTACTCCAACTCTCGTGGGCTGAGAGTTGGGGGTATGTGTGCGTGTAAAGTCACAGCATTACCCATAGATCGGTCATATATGAGCTCTGAGCTCTCTTCCGGGAGGGAAATAGCTATCGATCACGAGTCCAACACGTGATCCAAGACCATGGTGAATCACAAAAAACTGAATATGCACCAAGGTGCTCTTATTTTCCTCATTTTCAATTGTTCATCTATTTTTTCTTTTCTTTTTTCCCTCCAGGGTATTGGAAACGATCCACTATTGTGATGGAGGCAAATTAAGTTGGATTTCTTAAGAAACTATTAGACAACTTTATGGATGGGGATGACAGGTGGTGATGGCTACGGGGCTGCCTAGTGTAGGCCTTATGGTCTCTTGCAGTCTCCTTCATTCTTATGTTCTTATGTATGTTCATAATTTCAAATGTAGGCAGAATAATGTTTCTCAAGTTCGACCCTTTCAACAATATTCTCGGGTAAGCGTCATCTGTCAGAGGACCGTTCATTCATTTTACAAAATTCTACGGTGTATTGACTGTTGAAGTTTTATGTAACCGTTATTGTCAAAGACCTGACCCACCTAATTTTGTCAACCCGTTTGGCAAATTTTGTAACCAATAACGTCGAAAGTGTGCTGGTCTTCCATTCTCTAGTTGTGGGTTCGAATCCCGCACTCCTGTCCAGTTCCCAACAGTGACTGTTCCCTGCCCCAACAGTCCCTCAAAACGGATAACAGGACAAAAGCGACGGCTACTCAGCGCCTCCTGGCGTAAGCTCCCCGCATTCTTTGGCAAAACCTACGTTTGCGTGACGATTTTGTCTTAGTATTCCGACCATATCGCCACGTGACACTATAAAGGGGAGACTCTTACGCCACGAGTCGCTTAACTGTAGCTACAAAGGTCAGCTTTGCCCTATGATACACTTGGAGTAGGTAACGAGTGTCACTGCTGGGAGAGGAGTGCGGGATTCGAACTCGCAAATAGGACTCGTGACCAGCATGTTTCAGACTGCGTCACCATAAAGAAAAGAAAACGAATATTTTGGAGCAGGACAACTTGCGGCAAATGATAAAAATCCCCATAACTCTGTTTAAGGAAAATCGTTATTTGAGCTTTACTTGTTCACTATTCCTATTTCTCTCCTCTCCCAACACCATCCCGTTCGTTGACCCCATTCTCCTCTTCCCTATTCCGTTCTCCCCCTACCTGTCCTCTCCCCTTCCTTTATTCCCCCTTTCCTATCCTCCTCAAAACCATTTCCTTTCTTCTCCCCTTCCTCTCTTCTCTCCTTCCTCTCTTCTCTCCTTCCTTTCTTCTCTCCTTCCTTTCTTCTCTCCTTCCTTTCTTCTCTCCTTCCTTTCTTCTCTCCTTCCTTTCTTCTCTCCTTCCTTTCTTCTCTCCTTCCTTTCTTCTCTCCTTCCTTTCTTCTCTCCTTCCTTTCTTCTCTCCTTCCTTTCTTCTCCCCTTCCTTTCTTCTCCCCTTCCTTTCTTCTCTCCTTCCTTTCTTCTCTCCTTCCTTTCTTCTCTCCTTCCTTTCTTCTCTCCTTCCTTTCTTCTCTCCTTCCTTTCCTTCTCTCCTTCTATTTCTTCTCCCCTTCCTTTCTTCTCCCCTTCCTTTCCTTCTCTCCTTCCTTTCCTTCTCTCCTTCCTTTCCTTCTCTCCTTCCTTTCCTTCTCTCCTTCCTTTCCTTCTCTCCTTCCTTTCCTTCTCTCCTTCCTTTCCTTCTCTCCTTCCTTTCCTTCTCTCCTTCCTTTCTTTCTCTCCTTCCTTCCCTTCTCTCCTTCCTTTCCTTCTCGCTCTCCTTTCCTTCCTCTCTTCCTGGCCCGTTGCCCATCTCCCTGCCTCTCTTTACTCTATAAAGTTTGTGTGTACGTATCTATGATTCTCCTGTGTGCGCTCGTACCCTTGAAAAACATTGTTTTAGTACTTGTGAGTCAATGTTTGCCGTGGTTTGGATCCTTCCCTTCCATCTCCGTCGTGACCATTTAATGTATCTTCGTCCTTTGTTTTGGTTTTATTTGATCCTACTCGTGTCCGCAAATATAAACTGCGCGCGCGCGCGCGCGTGTGTGTGTGTGTGTGTGTGTGTGTGTGTGTGTGTTTGTGTTTGTTTGTTTACCTAGTTGTATTATACGGGAAGGGAGCTATGCTCGTGGTGACCCGTCTTCGTATCTTTCAGTATAATTTTTTTTTCTTAAATCTTGAATATTGTTTGCACACACTGTTTCTTTGTCTAATTTGTTCCAGGTATCTATCAATCTGTGTGGGAAGCTATTCTATTTCAGATCTCTTCTGTAATTATATTTTTTTAGTTTTTTTAATGTCCTCTTGTTTTTCCACTGTCCCATTTCAATAAATCATTCCTATCTAAGATTTACATTCCTTTCATAATTCTATAGATAGGTAGTAGGTGAGTGTGTGTGTACGTGTGTGTGTGCCCGTGCGTGCATGCGTGTACACGTGTACATGTTTATGCACGCATATATAGGCATACGTTTACACACGCCTGTGTGTTTATATAAATGGATCTCTACATAAACCTTAGTACTAGTGTAAAGGGAATAGTCGTGTTCGCGCGTGTTTGTGAATGTTGTTCCAATACCCAGTGTATGTACGTTCCAAGGAATTTTGCATTTGCCGGAGTGCGTACACGATCTATCAAGGAAACAAAAGGCGGCGTCAGAACGCCCGTAAACGGACGGATACAGATAGACAAAAAGGAGATGAGTAAGATGTCACGTCTGTAATGTAGGGTGTGGATAGGAGGAGGGAGATGTTTCGGCCTGGAGTAAGGTGACAAGTGTGTGAGAGATGTTTACTATGTGGAATAAGACGTAGACGTGCGAACATGTGGAATGGGATGGAAGATATCCACGAGAAATCGTGGAATAAGAGGTGTGCGGGTTTCGTGGTATATTTTGCGTCCTTACGGGTGAAGATTCTCCCCCCCCCCCCATAGCCCAGTACTTTGTCGTAATGGGGAAGATGGAGGGGCGAAGAGGGTTGCGTGTTGCAAGGATAGACAAAGCTGTTCATCTACGCCGCGTTTTCCATTTAGAATCACAAAATCTGATATCACCTCGTCAGTTCGGCTTCAGAAACAACACGTCCACCATAGACCCACGTCTGAAACTCTCAACATATATTCAAGAGGGATTTGTTCACCGTGGGAAAAAAAATCAGAACTATTGGTCTAATCTCGCCAACAACGCCATGCTGAAAGCCACCAAAAGAGATATTAGACCATGGCCTAACATTAAATCCTAGAGTAGAAGAGATGTAAAGGTGCCTAACAAGCTATGCATTGGGCACACGCGTACAAGTCACAATTATATTTTAGAAAACCCGCATGTTCCACCTTTTTGCAACAGATGCCAGGCAGAGCATGTAAACTGTAAAACACTTCCTTGTGGAGTTTCCTGATTTGACCCATCTCAGGGACAAGCGGAACATCCCGAAATATTTGATGGAACTTCTGAATGAAAACGTAAACATCAACAACTTGACGTCTTTCTTAAAGTAATCTTTATCATGAAATTCAATCTTAAATGACATGTTAAAAACCCAGCAATATACTGCATTTGATTATAAATATATTCACATTAACACAGACTTAATAGCCAAATTTTGAATAATCTAAACTAGAGTGCTGTATTGCCTCAAACTTACAAATTCAATTCACGGTGAGGAAGGGATGTGGTATCTGAGATAGGCTAAAGAAAGATTGTAAACAGACGGACAGAGAACGGATACTCGAGGAACGAAGACGTTAGCGGAGGTGGCGGTAGAGCGGAAGGTGTGGGAGACGGTGCTTAGTGGATGGGAGAATTGTCACAGAGAGAGAAGGCCTGAATAAAAGAGAGGAAAGAGAGAGAGAAAGAGGAACGATGTAGTAACCATGTAGTGAGCGCTGAAACTATCAGTTATCTTAAGAAACGGCTAGACAACTTTATGGATGGGGATGACAGCAAGGTTAACCCCCAACCACGCACGTGCACACACACACACACACACACACACACACACACACACACACACACACACACACACACACACACACACACACAAAAGCACACACACACATTTATTTTACCCATGCACGACACTGGTTTTGATTCAGGGAATGCTTTCAGTGTTGTTTTGGATTTGTTTACCCTTGTATATATTTACTTCATTCATCTATTTAGTTATTATTTCATCTTAAGTCGTCCCATTAACCAATCTTACATCGGATCGCTAGTATGGGAGACGGTTTGTGAGCGTCTTCAGAGTATCAATGCGATGCGGATCCTACGCTTACGCTGCCGTTCGGGTTAGGAAGTTCAGCGTCTGCCGAGCGTAAAAAGTTCAATATTTGTTTGCTGTAAAGAAAAAAAACGGATCTCGATCGCTCAAGAATAGTTTTCATTTTCGGGAGGTGGGGAGGCAAGTAGGACGGAGAAAATACTGGAAAAAAAAAAAGTGGAGGGGGAAAAAAACAAAGGAAAAAAGTGTTACATATTTTGGAAGAAATGCAGCGTACTTAAAAAAAAAAAATGAAACGAAAACTTTTCGGCAAACATTATATCAAAGGTAGATAAAATTCGGAAAGTGTAGTTTAAGTAAAAATATCAAAACGGGTAACTAAAGGAGACTCCATTGCTCCAAGATCCCTACTTCACAAGAAAATAAAAAAGTATAATGAATAAGAGAACCAAAAGAATGGTATAAAAATTGAGGGATATGCCAAACATTGACGAAAGGGTTACAGTGTTCCAGGAAGACATGGCACAAATGACAGCAGCTGCCATGTCTGGAGGGAGGGGGAGGGGAGAGAGGGGAGGAAGGGAGGGAGGGGGAGGGGAGGAAGGGAGGGGAGGGGAGGGGGAGGGGAGGAAGGGAAAGGGAGGAATGGAAAGGGGAAAGGGAGAAGTAGTGAGGAAGAAGACATATTCAAGACCCTTTCTCTTAAGAACAGGGAGGAAAGAAGCTAGAAATAGTAAATGAGAGGAGATGGAGATGGAAGGAGAAGGGGAGGGAGAAGGGGAAGGAGAAGGAGAAGGAGAAGGGGAGGGAGAAGCGGAAGGAGAAGGAGAAGGAGAAGGGGAAGAGGAAGGAGAAGGGGAAGAGGAAGGAGAAGAGGAAGAGGAAGAGGAAGGGGAAGGAGAAGGGGAAGAGGAAGGAGAAGGGGAAGGGGAAGGAGAAGGGGAAGGGGAAGGAGAAGGGGAAGGGGAAGGAGAAGGGGAAGGGAAAGGGAAGGAGAAGGGGAAGGAGAAGGGGAAGGAGAAGGGGAAGGAGAAGGGGAAGGAAAGGAAGAAGGATAAGGAGAAGGGGAAGGAGAAGGAGAAGGGGAAGGAGAAGGGGAAGGAGAAGGGGAAGGAGAAGGGGAAGAAGGGGAGGGAGGGGGAGCGAGTGAGGGAGGGAGATCTGTTCAAGACGCTTTCTGTTAAGAACAAGGAGGAAAAAACTAGAAAGAGCAGATGAGGAGGTGCAGGAGATGGAGGGAGGAGAGAAGAAGTAGAAGGAGATGCAACGGAAGAGGGGGAGGGGAAGGAGATGGAGGGGAAGAGGGTAGGGAAGGAAGGTGGTTAGGCCAAGTCCTGTTCAAGACGATTTCTTAAAGAACAAGAAAAAAAAAACATAAGGATAAAGGGGGGGGGGATATAGGGAGGGGAAGAACAAGAAGAGGAAAGTAAATAATTTTCATAAACAAGTTTGGTTAAGAAAAAATGCCATGAAATAGCAAAGAGGTGGGTGGGAATGGTGGGAGTGGGAATGGGGAAGGGAAGAGAAAGGAAAAGAGAGGCCTGACCGCTCTCACCCATGAGGAGGAATAGAGAACAAAACTTAACTGAGACGAGGATCGAGGGAGAGAAGGAAGGTAACGAGAAAAAGTGAAGAACAGCAGTCTGGAAGGAGAGAGAGAGAGAGCAAGAGAGAGAGAGAGAGAGAGAGAGAGAGAGAGAGAGACAGACAGACAGACAGACAGACAGACAGAGAGGGGGGAGGGAGGGAGGGAGAGAGAGAGAAAGCAAGAGGAAGGGAGAGAGAGCAAGAGGGAGGGAGAGAGAGCAAGAGGGAGGGAGAGAGAGCAAGAGGGAGGGAAAGAGAGCAAGAGGGAGGGAGAGAGAGCAAATGCGAGGAGGAGAGAACAAGAGCAAGAGGGAGGCAGGGACGGAGGAAGAGCAAGAGGGAGGGAGAGAGAGAGCAAGAGCAAGAGGGAGGAAGAGAGAGAGCAAAAGCAAGAGGGAGGGAGAGAGAGCAAGAGTAAGAGGGAGGGAGGGAGTGAGAGAGAGAGCAAGAGGGAGGGAGGGAGTGAGAGAGCAAGAGGGAGGGAGGGAGAGAGAGAGAGAGCAAGAGAGAGGGAGGGAGAGAGCAAGAGCAAGAGGGAGGGAGAGAGAGCAAGAGTAAGAGGGAGGGAGAGGGAGGGAGGGAGAGAGAGAGAGAGCAAGAGGGAGGGAGGGAGAGAGAGAGCAAGAGGGAGGGAGAGAGAGCAAGAGCGAGAGAGAGAGGGAGGGAGAGAGAGCAAGAGCGAGGGAGGGAGAGAGAGAGAGAAAGCAAGAGGGAGGGAGAGAGAGAGCAAGAGGGAGGGAGGGAGAGAGAGAGAGAGCAAGAGGGAGGGAGGGAGGGAGAGAGAGAGCAAGAGGGAGGGAGAGAGAGCAAGAGCGAGGGAGGGAGAGAGAGAGAGAAAGCAAGAGGGAGGGGAGGGAGAACAAGAGTAAGAGGGAGAGAGGGTAGAATGAGAAGAAGAGAAAGTCGAGGTAGGCGGCAACTCGGGGAAGCATGTTGGTGGGAGACAAGACACGAGAGAAAAAGCAGCGTAGGAGAAAATCTTCTCCCGCGTGGAAATAGCAGTGAGTGTGTCTGAGTGGAGAAAACGCTGAGCTTGAGAAAATGTAGAGACAGCTCGAGGAGTGGAGAAAAATGAGAAAGCGTCCCACATAAATGCTCGAGAGAAAATACGTGTCAAGAAAATGGAGAAAACGCGAGAGCAATGTATGTGTCTGGTGCGGAAACTGTAGAAAATGGAAAGACGAATAAAGTATATTCTTTAAAAAAGAGATGAGAATGAAAATGAGATGAGAATGAAAATGAGATGAGAATGAAAATGAGATGAGAATGAAAATGAGATGAGAATGAAAATGAGATGAGAATGAAAATGAGATGAGAATGAAAATGAGATGAGAATGAAAATGAGATGAGAATGAAAATGAGATGAGAATGAAAATGAGATGAGAATGAAAATGAGATGAGAATGAAAATGAGATGAGAATGAAAATGAGATGAGAATGAAAATGAGATGAGAATGAAAATGAGATGAGAATGAAAATGAGATGAGAATGAAAATGAGATGAGAATGAAAATGAGATGAGAATGAAAATGAGATGAGATGACTAGTAATGAGATGACTAGTAATGAGATGACTAGTAATGAGATGACTAGTAATGAGATGACTAGTAATGAGATGACTAGTAATGAGATGACTAGTAATGAGATGACTAGTAATGAGATGAAAATGAGATGAGAATGAAAATGAGATGAGAATGAAAATGAGATGAGAATGAAAATGAGATGAGAATGAAAATGAGATGAGAATAGAACTCGTTCGGCCAGCGAGCATCAGTGATGACAAAACATCTGAATAAGATTCTATATCAGTGGATAGGGTCATGTAATCTCTTCCCAATGACATAGATTGAGTTATTTCATGGTTCGTGTGAATTGCTAGTAAAGAATATTGATATATACCTAAAACATCTGGTGGCGCAATCGGTAGAATGCTGGTCTCGCATTCACTCAGTTGCGGGTTCGAATCCCGCACACCTCTCCGATTCCCAGTATTGACTGTTCCTGGCGTAGACAAAACTCGTCATCCGTGAAGGACAACGCATTAAAAAAATACAGACATGCTTGCGTCTGCTTCAGATGTACCCAAATAGGTTGGATCTGTTTTATATTTAATTACGAAACAATTCCTTACTTAATTCATGCCTTAGATAAATGTATTTGAAAATGTGGAAATAATAGGATATCCGCATATACACTATTTACATATGTATATATACAAATACATTTACATTTAGTGTGTGCGTGCGCTCGTGCGCACATATATAACAATCCAAATTAGTATACATATACATATGTATATATATATATACATATATAAAAATTGTGTGTGCGCGCGCGCGCGTTTATGTGCACTCAGGTGAGCTACACATTCATACATTTACTTCAGTGTAACAAAGTCGACCAATCAAGAATGACTCTACTAAAGCTCGTAGCCGCCATTCAGAGCCCAAGTTTCCTTTTGAAGGTAGACCCTCGTGCTGAAAGGGACCCCTGATGCTCCAGTCGAGACGCCCTTCGATACAAAGCTTTGAGGTCGACCCAAGAGGCCTCGATTGGGTCAAAACAGGCTACGAATTCCCGTAGACTCTCTGTTCCTTTCTCTCTCGACTCTGCTTTCGTCCGTTTTCTTTCCTGGAGTGCAGTTTTTTTTTTTTTTTTTTTTTTAACTTATTTTGTGTAGTGATAGAGGATATGGAGATGGTGGATTTGTAGAAAAGGAAATTTTAATACATAGGTGTACTCTTCTGAAACTGCAAGTACGTGCACACACATGCACACGCATACGAACACATTCATATGCCTGAGCCAAGGTGTAGATTTGGTAATAGACAATTATATACACCAAGTGTGCACGGAGGTAGTCTGAAAGCTAGAGTTACTCGATATTAAAGAAATGTAAGGAGTTACCAAGGTTCTGTCTACCTCGTTGGCTCGTGACGATGCATACCTTCCACCCCGTCCCCTTGTAAGAGTGTGTCGGGCGTGTAGAATGTAGAGCGTGGGTGTTTGAGAATGATCACTGATAGTATATTGCAGAGGTGGTCAACTTTAAGTGTGGGTGACAAAATCGGCAAAATCTTCGATGCAAAACTTTCTCGGGTACCCACAGAGCCACCTTACCCACAGTACCCACCTTAAGCCTGGATTAGAGTATGGGTCCCCTCCACCTCCTAAAAAAAATAGACCAAACTCACCGACCAGCGCAGTATATGGTTACCAGAGGTCATACAAAAAAAAGTTGGAGATTTATTGAGGGTTTATTTATTTATTGTTTTAAGGTGATCTCTGGGTTTAGCGTGCAGGAAAAAGTAGTTAGTGTGACGGGTTTTACACGCGTGATGAGGGTTGGTCACTCTTTGTATATTTGATAGTATTTCTGAGGTAATGTAATCCGATAAGACAAGATAGAGATGGATAGTAGAGAGTAGGTGATGTACGGTCTTGTAAAGCACAGCTGCAGTATTATGTTAATACAGAACAGGATAACGTGAACATATGTATGTCAGTAGATCAGGCAGTGATAATCAACAGAAGCGAATGGAGGCAAGGCTGGGAGATTAAAAAAATATCGTGGCTTACATTTCGGAAGTTGTTACATAGACGCAAAGATCACATTAAAAAAGAACTCCTTTGGGAATTTGAGGTAATTACTATTCTGCGTTCGCGGAGGTGAATTTACGCCGAAACATTTTCATGAAAATATGAACTGAGGAGGATTCCCAAGTTGATTAGGATTGTGAATTATGAATAGTTGAGAATAATCTGAATTTTTTTTTTAACCTCTTGTCCTTTATGAATAGGGATGAAAGGGGGTAAGGGATATAGCACTCCCAAGTGTAGGCCTTATGGTCTCTTGCATTCTCCATATGTTCTATAGTAGTTAAATACATAAAATCACTTGACCAAACTACTGAGGACTCGTTTGACAGCAGTGTTGTATCTACTGTCAATCTAAATTCTATATGTCTAAGTAACAGTGAGTCATTGTTGATCAAACTTGCTTAAACAGAATACAGAGGATATGTCAACTTAATTAAGGTACTCGTAGGAAATGAAGAACAACATATTTGAGTATATTTAATCACCTTATACCACCATACATAGTATTCTGTATTACATTAAAGTAAAGGTTCTATTCCAGTATCACGCAAGCAAAAATTTCACTTTTCTTTTTTTGCATTTGATATTTTTTTCCTCTGGAATGGTTATGTTAGGTTGAGTTAGGTTAGCTTAGGTCCTCACAGAGGGGGGAGTTTGATATGCCCGGGGGCGGTACTTCGGGGGGGGGGGTGGCAATTCGCCTAGACTTGACGCCCACAAGATTGACAAAATAATGAACATAAAAAAGGTCAAAGATGTCCGGACTATTTTACCATAACCAACGAATTTTGCGATGTAATAAACAAGTTATGAAATATTTTCCCTCATTCTATCTACAAAAGGGACATTAAATACAAAAATTTAAATCTTTATTTTGCAAGCCAATAGCTAAAATAGGCAGTAAGGGATAGTGGAGGATGGATTTGGTGATAGGGGGGTGGGGGTCGTGTAGGCGACAGCACTGAGATCTTTGCCCGGGAGGCACTCAACCTAATATGAACTCAGATTTTGCCTAAGAGATATTGCATAACATGAATTTCATGCGAAATAACTGTTTGTGTGATTCTGGAATTTCGACAAAGTAAATCTTGTTTTATTGAGACTTATGTAATATCAAACGTGATCAAGGTAGTAGTGTACAAATGATGGTCTATTACATATACATGAGGTTTTTTTTTATATATGTACAGTGCATACAACAAGCTTTTGGATCAGATGTGTAGTGCTTGCTCTTGGGGCATGGATGTTTGTTAGATATGACCCTTGGCAGAGCCAGTGGGAGAGGGGACGCTGATAACGCGAATGTGCGTAAATACGCACAAATTGATTTTTGAAAATACAAATGTACACGCAAATATGTATGCACTGCACACTGACCATTGCGTACACGTCCACACAAATGTACACGTGCACACAATTATACACCTGCACCGCATCTGTCCACATACACCCAAGCTTTGGTGACACATAGGCATGGAAGACAGACACATTTTTGTCTAACCCCCTTCGACACAGTGACACGTTTCCATATATTTCAACCTGGATACTGCTGGTGTGTTTTATGGAGATCAAGGGCGAATTGTAGGGTCTAGACCCGGGGTTCTCAACCTATTTCCACAAGTAACCCGTACTTATGAATTACTGTTCTTTAACCTCATGGAGATGACTTCAACACTAAATTTAATCTCTTTGCATCCACTAACTGTTAATGGCTTTCGGTTGACGGCTCCACTTGTGAACCGCCGTGGCCCAATACGGTTTCATGAACCACAGGTTGAGAACCACTGGGTCTGGACCACGTTACGATGTTGAGGTTAACTGAAGATCGTAAAGAGTCGAAGGGAAAACAGATCCTGGCGACTACAGAAGAGGGAGAGGGAGAAAGTTGAGAAGCGCACGCTAGGAAACGCCAAGTAGCTACCTGCGGTCGAAGCAGTCACCTCTGCTCAGTGCGCTTGGACTATTGGGGCAGGTATTCAAGGCTAGGAATCGAAGAGTAGTGCAGGATTCGAATCCACAAAGCGAATGCGGGAACGCCACGCTTCCGAGGGAACAAGAGAGTAATAAATGCCGCGAGAGCATCAGAACACGGTATTGCACGTACAGGCACAAGCAAAAGTTATGACCCACGCTCCAGTTCTCTCTTTTTTTTTTTTTTTTCGAGAATATATTTTCCTAAACTTTGGTTATCTTCTTGAATAGATAAAAAAAGTTGATAAGGAATTTGAGTTTTGTATCATAAAAAAACTGGTTGGGTCAAAATTTTTGCTCGCGATTGTATACATGACAAAAATAAGGCATAGACATATATAACACAAGTAAAATAGCAGAGGTGGTAAACAGTATTATCTCACCCCCGCTTCTTAACATCTAGATACTTTATTTCCTTTTGCTTTTTCTTCCCCTACATACGCCCTCCCCAAGGGAGGGGAAAAGTATCTACTACATCCTCCTCCAGAACTAAACAAAAAATTAAACCAAAAACGTCCAGAGAGAGTTCTTCTTTAAAGTGGTCGGCGGTGTCGTCTCATAGCTTGTGAACCCAGCAGTACTGGAAAGGAGGAAGGTTGAGGAGGTGAGGAGAAGAGAGGAGGTAGGAGGAATGAGGAAGAGGAAAGGAAGAGGCAAGGGAAGCGAAGAGGAGGGACCGAGGAGGGGGCGACGTTTGGAAGGGAAATGTGGAGTGAGAGTCGGGAGGGGAGAAGGAGACATTCGTCGGTTGGTTAGTGGTGACATTGGAAGTCAAGTCGTCTTCGTCGCTGGCGGGCGATGTGACGTCGAGTCGTCGATGTCGCCGTTCTTTCCTCCGGTTGTTGCCATCACCTGGTACCAGATTCTCCTTTCTTCTTCCTTTTTTCCAAGAAAGAAGAATAAGACGACGATGGAGGAGAAGGAGGAGACGATGACTATGCTGATGAAGAAGATAGGCTAGCTGGGATGTACTGAATTCGCATGGTGCTAGATGCAACTGTATTCTACGCATCATACGAAGCCAGTGATCCAAGCATTGCGCGCTGGTTGGTGGAGGCGGCGCCCCCTTTCGACCAATGGCGTTCTGTCTTCCTCTCCTGAGACAAGCTCAATGGCTGGCTCGAGGAGAAGGCTGGGCCAATGGCGTGGCAGCTTCCTGGCTTCCGTGGTTTCAGGTTAAAGAGTCACTTGAGCAGGGAGGGGATGGTGGCAGAGGAGGAGGAGGAGGAGGAGGAGATGGAAGACGAGGTGCGGGGGAGGAGGGGGTAGATAAGGCAGTGGTGGTAGAGGCTGCAACTTGTGGAAGAGGTGTAGACGAGGGCGCTGGGGTTAAAAAGAAGGGAAGTCTGGGCTGGCTGTGGTTTGGTCGAGACTAATCAAGGTTTGCTGTTTATGAGCTGCTGTTCGCGGGGTTAGGAAAATAATCACTGCTGCTGTTGGGCAGAGGGGGTTATGAACAAGTAAAAAAAGCACTGGTTTGCATCTGATGAAAGGTGGGTCTAAGATTGGGTTTGTTAATGGGCTGTGGTTAGTTAAGGTGGAGACAGGGGGGGGGAGGGAGGGAGGGATCGCCCATGGATACAAGTTACATAAATGGAAGTTGAATTTAGTGTCTGAGTAAGGATTATTAAGGTACAGAGGTATTTTGGGGACAATAGCTCCTCACCCAGAAGTAGCGAGTGTCTGGGGTCTTGGGAGGGGGGTGGTGGGTACCCCCCCTTCTGGGTGCTCTACTGGTGACGAGGACAATGCAGAAGCTGAAACTTGACATGGTTTATTTCAGTACCTGGGTTGTTCACATGGAAAAATAACACGAGGGAAAAAAAAAAAGGGTATGATGAAATAAAAGGAACGAAGAAAACGAAGAGGAAGAGAAAGGGGGGTGGGGGTGTAGGATCCGGCCCGCAGACAGCCCTGCTTGCTTGCTTGCTTGCTTTAGCACACGGACGGACACACACACACACACACACACACACACACACACACACACAATGATGCCCCAGACACGTAATATGTGCACGCAGCCACACGCTGTACTGCTGCGGACAGCATCCTACACCCTCCTCCACTGCACTCCACTCCACCACTCCGCCTACTTCCTTCCTCCCCCTCCCTACAACGCAGCCGGGGTTACGGGTGTTGGGTGAGAGGAGACTCCCCAAGGCGTGCATGGCGGGGGGAGGATGGAACGGGGAAGGGGGGATGGAATGGAAGGGAGAGGGGAGATATAGGATGCGAGGGAGAGGGAGTGTGTGAGAGAGGGAGAGAGTACTATAGAAAAATTGGAAGTGAGAACGACGAGGAGGAGGAAGCGGCGGCGGTGGAGGAGGGTGAGGAGGAGGAGGAGGGTGAGGAGGAGGAGGAGGAGGAAGAAAAGTGGAGAGACGGGGAGGGAGTGAACTATTGATTTTTTTTTCAGCTCGGCGCCAAGTGTCGGTAGGTTGCCGCACAAACCACGTCACAAAATAACTGCATATACACGCACGCGCGCGCGCTCGCTCGCCTCAGACCCACACACACACACACAGACACGAAATTAACGTTTCTGGATATTTCGTATACGCACACATCCAGGGAAGCACTACTGAGTAAACAACTGCGAACGTTCAAGGAAGCTGTCCCATCTACGAGAAAGCCACCCTCATCGAAGGCTTAGATGGTCGAGGTTCGAGAAGTGACCGGGGATGCGTGTGTGTGTGGGGGGGGGGGGAGCCTTCGGACCCCGGCGGGACTATGGGTTCCGAAATCCAGGTCGTCAAAGGCACGATCTCGTTATTATAAACAGTGTCCCAATATGGGCATCATCCGCGTGGGGGAGGGAGGGAAGAGAAGACTATTCCCAACCACACTGAAAATACGCTTGGAATACATTAGCGTTTTTTTTTTTTTTTTGTGAGACTTTGAATGGAATTTCGAGTTCGTCGTGAGTCATGCAGGTAAACAAGTATTAGTTTCCTGTGTTCCATACACGTCTCAGGCAGTGCATGCGCGCGCACATGGACACGCGCGCACGCACGCAAGGGTAGAAGATTTCTCGCCACGTCATGCAACACGGGACGGTCTTTTCCCTCTGCCGCCACCCCCACTACCACCGGCACTCGGTCCTACTGTGGATATACGCTCGCGTGCCGCCCAAAGGAAAATAAAAGTTACTCCACGGAAAACGCTTCTGCCAGTTTTAGCACAAGTGAAAAGTTTCTCTTGATATCAACGACAATAACCCAAGGTTCAGCTTGATCAGAAAAGGGTCGATGCACGATGTTCTCAAGCTTGGTGGATAAGAAGAGCCGGTTCGCTGGCGCGAGGGAGCGCGCGCGCGCGCGCCCTCACGTCGAAGAGTGGTTCGTCTTAATTAGCGTAGGAAATTACGAACTCCAGAAATTACAGCCGACGGAGGACTACGTCTAATAATGAAGACCTTAAAAATAACGAAGTATAATTAAAAATTACCGGCATAGCTCCTCCTCGCAGCGACACTTGGGGGGGGGGGGGAATGGTGGGAGAACGTGGCTGTGGGGATCGGTTGCTGGGTGTGTAGGAGACGACTAGACAGAATCTTGCAAAGTTGGTGCGATACACGGACTTCCACGCCCGAGATACAGCGCGCGAACAGACAAGGACGACTGTGGCGGCGGTGGCGAGTGAGAATGAGCAAGGAAGATGTGGGGAGAACCTGAGGCAAGGAGAGAGACGCGTGGAGGATGGGGGTGTTTAGAGAATAGGGGGGGGGAGCGGGAGAACGCCAATGTGGAGAGAGGGGGGAAGGTGGGGAGAGAGGGGGGAAGGTGGGGAGAGAGAGACTTCGTGGGGAGAGGGGTGAAATGGAAAGGGAAAAACTGACGAGGAATGGTCCACAAATCTGCAGGAAGAGAAGAGGAGACAGTCGGAGGCTGCATTAAAGAAAGGCAGGAAAAGGTGGAGGAGGAGGAGGAGGAGGAGGAGGAGGTACTGCTGTTGTGTGTGGGAGGGGGGGGGAGGGGTGAAATGGAGGAAGATACAGAGGAAGAAGAACTGAGGAACCCGCCACTGCGACAGCGACGGCGTCGGTGCCGCCAGCAGGAATATACAACGACGGCAGCGTCGGATCCTCAAGAGGAAGCTTAAGCCATGGCGAAGTACACCAGTAGGAGGAAGAGGAGGAGGAGGAGGAGGAAGAGGAGGAGGAGGAGGAGGAATAGGAAGAGGAGGAAGAGGAGGAATAGGAAGAGGAGGAAGAGGAGGAATAGGAAGAGTAGGAGGAGGTCGGGGTGAGGGGGGGGGAGGCGCCGGCGGTTCTCAGGAGGAAGTAAGAAACTTGTATTGTGTACAAGTCCCTTCGGAGTTGAGAAATAAACAAAGGTAAGGTAGAACACAAGGCGTGTGGGGATAGGGGGTGGGGGGGAAAGAGTAGGGGGTGGGGGGGAAAGAGTAGGGGGTGGGGGGAGGCGGAGAAGGGGGAACGGAAAGACGGGGTGAGGGATTGCGAGGGTGAGAGGAGGGTTGCGTAGGGCAGCTGGGGGTCGAGAAGGAAAGGGAGATTTGCGAAGTGGGGGGGGTTGGTTGGGTACGGTGCGATGCAGCGTCATAGTCTACGGAGGGGAGGATGGAAGGGGGATGGCGATGATGGTGTAAAAAGGAGGATGCAAGAGGAGATCGAGAGGTGAAGCACAGGGAGGGGTAGGGAAAAGAAGAGGAAAAGGGACGAATAGAGGATAGCACAGTGGAAGAGTTCTAAGGGGAGGAATAAGGATATATACGATAATACAGAATATTTTTTTTAGCGGACCTTTTTTTTAGCCGGACCTAAAAAAAAAAAAAAAAAAAAAAAAAAAAAAAAAAACGCGAGAGTAAATGGTGACGAGGATACGAGAAAAAATAAATAAAAACGAGAGGAAATGGAAAAAAAAAAGTGAGGTCAGTGATCAACCACAAGGTGAGGTCAGCCCCGGCGCTTGGCCTTCAAACCAAAAATTTCATAAATCATTCAATCAACGAGGTATGTAACAGTTCGGGGGAGGGGGGGGGTGATAGAAGGATAGAGATTGAGTGTGTGTCAGTCTGGGAGGGACGAGGGTCCAGAAGCAAGAAAGGGGAGGAAGAGAGGTGGGTGCTGGTGAGGGCAGACACGTGGAATATTTATAAAGTATCTCCCCTCCCCCTCCCCACAATCTTTCCCCCCCACAACCCCTCATACTTGGAGCAGGCAGGTGCGTCTCTCCAAGTCTCCGGATTTCTATTCCCCCCAGACTCGCTCCCTCAAAGTTCTCCCCGTAACCTCCTAACAGCTCCAGCTCGTTTTTATCCCCCCTTGCCTTTTCTCCCATTATTCCGGTCAATCTCATCTACACCCCCCAACTCATCCCTGACCAAAACGTACACATGTAGTTAGCTTCTTAATGTGGCCCGATTCTGGCCTTGTTGTATTCCCAAACTATTTCCCGTATCCTTACCCTTCCTTCCTTCCTTCATTCCTCTCCATTTCTGCTCTCCTAGTTCCTCCCACCTCCCACCTCCTCAGGTTTTTTTCCCCTCCTGCTGTTTCTCCTCCACGATGCAGATGAAGAAGAGCGGAACTATGAGGGGATGTGCTTCATAGGTGACAAGGGTTTCCGGGGGTCCCCCGGCTGGCCGACCGGTTCCATATGGACGCCTACATGTCTGTGCATGTTAGGGGGACAGAAGGGGAGAGGTGGAGGTGAAGGGGGGGGGGGAAAGTTAAAAAGTCAAAACAAGAGAGTAGCCCCAGACCCCCCTTTGAGCAAGGGACGCGACCTAAAAGATATTACAAATGTAGGCAAGCACAAGGGCGACCTTACTGCAGTGCATCCTTCATTCTTCTCCTTCAGGGATGGAGGAGGATGTGGATGTTCGAGGAGGAGGGAGCTGAGGGAGGAGGAGGTGCGGTGAAGATGATGAAAGAGGGTAAGGGGAGGAGGGCGTGAAGGAACAGAGGAGAAAACGGAGGAAGGAAAAAGAGAGTCTGACGTGGGATGGTGACTCCAAACTTTTGCATCTCTCCGCATGGTGAGAGTCGGGGCGACCTCGAGGAGGTAAGGTTCCCAGACCAACTCTGAAGAACGAGGGGAAACAGCGTAACTCGTGAGTGAGCTAGTTACAAGGAATCCCATACATATACCAAAGGCTTTTTCCCCCTATACGGGGGGTAGTCAAAAAGAAAAAGGCATAGAAACCACTCCCACCCATTCCATTTCCTATATATTCCATTCCCCTCCCCCCTCCTCCCTCTTATCTTGGCACCTCCTGGATGACGGGTCATCACAAGGAATCTCAGTACCTCTAAAGGTTTAACAACCCATAGTATCGAGGAGGTGCCGTTACAAGGTTACCGGGGATTCACACTAGTACTTACACTAATGTTTGTAGCACCTTGTCTAACCGGCTTTTGAACTGCTCAACTGAGGAACTGTTTACCACGTCCTTTGGCAGTCTGTTCCAAGTGTTGCAGATTTTACGGGTAAAAAAAGTCACAAACTTTGACACGAGAGTAACGACGGGGATTGAGCTTCCACCCATAGTTGCGAGTGGCATTCACGTTCAAGCTGAAGAGACGTCGATAGTCAATGTTATCAAATCCTTCAAGCAATTTGAAAACCTCTATTAACTGTCCTTGCAATCTCCTGGTTTCTAAACAGGCCCAAAGCCCTCAAGATGCCTTTAGTAGCCCATGTGTCTGATGGCGGTAATGTTTCGTTGTTCGTGCCTGAACTCGTTTTAACGTCTGCACACTCATCCTCAAGTTTGGCGAGCAGAACTGGACGGCATATTCCAGATAGGGAACTTAAGAATTGTAAAGTCTCAAGACTATTTCTTTCTCAGACCACTCTCCCAGTTCCCTCTAAATCTGACATAAAAATGTCAACAGTTTCTGATATTGCGACATTTACTCCCAACTTAGTGTCATCCGCAAACTTAACTATGCGGCTCACAATTCCAATATCTACATCAATGATAGAGATGATGAAGAGGAGCGGACCCAATACAGATTCTTGGGGTACTCCACTGGTAATTGGAGACCAGCTACACGATGCCCCATTAATAATTACGCGCTGTCTTCTATTTTTCAACCAGGCTTCAATCCAATTTAATATTATTCCTCTAATATCCATGGCTTGAACTTTAGACATTAACCTCTTACGAGGTACATTATCAAAGGCTTTATGAAAGAGATAAAAAAATGTCGATTGCTCCGTTCCTGTCATATTCTTGAAGGTTTTCCCTCCAGAAGCTCGACTATTCTATCCACAATGACACCTTCACGTATCTTCCCAAATATGGAAGTAAGGCTGATAGGTCGGTACTCCCCCGGATTTATGCGATCCCCTTCCTTGAAGATGGAAGTCACGCTTACCTCCCGCCAGTCCCTAGGCAATTCTCCTGTCCGCGGAGACTCGTTGAAGATCTCCTCTAGGTGGGAAGCCACCTGCTCGCGAACTTCCCGCAGTACCTTTGGCAGGAGACCATCTGGATCGGGAGACTTGTTTGCTCTAGGTTACCTAGTCTGGCTAAGATTTCGATGTTCTTACACTGAATATCCTCCACGGACTCTCCCTCGTGTACCAGAACTGGTTCAGGGATTTTCCCCCTTCTACTTCCTCACTGAATACTGAACAGAAGTGTGCTCTGAGAATATCGGATATCTCAAGGTCTGTGTTCTGAAGCGTACCACCTCAGTCAGGCAAGGGACCAATTTTGTTTCTAACTGGTTTTCTGCTGTTAACGCAGCTAAAGAACTCCTTGGGGGGGTTAGCCTTGCAAGATGCGGCCACACCACCTTTTGCTGCTTCTGCTATCATTATCTTAACCCGCCTGCGCAAGCAGATTGTATTCTTCACAGACAAAACCGCTACGGTTTGCCTTAAAGCGGCGATAAGAAGCTGAGAGAGAGAGAGAGAGAGAGAGGTAGAGAGAGAGAGAGAGAGGGGTAGAAAGGTAGAGAAAGAGAGAGAGAGATAGAGACGCACAGAGAAAGATAGATAGAGACAGAGACAGATTTTTTTCCAGGGGAAAGGAGAGCAGCCTTACAAGACAGTCTGTCAAGGGCACACGAAGATGTGGGGAGAGGCAGAGAACGAAGAAGAAATTGAAGCCAGACGGACAGGGAGAACGTCTAGGTTGTAGAGAGAACTTTGAAGCAAGGAAAGTGAGGTCAGCTTCATAGCTGTCCACCCTATTAGCACAGGCAGTCTTGAGTCATAACAAACAAACAAACAAACAAACACACACACACACACACGGGTTCGACTCCCGCCCAGGACTGAAATAATTTCAGTATCGCTGCGTTGCGGGGTGTTACTCAAACTCTCGTGGGCGGGGAGTTAGGTGTGTGTGTGTGCGCGTATAAGGTCACAGTATTACCCATAGGTCGGTCATATACGAGGTTTGAGCTCTATTCCGGGAGGTTAATAACTGTCGATCACTAGTCCAACACGTGATCCAAGACCATGGTGAATGGTGAAACACACACACACACACACACACACACACGCAAAGAAGTTTGGAAAAATAGGTGGAAAGAATCGCCTGAGGACTGAAGGTTATTCTAAAGGATAAATTAACTTGGGAAGGAATGAAGTTATGCTAGGCGAAAGGGGCAATCACTGTGAACGAAAACACGAGAGAAAATAAAAAGAAATACCCAGGAACGGAAGAAATGCTAATACATACATGCAGCGTTAAACTACAGAAATGTAAACTATCATCAGACATGGAGAGATGGTTTATGTGGACATACTACTTGTGGTAGTTTGTTAGCATACTTACAGACTGAGATGAAGAGGAGACAGACTTCCCTATACCGTTCGCTTCAGCCAGAGACTTCCACTTACATGGCTCAAGGTTCTATAGTCACTGCATTTACAAGTAATCCACAAACGCCCGATCTCTCCTAAATGTGGGGGATCAACTCAGAGTTTGACCAAGTCTTCGCGAGCCTCACAGCACACATTAATAGGCAGGGGCCTTAGATACTTGTGTGAAATCCCACTGCACAGGAATCGAGCACCGGTACAGACATACACTGACCGTAGACACATAACAGACAGAAGGACAGTCCGTAGACACAATACAGACAAGTCACAGACGGGTTCTTGGACGATGACGACGCCGGTGGACGACCCCACAACGGGGTTTTCCAGAGTTCTTTTGATTACGAGCCTCTCGCCTCCAGGTAGAAGCCGGCCCGATTGGAACTCAGTCTTGCTCGACTGCCGAGGCGCTCCACGCCGAGGAGACGGCCACACAGGAAAGATAGCGATGCACTGCGGCAGGGAGGAGAGGAGGAGGAGGAGGAGAGGAGGAGGAGGAGGAGGGGAGGAGGAGGAGGAGGGGAGGAGACGGAGGTGGATGTTTGGGCTAGGGCGGAGGACTGGGAGGGGGAGGAAGAGGCGGCAGGGTCGGAAAAGGAAGAAGAGGAGGAGGACGGAGGAGGAGGACGACGATACGATAAGTTTAAGGTTTCGAGGACAACTCTGACGAACATGTGCAACTGAAGTGGACTGAAAGAGATGAAGCAAAAGCAATAAGTTGGAAGGGGGGAGGAATGAGCGCGCATGCGCAGACGAAGGCGACGCAGATGGATGGAACACGAAGGGGGGGGGGTGAAGAAAAAAAGGGGGAAAGGAGACGAAAGGGAGGAATGCAAAGCAGAGGAGTGATGGTGGAGGAAAGGACTAAGGGGGGAAAGAGAGGGGGGAAGAGAGGGGGGAAGAGAAGGGGAAGAGAAGGGGAAGAGAGAGGGGGCGGCGGATGAAGAGGGAAAGGGGGGGGAGGGCACAGGAAGTTTGGTATCGATGTCTGTAAACTACACGTCCTCGATCACCGTTGATGGTTACCATTGATGGTGATGATAGTAGTGGTCGTAGTGTTGATGATGGTGATGATAATGATGGTGGTGATAATGGGTGGTGGTGATAATGATGGTGGTGATATTGGTGGTGGTGGAGAAGTAGCAGCTTGAAATTATAATCCAAGGTTTGATACCAGACATCAATACGGTTAATAACGCTACTGCCGCCTACTTCGAATCTGACGTCACAGCAGGAGGCGAGAAAAGCAGCCGACGCCAAGTCTAAAACACCAAAAAGCCGACCGGATCGCCACATCGCAAAACAATACAAAGACATAGGAACTCCGCCCCCGACATCCATCCCCGTACTTTATCGCAGATACATGTTATCGAAGAGGAACCACGAACTGGGTAGCAACTGCGAATGAGGAGAGGAAGGGATGAAAGCAACGAGAAAATGGGAAACAGAAGAGGAAGGGGGGGAGGAGGGAGAGAATGTAATGTGGACAAAATGCGCCCTCAGGGGTACTGGGGGGGAAAATATTATATTAGTACAAGATATGTCTTTAAGCGGATACACTACCCAACCCTAACATCGAAATATTGCCATGATTATTACTACAGCTGCGGATGTACAGAACTATACTAGTCAATTAGATGTCAGATACGAAGGCAGGGGGACTAATGAAGAGAGAGGTCGTATTCCAATTTTTTCTCGACGTCATGTAAAAAGTAAATAAATAAAAAAATAAAAAAAATGGGCCTGGGGTCGAAGATAAGACGACCCTAATTAGTGTTGTCAGGCCTATGGGAAGAAAATGTTCATCCACATCGACAACACTTGACTTTGACCGAACATCTATGAAAAGTTGTAACAGAAATGTCTTGTAACAAACGTACCTTTGGCCATACGAGACCAAGCGAGAAAAATAATATGAATATATGAAAAAAATATATGAACAAAAAATAAATCTCCCGAGTGTACATACAATGAAATGTGCCAACCTTGTGCCCATGTTAGTGTACGTATGTACACTTCAGAAATCACAAATGCGACATGTGCAGTTAAAGACACACACACACACACACACACACACACACACACACACACACACACACACACACACACAGTTCGTGCATCCCTCCAGGCACAATCAAAAAACTACTTGAAAACGAGTCAAACTAAAAGAAAACTAGAAAAAAATGACGCGATGGGGAGATAATGGAGGCTAACAACGTTGGAGTGAGAAAGAAGGGGGAAGCTGGTGGAGAGGATAATTCGTACAGAGGCACAAAGGAAGATCCTTCGGGAGGAAGTATTAAGAAGCCGAAGGATGAGGATCTGCAGGACAAAGCATCCTCCACCTCTCGCACACACTAAATCCCTCCATCTGTCCACTCGGTTGTAAGTGTAGAAGAAGGATAGTGGAGAAAACCAGTCCATCTCTCATACATATTAACATGCTAAATCTCTCTATATTTCCACTCGGATTACGAGTGTAGAAGGATAGTGGATAGTAGACAATCCCTCGCACACACTAAAACACAAAATCCCTCCATCTATCCAATCGGATTGTATGGGAAGATAATGGAGTATAGTACAGGAGCAGCTCTGAGCAACTGTCGCAACGGCCAATTTACAACACCTACAGTCGGGTGATTCACTGTGCTGTAGTAGAGTAGGTTGCTGTCCCCGCAATTGAAGATTCGGAAACACAAGTGTTCTCATAAATAATCTCCCACACACTGCATTAGAAACCTAAGTTCAAATGAATCATACTATACAGATTTTTCAGATAAATTTTACTGCAATTAGTGCAAAACCACGCTCGTATTGAAATGTAATGAATGTTGCCACAGGGTGTCAAAGAATGGAAATTCGCAGCCCAACAATGTCTGGCAAAAATTTTTGAACCCTCATGTATCAACAATATATATATGTATGTGTATATATATATATATATATATATATATATATGTGTGTGTGTGTGTGTGTGTTACAAGATGATTGAAGGAAATATTAAATCCTTTAGATGTCTAGCCGCGCCGCACACACGCACTTGGTGCAGGATGGAACGTCCGACGTCTTCAGAGAACTCCCAAGGGACCCACCATTGTTGTCGGACCTGACAGTGGTCATAGGGGTCAAGCGCATCTGACCTCACCCGGACATCTGGGCCGAGCGGCCGGGACATCTGCGTCCAACATTGCCAAACTGCAAGATCAGCATACGTCAAAATTATATTTCCTTATATACTCCCTTTGTAAATATGGACCCATGCATGAATACAGTGTCCATACTCAGTCCATGCAATGTACATTGTAGAAATGGGAGAAAATAAATTATTATATCTAAGTGTAGTGACAACAGCCACTCTGTGCCTGTAAATAGAATTTGGCAACTCCCTTCCTGGTAACAATTCTTCGGAAAATTCACCTGCTACTCAAAATACCATGACAACACAATCTTATCACCGTAGTCAAGGATGAGACCACATTACCTCTCTTTAACGGCAAGAACATTCCTGTACACAATTTCCTCTGAGGCTGAATCAGAGATAACGCTAACATCAAAGACGACAAAGGGAAAATATCTATCTTAACATCTGGAATAGATAAGAATAACACGTTAGCTGGTGACGTCATTCAGTCTGATTTGAGGAAACCACATACCATCATGATTTCGTAGCGAACTTTAAAAAGTCCTTTGCTTCAGTTGAGCCCCTTGGATAACCCCCCCCCCCCCTATACTATTTGGCTAGAACTTACAATCATGGTCCACACCACACCAAAGAGAATACAGTCAAAATTGCTTCAACGTTTAAAAGTGAACTCCGAAAAAGTCTCAAACTCAAACTGGGTCTCAAAAGACAAGATTTCATTGGAACGCGTAGTCTCCCTCATGGCATACTTTCGATTACTCTCCCAATTACACCCAGACACTCCAAAAAGCTAGTACTATTACATTCACACTAGGAGAATTCTCCAGGAAATTCTCTGACACGAACAGACCTATTACCCAGATCCAGAGCCAGTCAGTACCCATTACACCCACCCACACAATAGCCCAGGTCACACGGTCCCCCTCACATAACATGATATCAAGACATATCTCGTACTCGACATCGCTCACGCCAACGCTCTCCATCAAGAACACAACTGGTTTGTACATACTGCCACAATCCAGGACACCTCGCAAATACGTGTTACCACAGAAACCCTTCACAACCAAATCGACCCTGCGATTATCACAGTACGTTTCCACACGAGTGATCATTGCCGTGTGCTGTTAGCACGGAGGCAACACAGACCAAAATCCCCAGATCACTCTCCTGCAAGGCACTCATGCAACACATCTTTTTGGCTACAGATTACCCAGACTCGGTGCACACCAAGGACAGTTACTCCATACCCGGATATCACTCAACTCTACCTTCACATACCATGGATATCCCAGACATGTCTTCCCATTCCTTAATATTCAATACTACGTCTAGCATCACCAAAGTCACAATCTTTCTCGACACGGGTTCCCCAGTTAACATGATGTCAACACATTTTCCATAAATTCCGCCCTGCACTAAACGTGTCACCATTTTGGAACCTCCCAACGTCAACCTTTACCAAGTAGGTGGTGTACCATTCCTGATAATTGGTAAATTCTCCCTAGACATTAACTTCAAAGATATGTACTCATCCATTCTAGTTATTGCCTACGTAGCTGACGTTCAATTTGACATGAGTCAAAGAACAAAGTCAAAGCACTCAGGTTTCATGATCTTACATAGACAGTCTTGCACAAAGGTCACATCAAGAGTCCACCGTGGCCTCGACATAGACTCTTCACAACCTCACACTACCCCTAGAATAGTGGACTATCACCAATCCTCTCCAACAAAATCTCCTATTCCCCTCCCCAGCTACAATCTTCAAAATCGAGCGACTTCATAACACATATTTTGCCTAGGTGAACGGAAGTAACATATTGCCGCATGCTCATACAATTAAGTAAATTTTATTTTAATCATGAGTATTTCCCGATATCACCATTATTCCAACATTGTGTATTTATCTTCATGCCAAGGTTCGGCAAAAGTCTTGTATTGCTTATCTTCCCTGAGCACTAACTTCACTGGTCAGCGAGTGGTAGCTGAGCCGAGCATCTGTTGCAAGATGACTGAAAGAGTCGATCCTTTATATCTCTAGCGTGCACACGCATGCACGTGGAGTGACAACTCTCCGGGGACCCTCCATTGTGTTCGGACCTAACTCTTAAAGAACCCTCCATTATCATCGGACTTGGCCGTGGCGAGAGGAGCCAGGCGATTCGGACCACACCCAAACACCAGTCAAAACAATAGACATCTCCGTCCATCATTGTCAACCTCCAGTTCAATTCATGTCAACACTATCTTTTTATCAGCATTGACTCAACACATATCTCTTATGTTCTATTTCTTATGTGAATCTTATGTAAATATCCCATGCATGGATAATGAGAGTTGAGGCTCAGTCCATACATTGTAAACTGTAG
>NC_134781.1:15579506-15637006 GCF_046742065.1 Oratosquilla oratoria | reverse complement strand
TACATATATATATATATACATATATATATATATGTGTGTGTGTGTGTGTGTGTGTGTGTGTGTGTGTGTGTGTAAGCATAAAATACACAATATAGTAGAGGTATTCCAAGCGCTTTCACGCATTTATATTCCTGGACGATGTCTTAATAGACAAACATTTGGATTCCGTCTATCATATTAGCACGTACACACACATACACGTAAAATAATACATATACAGATATGGAAATGTGTTGATCGAACATTCACTTAATTGTGCGTTCATTTCCTTTACAAAGGCTATCATAGTTTGTGGCAACATTAATTTCACAAATATAAATAATACTTATGAACACATACAATGGTTTGTTTAATCATAGTAATTTTTGTAACAAAATGCCAATTCTATGAAGGAGACTACAGTAGTGGCGTGTCACCCCACCATACCCCTTTAACCCTTAATCCTCGTCAAAATAATATCTTTTTGGAAATGAAATATAGTTATCCAAGTACTTGAAGTGATAGGGTATCAGAATATATATGGTTATGGGAGGTCTATCTCCAAAATCCTAGGAAGAGTTCGTGTACAAATAAACAAGCAGACAGACAGAAGCTACTTTATTATAGTATATATATATATATATATATATATATATATATATATATATACACATTCATATATATATACATATATCAATATATATATATATATATATATATACACATTCATATATATATACATATATCAATATATATATATATATATATATATAGTATGCATGCATGCGTGTGTATGTATACATGTATGTGCATATGCTGTCCCTCCTTATAGGGAGGTGGGCGTATGACGCCGTGATTCTGCAGTATGATCTTAACAAATTGTTCACAAGGTCAGTGAAATGGCAAATGAACTTCAATATCTAAAAGTGCAGCGTGTTATACGTAGGGCTATACAACCCCGAAAATAGACATAGCTTATATAACACGTTTTTAGGGAAAACCGAGTGCGAGAGAGACTTGGGAGTTCTAGTGAGCACTGACCTTAAATCTAGGAAACGGTGCATTAGTGCCAGGAATAAAGTTAACGGAGCATTAAGTTTCACTGCTAGGACGGTTAAGAATAGAAGTGCAGAGGTAATTATCAAACTCTATCTGGCATTAGACCCATCCTTGACTTTGCGGTACAGTTTTGGTCTCAGTCTTATAGAATGGACATCAATTCGCTAGAATCAGTACAGGAGAGACTGACCAAAATCATACATGGGTTCAAAAATTTACCTCATGAAGAAAGGCTTGTGTACCTTAACTTACACACTCTGCAAAGACGCAGAGTTCGGGGTGATCTAATAGAGGTGTTTAAGTGGATCAAGGCTTTAACTAGAGTGACGCAAAGTCATCATATCAAGACAACAGGCAGGACTCGCAATAATGGATTTATACTGGACAAATTTAGATTTAAATAGGAAAGAGGCGATAATTGGTTTACTAATAGGGTGGCCAACGAATGGAATAGACTTAGTAATCATGTAATGAGCGCTGAAACTATCAGTTGTTTTAAGAAACTGACCACTGACCCCGCTAATGACGTCCGGAATGACCGTATATCTGACCCCCTGAGAGCCCACCTGGGTCGGTCCCGTAAGTGATCAAATGTCTTATATAGTTTCTAATCTTGTCAAAATTGGCTCTTCTGAAGTCCGGTACTTGAACGTTATTCGTACTTTTTAATTCTTCCGAATAATATTGAATCTTATTTCTTGATGATTGCTAGAGCCTAGACCATCTCCAACTTTTACTTTATTCGTTAGGTGCTCACTCCCCACACTCCCTAACTTACCTATGCCATCCCCACTAGTACTCAAACAAACGATGGGTTTCAGCCCTTCCTCGACTATACACTCTTCAATCCTGTCCCTAACATCACGTATCCCCGCCCCGGGGAAACACACCTGGGCCCTATGCTTCCTATCTTTGTCGCAGAAGGCCCTATCTAAATACCGCACCTGGCTATCTCCTACAACCAAAATCTTACCCTATTCTTCTTCTTGCATTTTCTTCGTTTCTTCTTGTAAACCCACAAGAGCTTGAAATGACTTTCTGCATTCAAGTGGGTCTGGTGAGGATTTTTTTACCCTCTCTCCATATCTTGTTTATCACCTGTTTCCATCCAGGTTCCAAACATGGTTTGTCGTCCGTGTTTTCGGTCTTCCAGCAAAGAACTCTATTCTCCTCTTCATGGCCTTCAACAGGCTTCTCTAAAGCAACAATTCTACTACGTAGAGATTGTGCCTCTTCGGTGCTGATCCCTGAAACACACCAACTCGCCATCTCACTGTTTGAAGCAGCTACCCCAGTTGACCTGACTTGAGTTATATATATATATACACACATATATATATATATATATATATATATACACATATCTATACATATACACACATATATACATATGAAACTCTCTTCAGCTTTATAAATTTGAGCGATAACCCCCGGCCAAACTAATGCGGAACGCACCGAGGAACGCACCCAACTCTGTACATCATATATATATATTATATATATATATAATATATATATATATATATATATTTATATTACATATACATATATATATATATATATATATATATATATATACACATACACACACACACATAGGGCGGCTTCTTTGAGTGAGCTGTATTTGGCAAAAGATGCTCTAAGAGATGCACTTTGAATTTTGAGAATACATCAATGTTTGCTCAACATATGACGTTTTTCTTTCCTTTTCGAAAGTGTCAAATTTATCCTGATCATATATTATATATACATATATAAATGTGCGTATATATATATATATATATATATATATATATATATACACATATATTTATATAAATATTACAGTGGTAGTGGAAAGTTTTGGGGCAAAATTACAGGCACCCAATTTTTTTTTTTGTAAATTCAAAACACTCAAGAAATACCAATTTCCAATAGTTTTTTTTTAACTATTTTTCAATGCTAGCGTCTGTACCATTTAGATGAGACGATCCACACCACTTGGCAACTCTGTTTAGTCGCTTCCGGGACCACGTGGTGTCAGTTTTACAAACATCTCACGTGGACCAGTCGATTTTTTTGCGGTGGTCTCCGTTTTTGTGTCTCGATATCTCCGTAATGGGAAGTGGTAGAGCTGGGTAGAGACACGTTTGTTGCTGTTATAACCCTCTATAAGGAGGTTATAAGCGTAAAGATATAGCCATTCGTGTGGGAATTGAAGTGCGGCAAGTGCAAAGGTACATGTATACATATACCAAGGCTTTTTCCCCCTTACAAGGGAGGCAGCCAAAAAGAAAAAGGCATAAAACCATTCCCATCCATTCCATTCCTAAATACATTCCACCCCACTCCACCCTCCCTCTTATCTTATCACCTCCTGGATGACGAGTCATCCCTGCACCTTGTCCACTGCCCTGGGTCATAGGCAGTGTCGCAAGACACAGCACATCCACAGCAAGGCCGCTTCATTAAATCGGCGACCCCCCCTCTCCGTCCCCCCATGCAGAAAAGGACCAAGAAATTTCGAAACGGAGGTGACGCCATTCCTACGCCCAAGCCTCGCTCTGGTCGGCCAAGGAAGATAACAAATCATACTTCTAAGGTTATTAGGAGGCAGTTGGATAAAGATCCAACATTCATAGCTCGAAAACTGAAGGAAAATAATCTGCACTACTGCAGGGCGTGTAAGATGTTTTGGTCATTTAGCCAAAGATTTACAATATCGTAGTTGTGCAAAAGACATACGTGATCGCATAGCTTTCTGCAAGAAATATAAGGATTGAACCCTAGATGACTGGGACAAGTATTGTGGCGTAACGAGTCAACGTTTGTGGTGTCGTCGGGCTGCAGGTCGAAGCGTATGAGACGCCCCTGGGGGGGGGGGGGGGGTCGGACCTTAATGACCCACGCTATACAGCTGAAGAGGTGAAACATGCACCAAATGTGGGGTGTTTTGCGTTTGGTGGAGTTGGCAATTTAGTGTTTCTTGAACAAAATGAGAGTAAATCAGCACAGTTATTTCGAGTTATTGTCTGATAACCTGCCTGAAAGTTTTGAAAAGTGTAACGCTAGCTGGTTCATGCAGGACGTAGCTCCTACTCACATAGCTCGGTCTAATACCCAGTGGTTAGAGGACTGTGGTGCAGAGTACTTCAAAAAGTGGCCTGGGCATCAGACTTAATACAGCATGTGTGGTATATCATTAAAAAACAGCTTTAGGATCGTGATGTTTCGACTGTAGCGAAGCTAAAAATAGAAATACAGGATATTTGGGATAATATTATTCCCAAACACATAGAAAAACTGGCAAGATGCATCACAGCACGTTTAGAGAAGGTCATCAAGCTTAAAGGAAAATCGCTTGGCAAATAAGGTACGTTGTGAGGCGTTTAAACGTCTTTTAAATGTCTACATTCGTCTCTCATAGATTTGCGCCCAAATCTCCAGCGACCAGAGTGAGTGTGAGTGTGTGTGTGTGTGGGGTGAGTGTGTGTGTGTGTGGGGTGAGTGTGAGTGTGTGTGTGTGTGTGTGTGTGTGTGTGTGTGTGTGTGTGTGTGTGTGTGTGTGTGTGTGTAGAAACATGGGACTTTTCTGCTACATTAGAACTTCTCCCAATCCATTGTCTTCTTAGGAGTCGCCAGGTGTCAATTGTGCCTATGTCACAATATAGAGGAGATACAATGCTAGTAATCCTGGGGTTTGATCACTGATCCTGGGGCAATGTGTCAGTCCCTCTATCAATGTTAGATTCCAACAAGAGGAATAATCTCAAGAACCTAGGCCAGGAGGTGCTGAGTAACTGCGGCCAAAGCAGTCACCTTTGCCCTAATTTGCGATTTAGTACGGGGAGTCGAACCCACAATTAAGTGACTGTGAGACCAGTACGCTACAGAAGATGCCACTAGCGCACTCCAACAAGCATCAGGAGATCTGCACACAAATCTGTTCAGCGGCAGTGACTGCCCCTTGCCATTGCTGCCTGAATACAAAGGATGGTGGAAGGGGGGGGGGGTTTGAGAGGGGGGTGCTCTGGCCCCGTCTGGCTCCTTCAAGTAAGTCTTCTCACCTGAGATAAAAGATAATGATGAAATGGAGGACGAAGAGAGTGAGAGAGGCTGCTGTGCTGAAATTGCCCACAGGCATCCGATAATGAAGGAAGACGAGAATGAGAGAATAACAACAATGATAATAATAATAATGATAATAATAAATAATAATGACATGATAATAATTATCGGATATCACCCAAGGGATATAAATGAGGAATGGTGGGAAGAAAGAATTATGGAGATGATGGAGCCCAGGCAAGGTTTGTGGTGGTTGTGGTGGTGGTGGTGGTGGTGGTGGTTGTAGTGGTGGTGGTATTCGACGGGAGTGAGAATTAAGAGAAAGAAAATAACAGCAACGGAGAGAAATACGAAGAAGAACGGAACAAATAGGCGGGATACGAGAGCAGTAGGATGGTGATGATTAGGAGAGCGGTGAGGAGGTAGGAGGACGTGGGGAGGGGAAGAGGGGGAGGAAGGAGGGAGGAGAGGAGTATGTGGAATCACGTCTCTGTCTGCCTCCGCTCGATACGTGGCTCTCATAAGCGATGACTTTCTTTCCTCGCCCTTACGCCGCCTCGACCGAAGGGCGATATTCCCTGACCCAAGTCGCCTTCGACCGAGCAACTCAATATGGCCCATAGACCCTCTTGTTTTAAGGAACATACTCGCCTGCCTGAGTATACAGGACTAGACGTCATGGCTACAGGATATTCAAGACTAGCGAGTTCTATATCAGAAATACATAAGAATCATTTTCGCTTGTCCAGCTTTTTGTGGTAATGAGAGGTTATATCTCTCCAACGTAGCTTTCAAAACGACTCATTGAGACAAAGGTTGACTTCCCTACCTTCTCTTCCTCCTCCTCCTCCTCCACTCCTTTCTTTCTCTTCGTCATCAACTTTCCCCTCCCCACCCCGTCTTTCTTTCTTTCGTTCGTTCTTGTGTTTCTTTATTGCTTTTCTTTTATTCCTTTTCTAAGTCTTGTACGGTCGTCCCTTCGTTATTATTGTTGCTGCAACACTCCTGAGCCTAACGTTAACCATTTTGTTTTCTTTCACAAGCGTCTTCAGATTTTTTTTTTTGGGGGGGGGGCAGAATTTTCCTTTTTCAACACTCGTTTCCCCCTTTTTTCGAAAATTCATCTCAGATTTTCTTGTTTCTCCCAATCTTCTTTCTCCACCCTCCAGCATACAATCACATTTCACCTTTCCTTATCTACTCACCTAAGCCCTTTGCTACGCCATTTTCTTTAAGAAATTTTTTATTATCTTATTATACTTAATAAATTTTTAATAACTATTTTTTTCCGTTTCCGCTCTTGTTCATTTGTCTTCGTCCCCTCCTTGGAAATCACCTTCACCACAGTCTTCCTCCTCTTCCTCCCCTCCCCTCCCCTCCCTCACCGCGTCACTCCTCCTCCTCCTCATCTGGTTTTATAATTACAGAACACCATACCTCTCTGCCCTTGGTGTGTGCCAAAGAGAGAGAGGAGGCTGATGATTCGGGTGACGGCCTGAAAGCTTCTCAGGGCGAGAACGAATTGACACAATCTTACTCAGTTGATGAAGGTAGCCTGCATACCAAAATTAGTTCTCTCGTGTGTGTGTGTGTGTGTGTGTGTGTGTGTGTGTGTGTGTGTGTGTGTGTGTGTGTGTGTGTGTTTGTGTGTGTGTGTGCTTACGTTCACGAACGTGGTCTATTTACTACTCCAATGCAGCAAATTTCCCATTTTCACTCTAGCTATATTCTCTTTTCGTGCATCCCATTTTCTTCGTCACTCACCCTCTTCTTG
Source organism: Oratosquilla oratoria (assembly GCF_046742065.1). Lineage (NCBI taxonomy): Eukaryota > Metazoa > Arthropoda > Malacostraca > Stomatopoda > Squillidae > Oratosquilla > Oratosquilla oratoria. The sequence goes on along the minus strand of NC_134781.1, from coordinate 15,630,147 downwards.
CCCCCCCTCTCTCTCTCTCTCTCTCTCTGACAACCCCATCTTTCGTCTCTCCTTTTTTTCTCGTCTCCAATCTCCTCCGTCATCTCTACGCTAATTTTCACTTTCGTTCTATTTTTTTCCCACAGACAATTTTAAAAATTCTCCTTCGTCTAGTTCGCCATTTTGTTTCCACGGTTCTTCCGTTGCGCTGGCTAGTTCCTAACGGAATTTTTTCTTCCTTTTCACTCCGATCGTTTATTTCTTCCACACCTTTCTCCTCTTTCCCCTTCTGCCTCATTTCCGTGATTTATTCAAACTGAAATTCTCATTTCTACCTTTCCCAATACAATACAGTGTTGTTTACTTTCCCTTATTACTATTTCTCCCACTCTAAATCTCTCATTCAATCACCCATTCACACACACACACACACACACACACACACACACACACACACACACACACACACACACACACGCACATACACACACACTATCAAGCCGGCGATCCAACTCTCGTGTTTAAGGAGTTTTGTGTGTGTGTGTGTGTGTGTGTGTGTGTGTGTGTGTGTGTGTGTGTGTGTGTGTGTGTGTGTGTGTGTGTGTGTGTGTGTGCGTGCGTAAGGTCACAGCATTACCCATAGTGATATATGAGGTTTGAGTTCTCATCCGGGAGGGCAACAGCTGACAAACAAAGAGTCCAACACGTGATTCAAGACCATGGTGAATCACACACACACACACACACGCGCACACACACACACACACACACACACACACACACACACACACACACACACACACACACACACACACACACACACACACACACACACACACACGCACACACACACCGTCGTCTAATCCCAAGCCACTTCTTGTCCTGCTTCAACATCACTTTTTATTCTTGAACGTTCCCGCTCTACTTGCAGAATCTCTTCCAGGTTCTGCCAAAACTGTCTCCCTGCGGTTCTTTCTCCTCAGATTTTCGAATCTCGACTAGTTGCATGACTCGATAGTTGCTTTGCCATCGTTTCTTTCCACTCCCTCTCCCCTCCCTCCCTCCCTCCTTACCTACTTCCCTCCCTTCCTCCTTCCCTTTTGCACAGCTTCCACCATTTTCTTTTCTTTTGTCTTTATACTCTTTGGTATTATTTTCATTATTCCTTTTCAATGTATCCCTCTTTCCTCTCCTTCCTTTCTTTTCTTTGTTATTTCACTTCCCCCTTCCTCTTCCCCTTATTCTTAATTAGCATCTACCCTTCACCTCAGGTTATCCAGGTCTCCTCTTCTTCCTCCTCTTTCTCCTTCTCCTCCTCCTCCTTCCTCCAACGATTCTGTTTTAAACATATTAGTTTTTCCTCAAAAGTAGGCTTCATCCTTCTCACAAAATATACAAATCTAAAGTGACATCCAGGAGGAGTATATGTGATTTTGAGTAAGGATAAACAGTGTAGTTTCTTCAATCCAGAGGCGTGGTGGTGCCCCTTCCCGCTTCGGCGTGCAAGAATTAGGAAACAGGTCTTATAAGGACGGGTAGCGATCTTACTGTTCAGTCTAGTTGAACGAACTGACACAGACAAACGTACAAATACAATAGGCTATTCATTCCCATTCGTACTCCTGTCAAATAGTTTCGTTCTTTTCTCTCTCGTATTCTAGCTTAAAATCTCTTCGTTCTAAACTACCTGATCTTCCTGTACCTTTCATCTTCCACAGATATCTCCGTTCCATCGTTCACTCTCCTCCTTCTCTTCCTCTCCTCCTCCTCTTCCTCTCCTCGCTGCACTTCCTCTCTTCCTCTTCCCCGCACAAGCCAAGTCGATCATGAGGCAGAATTTTCAGACCAGCACCCTGGCTAAACTACTATCCTTCCTTACTCAATGGGTATAGCTTTCAAAGGTCCTCCTCTCCTCCTCCTCCTCCTCTCCTCCTCGGCTTCTTACTCTTCCTTTTCATGTCTTCTTCTCTTGTTCGACCGTAGCGAAGTTTTTTCGGTCCATCAATATCTCTCCTCTCTACCTCCTGTTCCACTCTTTGTACCCCCCTCTTGTTCCTCTCTTTGTACTTCCTTTTGTTCATCTTTGTACCTCCTTTTGTTCTCTTTTTGTACCTCTCCTGTTCCTCTCTTTGTACCTCCTCCTGTTCCTCTCTTTGTACCTCCTCCTGTTCCTCTCTTTGTACCTCTCCTGTTCCTCTCTTTGTACCTCTCCTGTTCCTCTCTCTGTACCTCTCCTGTTCCTCTCTCTGTACCTCTCCTGTTGCTCTCTTTGTACCTCATCCTGATCCTCTCTTTGTACCTCTCCTGTTCCTCTCTTTGTACCTCTCCTTGTACCTCTCCTGTTCCTCTTTGTACCTCCTCCTGTTCCTCTCTTTGTACCTCCTCCTGTTCCTCTCTTTGTACATTTTACTCCTTCCCCCGTTTCAGAGCCCTGATCTACCTAGCACCCTTCATCTTCGTCGTCTCGCCCCCAAAACCTCCACCTCCACCCCCACCTCGTTTTTATTTTCCTCCATTCACACTCTTCCATTTTTATTTCTTTGATTTTATATCTTACAATTCTTGTTCTTGTCACTAGACTCTTCGATGCAGCCTACGCTTTGCCTCCTCCTCCTCCTCCTCCTTATCATCCTCACACTTTTTCCTCCGATCCACTCCTCCCCCCTCCTCCTCCTCCTCTTACCTCCTCCCGGCTCACTCCAATACCTCCTCCACCACCTCCTCCATACCTCCCCCGTGCTCTGCATCTAACTTTCTGATACTCCACATTTATTACTCTGATCCTGAGAATGTGTGTGTTTTGGTATAAGTGTACACGCATTGCTGTAAACACTCTTGCATGTGTATCTTCATCTAAAATCCTGTAATGTTGAGAGCTTAGGCTGTATTATGACTTGTTACACTGCGTGCGAGCCTCGGCGAACTCCACACAAGTGGAACTTTCCAAGTGTTAAGTGAATTCTTCAGTGTTGGGACCATACGTGTATGTACTTAGAGAATACACGTATATAGTGTAGGTCTTCCTTGCTTATACCCATGTATATCCTCTCCTGTTGTCAAAGCTATGTAACTTCAGGTGAATTTGATATAAAAAAAAAATAATAAAAAAAAAAATAAATAAATAAACGCTATACAACCGTTGGTGGCGTAATCGGAATCGTGCTGATCTCCCATTCGCTTAGCCGTGGGTTCGAATCCCGCACTCCTCTCAGATTCCCAACAGTGACTGTTCCTTACTAACCCTACAGTCCTTAAAACGCAAAATAGGGCAAAGGTGACTGCTCCGGCCGCAGATGCTCAGCATCTCCTGGCGTAGGCTCTTCTCCTTTGCGCCGACCGCGGACGATTTCGTTATGCCCTGGCAAGGACACCCGATCTCCTCAAGCGTTTAGCGCATGCGCGTGCGCGCGCGCGCTGAGGACCACTCTACGCGTTCGTCCCGCCTTCTCCACCGAACTGGTTCACCACAACCCGAGAGTCTGCCGGCGTCGTCGACTTTCGCCCCCCCCCCACCACCACCACCGGCCTCCCCCAACCACCACCACCACCACCACTACCGTCTGTATGCCGGCCAGACCAGACGACTTGCCGGTCTTCCAGACAGGCCACGTACCGAACAGCTCGTCGGTGATGATGGTGGAGGGGGGTGGGGTGGGGGGGTTGTTGTTAGGTGGCTGTGTCGGTGACGGTGGATGGGGTACCTGCATGTGGAGGATGACGGTAGTGATGCTTGTGTTGGGAATGGAGATGGTGTTGGGGCAAGAATGAAGATGGAGAGTTTACGAAATAAAATAACCCTTTTTTTCATCGTGTGTGTGTGCGTGTGCGTGTGTGTGTGTGTGTGTGTGTGTGTGTGTGTGTGTGTGTGTGCGTGCGTGTGCGTGTGTGTGTGTGTAAAGGAGATGGGAAAGGTTGGGGGCGTAGAAAGAGACAGTGAGGAGGTCTTGAAGGACCGACCAAGTAGTGATGAAAGGGGGAGAGAAGGGGGAAGAAGCGGAACGGAAAAAAAATAGAAGAAAGAGGGAAAGGGTCGAGAGAGGTCCGTGGGGAAAAGCAAGAGGGAGGAGAGGGAGGAGGAGAGGGAGGAGAGGGAGTAGAGGGAGGAGTGGGAGGAGGGGAACGAAAGGGGGGGGAGAGAGGCAGAGATGGATAACAGTCACAGACCTGAGAGTAGATTAGTTATGGTGAGATAGTGAGAGACAGACACAGACGGACACACAGAAAGACCCACAGACACGCCGACCTAGAGTTTAAGACTAATGGACTGAACAAGGTAAGAAAAAAAAAACAATAGAGATGAATCGTGTAATAGCGACGTAAGTTAAGATTTAAGAAAAGCAAATGAAAGACACTCACATGGACAGAGGACGGAATAAAAGCAAAAGAGTGAGGGCCACGGCGAGGGTGAAAGAGAAAGAAAATGGAGAGAGGAGAGACCGCTGCAGCAACTCCCGAGTCTCATTATTTAGGTTTCTGTCCTCGTCTTGCTGGGCCTGAGAGCGAGGCCCGTGTTTAAGTACGAGGGGGGCATGGGGGGAAGGGGAAGCAAAAGCCGGGGGAATTGGGGGGGGGGGTAAGGTGGTGGAGGGTGAGCGGAAGGGTACGGCGAGCGGCAGCGGCGGAGGCGGCGGCCGCCATCGGGGAGAGACGAAGAAGACGCGAACTTCGGTGGCGGAGGTGACCCGAAGTCCCGAAGAATCTTGGCAGAGAAGACAAGAAATAGTGGGCCGGCGATGGTACTGTATGGAGAAGTCGAGGAAACAAATAACAAATGAATAACAATAAATTCGACTTTTCATAAACATTTCAGAATATATCACTCGTTATAGTGAAGCCTTTCAAATGAACTTGGCCATCGCGAGTCCATCAGAATGGTAGCACGGGGGTCTAGCGTTCCGATGGACACCAAATCGAGGCTCGCGACGGCCAGGTTTGATTATATTATTCATAAACATGTTGAGCATAACTGCATCGCGAAGAGTAACAAGAAGGACCATCTTGTGGAACGTAAAGGGTTGAGGTCGCAGTATGTAGACTTCAAAATCAACATTGGTTCTCTTCACAGGCCTAATTTTTACCTAACATGAGCTCATGGTCTAAAACGAAACTGGAAAAAAATGACGGATTTTCGAAACTACGTTATTGGAGAAACAAGATGGACGGTAGAGGAGGAAAGAATGGGAAAGATATAGAATGTGTTTGTGGGTGAGGATATGGCATGGGGGGGGGGGAAGATGCTCGTCCCCATGAAGACACGAGTGGGAGATGGGACGAAAATCCACACAAAGATAATAACAATAGGTACAAGATGAAAAGTGGTGGTTGTAGTGGTGATAGTGATGAGGGTGATAGTGGTGGTGGTGATAGTGATGGGGGTGATAGTGATGGGGTGATAGTGATGGTGGTGATAGTGATGGTGGTGATAGTGATGGGGTGATAGTGATGGGGGTGATAGTGATGGGGGTGATAGTGATGGTGGTGATAGTGATGGGGGTGATAGTGGTGGTGCTAGTGATGGGGTGATAGTGATGGTGGTGATAGTGATGGTGATAGTGATGAGGGTGATAGTGATGGTGGTAATAGTGGTGGTGATAGCGGTTGTGGTGGTGATAGTGGTGATGGTGGTGGCTGTGGTGGTAATAGTGGTGTAATTCGTGATACGAGACTGCATACGATGGTGATCGTTGTGTGCTGGTGTTAGGCAATGCCGACTTGTCTCAAAAGAACCACGACGTGAAGACTGAGCCTTTATATAAGTACGACATCAACCTTCCCAAGGTTCCAGTGACCTTCCAACGTTCCCCCCCCCCCACTCCCGGATGCTACTTACTCTCAGCGATTTGTGTGCCACTGCTATATGCTTAATAAAGCTCTACCAAGCGAAACACTGTACTAATAAAGGCGGTTTTGATAATAGTTGTGGTCACGAAGGACGAATAAACTGCTGGAGTATTGGGAATGACCGTGGTATTCCCAACAATTAATTCCCTTCTCTGCCCCCTCCCCACGCGCACACACACACACACGCACTTGCTTACTTCCTAGGTAAGTGACCTTTTCCAATACAGAATTTCCTCCATATTCCTATAATTGTCTTTCCTAATATGTAATAAAGACCATATCATGTAGTCCAGACCAGACACCTTGAAATAGTATTCTACTCTTCTAACAACAGTATGACCTCCCAAAGAATAGACTAATTGTCTACAAGACACATATTGATACAGCAGTCTTCTGAGCATGACGTAGGTCACCAAACCCACTTGATCATAGTACCATAATCAATCAATCAATCAGCCATTTTGAGTCCACTGCTGAACAAAGGCCTCTTTCGTATGACTTGCACGACTGTACCAACCTCTGCCCGGTGGGGTATTGTCCGGCGGCCGTTTAACTAATATTTCCTTTGTGATTCGGGTCAGAAGTGTCCGTGACGACCACCACCTTGTTCTATGCACCAGAACGACCTTCCTCGGTTAAGTGATACTCGAACCGGTCACTGAGAACCTAACTGCACGTAGTCTCTGGATCACATAATTCATCTATCCCACATAACACCCTTACCTTCCTACCTCTATTCCCATTAAAACCTCTTCTGTGGTTTACCGCAAACCAGAGTATGGATAAAATGGAGGAATTCTTTGGCACGAATATATATATATATATATATATATATATATATATATAATTACAGGACCTACTACACTAGAACGATCTAGCAACCTCCACCTCCACCACCTCAAACTCGCGCTAAATAAACAACTACATAATCCGTACTCTTAGACCTTACCCTCCAGCCCCTTGTTGGAGGAGGAACTCCATTCAGACGTGGACGAAGTCGAGCAGAAACTTCCCTCCATCACGCTGAGAGGAACCAACCCACAAGGCAACCGGGCGCAGACACCCTCCAACAAGGAACCTTCCGACCGCAATGGCCGATCTTCCAATAAATGTGCCAAATACTCAACCACATGGAAAGCCAACCAACCGACCATATGTGGAAAATCAGTCGACCCCCCCCAAAAAAGAGATCTCGGATCCCCCCCTCCCCCAGTGACCAGGTTGGGGGAGGAGGGGGAGGGGGAGGAGGAGGGGGTAGGGTGGTGGTATTGCAAGTGCAGGAAATTCTCTATTTTGGGAAATCGTGATAGATTTCGGAGTCGCGTGTATTGCCCAGCTCGGAAAAAAAAAAAAAAGCAATTGAGCTGAAAGACCATATCGAGGATCTTGACCAGAAGTACTTTCTTATTAGTTTTCATTACCGTATTAGTTTTTTTATAACTGGATAAACAGAAAATAATTATGGAAGGTCTCTAAGGCAGGCCACTACCACCGCAATCATAATGTAAGGATGTAAAAACAACAAAAGATGACTAGATTCTCACAACCCTTCAACCGTGGAGCCCAAAGCCCGGCCCCATCCCGGAAACTAAGCTACGCAGTGCCACCAGCTTGCTCAGTACTTCCTATGGCTTGAACGTGTTCCAAAACACCTAAAATTGTTGAAAGTCTACGGTATGATCCAGCCCGGTTTCGCCGCGCCGATCTATGATACAGGAGGAGTGGTAAGATCAACAGGAAGGGAAGATGGAGTTGTTTTTACTACAACCTCCATAAAACTATTAACATCTGAAACTACATTGCCCCGTGATAGCACTGTCCGCCAGACACTGCCTAATTAGTGGACGGGGCTTCGCTTCAGTCGCCTTACTAATTTGTCTATAAATTTCAAAGAACCTTTTGAAAGGCTGAAAGATTTCATAAACGTTTCTTTGAAAACTATTAATATTCTATTAATTTGAAATCATAGCTCTTAATAAGCATCACAATATCCATTCTAGATTCTTCCTTTCTATACCTTTATTTTTATCATTTTCACACTTCGCCATTAATTCAGCGCCATTTTCCCAGTCTCGTCTTACGACAATTTAGTTTTACTGAATTCGTACCTTAATTTTCGTTTTTTTTTTCTTTTACATCTTGTTTCCCATCCCAACCACTATCTTTCCAAACTTCGTATTTCGAAGAAATACACAAATTTTGTTTCCTAGTCTGTTTTAATTACGTTCAAGCATTACTATTATCATTATTATTACTATTCACGTTTCGTCCAATTCCCCCTCCCGTCGTTTTCTTCTTCTTCTGCCGCTTCCTCCTTATCTCTTCTTTGTCTCTTCCCCTTCATTACTACCGTCCCAAGCTCCTCCTCCTCCTCCTCCTCTACCTCTCCTCCCTTGGAGGCTTTTATCATCGTCCCTTGCCCTTCTCTTCTTTCTGTTGCGCCCACGCACCCCCTTCCACTCCTCCACATTTTTAATATTTTCCTCCCCCACCCTCTGCTTTCCATTCGCTTTATCGACCTCTTTCTACTTCGAATTGCGTCTCCTTTTCCTCCGTTTATTTATGTTATGTCATTTGACCAAATCTCGTTCACACGAACTATCATTTCCTATCGGAGGTATCCTTTCCCCCTCGATTCCTTTCACCTTCATGTCCTATTTATTCTCTTCGTATTTTTCCTCTTCTTCTTTTTTGCATGTCCTCTTTATTCTTAGCTCCTCTTCTTCCCTACAATTGTCGTTTCTTCCCTTTTTCTTCAAGTCCCCCCCCCCTTCTCTCTCCTCTTATATTATGCATTTCCTCTCCGTTTTCTGTTGGACCACTTCCCGTTTTTCTTTCTTGATGACAATGCTGCACCAGGTTCTTCCTGTCGGGTCTCTCGATCTGGTGGAGCTGATAATTCTCCCCTTCCCTCTTCAGCCTTTACGTCTCTTCTTCCTCCTCCTCCTCTTCTTCCTCTTCCTCCTCCTCCTCCTCTTCTTCTTCCTCCCCCTCTTCTTCCTCCTCTTCTTCTTCCTCCTCTCTGTTTCTGTATTATTAGTGTTGTATTGTCAACGCTGGTGGATTAAAAAATTAGTGGATTAAAAAGTGTAATGAGTAATAGACATTTGGGAATGGATGCTAAGAGGAGACTGTATGAAGGAGTGATTGTACCCACGGCACTGTATGGGGCAGAAACATGGAACATGAAGGAGTTTGAATGTGTTTGAGATGAGGTGTCTGAGAAGTATGATGGGGGTTATTGGCTGGATAGTGTGAAAAATGAGGTAAGGAGAACAGGGGTGGAAAGGGAGTTGGGAGACAAGGTATCAAAGAGTATTGGGATGGTTTGGACACATGGAAAGAATGAGTGAAGAAAGACTAGTAAGAGGTATGGAAGGCAGAGGTGGAAAGATTGAACATGAGGGGGCGACCTAGGATGAGATGGATGGATGGGGTAAAAGGGGCATTACAAAAGAGAGGAATGTCTGTGGAGGAAGGACGGGAGAGGACAGAAGACAGGGGTGAATGGAGAATGGTTGTATATGGATGATGTGATGCATGAGGTGGAATGAGTGGGGGATGGGGGGTGAGGGAGTATGTGAGAAAATTTGACGCAGCCCAAAGGGATTTCTCCCAGTCTTCTTTTTCTGCATGTGGGGACGGAGAGGGGGGTCGCCGATTTAATGAAGCGGCCTTGCTGTGGATGTGCTGTCTTGTGACACTGCTTCTGACCCAGGGCAGTGGGCGAGATGCAGGGATGACCCGTCATCCAGGTACCAAGATAAGAGGGAGGGAAGAGGGTGGAGGGGAGTGGAGTGTAATTGGGGATGGAATGGGTGGGAGTGGTTTTTATGCCGTTGTTTTTTGTCAACGCTAAGTAACTCGTTTTTGTCTTTGGAATCCTTATTTTTGTTAGTTTCTGTCCTGGAAGGTACTTTTGCTTCGCGTTCTGGCTGCCACCTGCCAGGCTATTCCAACCATCCCCGTGACACTCCGTGGATGGAAAAGGGCTACTCATTTTCCTTCAACTTTGTGGCGTTCAAATATATGTTCGACGACAAATGCAACGTGCCAACTGGTCTACTTTTTGTTTCAGTAAACAAAATCGGCTCTAGCCATGTTGTGTTCAAGAAAATAAACCTAATATTCGTACAACCCTTAAATAATACACACACTCACACATTGTATATATATATATATATATATATATATATATATATATATATATATACATATATATATATATATACACTCTCACTTGCTTGTGTTCAAGGACGGGTTTCATGTTCGCCCCGTTCGAAAATTATCCATCATACCAATGCTGTCTTCACTTGAGATTAGTAATTATCAGCTCACATCATCTTAGCAAGATGGGAACTACGTTTACTCCATTCGTTTATATTTTGCCTGGCCTACCTTGTTACGTTAACTGCCAGGTTTGTATATCTTGGCTTGAGCTTCAACCTCCGCGGTGTGGCAAAGCTTGTCTCCTTGCTTGCTTGCTTGCTTTCACGAAGTTTTAGTACGTGTTGATCACACATGTTCCTTGTTTCCTTGTGCTTGAGGGTGTTTGCGTTGAAGGTCGCGTTTTACGGTTTGTGTTCTGGGTGTTGTTTCCGAGGTAGTCTTCGTGTTTGTGCTTGGCTGCTGAGAACCACTTCAGTATTGTGGTCTGTATGTGCACGTGTGTATGTACGTGTGTGTGTACGTGTGTGTGTTGTGTTGTGTGTGTGTGTGTGTACGTGTGTGTAATTTCGTCCTAATAAGGTGCTATAATCGGGGAAACTATGATCCATATGACGTTAGCCGTAAGTAAACTAACAAAGCCCAATTCCCTTCCCCACCTTTGGAAAGTACTGTTGCTGTTCGGTGCTTTCTCATATCCACATTGCTTCCCACAGTGCTCCAGTCCCGCTGGCCGGTTTTTGGACACAGATTTGCATGCACCTGCATGCATGCGCTTGCTTGTGTTTGCTCTTCGCGCAAGCCTTCCCCGTTTTTACTTGCGCCTCGAGTTTGCCCTCTTGGTTTGCATTTGATTTTTCTCCCACTTTTCCTCCTCCTCCTCCTCTTCCCTTTCCCTCGGCTTCCCTTCCCGCCTCTCTCTCTCTCTCTCCAACCGGCGCAACAATCCTTCTTCTGACTTTTTCTCACTTTTTACTTCCTAAATGTTTTCCTTTGCTCTCCGTAGTACTCCTGATTTTAGTTCCTTTTTTTTTTGTCATTTCAATTTCTTCCTGCCTTCCATTTTCCCCCCCATTTCTTCACCACCCCCTACACTCCCGTGATCCTCCTTTCGCCTTCTCGCAACATGTACATCCCCCAACAAACAGTCGATCAGGTAGCTCTTCCCTTGATAATTCTACTCTTTGTCTCCCTTGTCTTCCCTCTTCCGTTGTTCTTTTTTACAAACAATATTTTTTCAGTTTTGTCTCTAAGCCCTTCAATACGGATACTGTATATATAATTTGACGCCAGGCGATTTTATTCAGCTTGTGGGCGAGATGGAGGACCTCCATGATCCGGGTTCTTGGACAGAAACCTTCTTTCCCACCGCCCTCAGGAGCTAAGGTCTTCAGGTGCCTTTGTCTCCAGCTAGCTCACTAAACCTCCTTTCATACGTATCGACTTTTCACCGTGCGCCGTCCACGACACGGCGCCGTGCTCTCAAATAAACATGGATGTTTATGGACGTTTTCACACGTCACGACCACTACCATAAACACCCATGGTTATTTGAAAGCACGACGTCGTGTCGTGGACGGCGCACGGCTAAAAGTCGATACGTGTGAAAGGAGCTTAGACGCCCTCTTCTGGTAACCCATGCGAACCACCGAAGTCTTATGGTAATAAACTCGAAGTCCAGAACCACAAGTTCGACAAGACGAAGAGAACACTCAAGCAACGTATTCACCCCCCTACCCACCTCCCCCTTCAGAATTTTCATCCTCCCCTCATTGAACCCCCCCTCCCCCCTTGTGACTCATAACTCGAGGACGTTTCTCCCATCCCCCTTCCCCCCCCCTCTTGTGAGTCACCAACCTCTCCATCTTCTTCCGTCTGTACATCTTCTTCCTCAATTCCTGAAGACATGGATGACTCACCTGGGTCTGCATTTCCTAGTAACGATCCAAGTCGTCCTCTTAACCCATTAAATAGAGGGACACGAATTTCCTTCGTGTAAATATTAAAGATTTTATGGCGCGTTCGACGGGGGGGTGTGGGTGGAGCCTAGTTGGACCAAAGTGTCTGTGTAACTAGATTTGTTTAAAATGATGTCTTGCTGCCTGATGTATCATCCAGTCAAAAAAAATCCATGAAGTGGGAAGTGAGAAACCCCTGGAGTAGGGCAAAGACATATCAGTTGCGGCAAACCGCTGGGTTGTTTAGGCCGATGTTGGGTCGCCTCCCCGCCTGGCCAGGGCTATCGGGAACCAACGCGACGTAGCCGGCAGGGGGTCCCGGGGATCGAACTCACGACCACGTGCTCAAGAATTCGAGTCGGTATCCACGGAGCCACCGGCGTCGGCCATACACTACATACAGTCTATCAAGGTACATAATATGGGAAGGGTTTCACAACCTCATTGAGAACTAACCCCTTCGCAACAAAAGAGTAACTTCACCGTCCTTCTCCACATCCACCACTTACATGTTGACTTCTCCTCCCCTCCTCTCTCCCCCATCACCCCCTTCGCCTCACCTCCTTTCTAGGGTTTCTCTCTTCCCCCCACATCCAATCTCATCCACCCTCATCCACCTCCCCCCCACCCCCACACTACGCGAATGACTATGGACGCAAGCGTCGCCTCCTCTTTGTTTGTAATAGAATTAGTTTAATCCGTATAAGTGATTGTATTCAACGAGGTTTGTGTTATGCAATGCGTATGCGTGCCTACATTTGAACTACCAGTTCTAAAATTAACATCAACTGTTTGCCAATGTATATCTGTATCACTTTTAACTCGATGAACCGATTGTTAACATTATCATTATTACACACACACGCAAGTACTTCTCTCAACATCAGTAATCACAGAAGCAAGGATTACCCATTGGTTGGATAACTGGATTAATGCAGCGTATAGTTTAGACAATAATTATTACTTAAACTAAGGTCTAACCTCGTCAATTAAGATTGAACCCTAACACCTGTATCATCTTGTACTCACTCTTCTAAGTGCTTGAATATAACTTATTTTTAGCGTGTCGCGACGAGGCTGCGTGGGTGGAGATACCTATTTTCGATACTGCAGTTCATCATCACAAGCCGAAAATCTTGTTCGCATTCCTCGTATACCAAGATCAAGTGCAACCCCCCTCTCCCCCCAAAAAAAAAAGGAAGGATGTATTGATACATCTCTTCAGCCAAGTTTGAAACATTCAGGACCCGTAATGGAAGATTTCATGAGCTGAAACCAATCCACATGCCAAGCGACTTCTGCTGCTGCGCACACAGACCACCTTTCTTTGGTCATGGGTTTTTATCTATCTGACGTTACATCTCTCTCTCTCTCTCTCTCTCTCTCTCTCTCTCTCTCTCTCTCTCTCTCTCTAAGACGTAGCCCCTACTGATCCCCGAGTCCATCAGACGAACGCTGGTGCGCGCATGCGCAAACGCTAATGTACACAGGGCATACGCGTGCGTCTTTTTTCTGCCAATATTTTCAATACGTGTATCTGTATACAGTATATTCTTTCTGCTTTCCTGACAGATACATCCAGTTCCTCGTTGTCTGAAATGGTGGAAGGGTGGGGGGAAGGGGGGAAGGGGGAGGGGGGGGAGTTGGGGTTGTAGTGTTGCAAAGGTTGTGATGGGGAGGGAGCCTAGCAACTTTGTGGGGGGGTTAAGTTATGGGGAAGAGGAGGCAGAGAAGGGTAGAAAAGGGGGAGTGTTCGGGGAGTGTTCGGGGAGTGGGGGGGAAGTGTTCGGGGAGTGGGGGGGAGTGGGAAGTGTTCGGGGAGTGGGGGGAGTGTTCGGGGAGTGGGGGGAGTGTTCGGGGAGTGGGGGGAGTGTTCGGGGAGTGGGGGGGGAGTATGATGGAGAACAGGAGGGAAGGGTGGACAACTGGTGACGATCAAAAATAAATAAAATAAAATCACAGAATAAATAATAAATAAAGAAATAAAGAAAGAAAGAAAATAATGGAGGAAAAACATATAGTTTGGTAAGTCGAGTATTTGTTTCACCAGAGTTTGCAGTTTCTTTCTCCGCTTTGCCAACAATGTGCCCGTTTGTTTGCCTGTGTGTATACCTGGCCGCCGTGTACAGGAGAACTACGTCCCGTTTTCCATTCCCCCAAAAATGTTTAAATCCGGGAGGTTGGCCAACTTCTCAGACAGACATCGCTTTTCGGTTCATGATCGTCCAAACGAATTTATTGTTCTTTGGCGCAAATATTTCTTGTTGATTGATAACATCTTTTCCAGTAGATATCCTCCATCTACATACATACAAACACACACACACACACACACACACACACACACACACACAACATCGTGGCGCAGAGATTAGTTCTCGCCTGCCACTACGGCGGTCCGGGTTCGAATCCCGCCAAGAGCTGAAATAATTTTAGTATCGCTGCGCTGTGGGTCGTTACTCCAACTCGCGTGGGCGGGGAGTTGTGTGTGTGTGTGTGTGTGTGTGTGTGTGTGTGTGTGTGTGTGTGTGTGTGTGTGTGTGTGTGTGTGTGTGTGTGTGTGTGTGTGTGTAAGGTCACAGCATCACCCATAGATCAGTCATATATGAGCCGAGCTCTCTTCCAGGAAGGAAATAGCTGTCAATCACGAGTCCAACACGTGATCCAAGACCATGGTGAATCACACACTCACACCTGCTACGTGATCCTCTCCCACTCTCACCCTCAGCCACAGCTCGTCTTCCTCCTGTCACAGCTTTCTTCTAATGTATACACATTTTCTTCTCCTTATGATCTGAATTCTGATAAAGGGATATGTATCTGGTATATGTCGAACGTCAGGCAAGTTTTGTGTGAAAACCACGTCAGCGTTCGTGTGAAAAATCTTCGTCTGTGTTCGAAGAAAGAGAAGAGTTTCGATCTATGGTGGAGCCAGCACGCGACCCAGCCTCAGTCATAAATTCGCTCCAAGTCGAAGGTTCTGCATTACGCGAGTCGCGTAAGGAAAGGGACCATTATTTATCATTTCTATCTAAATATTTCTTCCAACAAGTCAAAAGGTAATTCAACGCTACCAAGCGTTTTTCGTCCATGGGTCGCCAAGACATCTCGTATGCTAAATATCTAGCTTCCAAATTCATATTGCTATAATAATAAAATCCAATGATGTTAACTTTGTCTTTTATAACCTTGTATTACCTTTCTTACACGGATATTTATCATCCTTGTCCCCTACTTTTTACAGTCAACACCTATTAGTATCAACACATATACAAATACATTAGTGGGGTCGCGGTGCTACCATGAGGTTTATATTGGGGGTTCGCCTGAAAAAAAGGTTTGGAAACAGTGTTCTACACAGACTCAACCCCCCACCCCCCACCCGGCAAAGGCAGAGTGCCCAAATAGAAATAAGTGAGGAGGGGATGGGAGTCGAACCCGAGTAAGCCCAAGTCACAAGATTCATCAGAAGAGGCTTGCAACGGATTGCAAATAAGCATCCACGGTCATGCAAGTTATAAAGTCATGCAACCTACTTCACGCAAAAAAAAGAAAAAAAAAATATATATATATATATTATATATATATATATATATATATATATATTATATATATATATATATATATATACAGTACATATATATGTATATATTATATATATACACACACATATATATACACACATATATATACACACATATATATACATATATATATACACAAATTAATTAACGAAGATAAAAATAAAATAATAAAGACATACGCGCACATGCAAACACACACGCGCACAGACAAACACACACACAATTACTCGCACACGACAAATAACGTTGTACGCTCTTCGCATTTGGCAACAGACATCCCATACTCTCCTTTCAGCGGCTCCACAAGAGAAAATCGCACTTTTGGGCGGGTTTCGAACGGTAGCCCCCCACCCCCACCTCTCTTCTATCTTACGCTTTGTCTGATGCATCCTCGATCAATTCTTTACAGTTCTCAGACGGGATTTTAAAGAGGCAAGGAAGAGAAGGGGGGACGAGGAAGAGAAGAGGGGGGACGGGGAAGAGAAGAGACGGGTGGAGGAAAAGGAGAGAGGAGGCGGAAGAGGAGGGAGGACGGGGAAGAAGAGACGGGTGGAGGAAGAGGAGAGAGGAGGGGGAAGAAGAGGCGGGACGGGGAAGAAAAGACGGGTGGAGGAAGAGGAGAGGGGGGAGAGGAAAGGGGAGGTGGAAGAGGAGAGTGGTGAGAGGAGAGTGGTGAGAGGGGAAGGGTGAAGAGGAGAAGGGAGGGGTGAAGAGAAGGGAGGGGTGATGAGGAGAGGGGAGGGGTGATGAGGAGAGGGGAAGGGTGAAGAGGAGAGGGGGGAAGAGGAGAGGAGAGGAGTGAAGAGGAGAGGAAAGAGGTGAAGAGGAGAGGGGAGGGGTGAAGAGGAGAGGGGAGGGGGTAAGAGGAGAGGAGAGGAGTGAAGAGGAGAGGGGAGGGGGAAGAGGAAGGGGAGGGGGAAGAGGAGGGGTAGGGGGAAAGAGGAGAGGGGAAGGGGGAAGAGGAGAGGGGAAGGGGGAAGACGAGAGGGGAAGGGGGAAGAGGAGTGGGAGGAAGAGGAATGAGGAGAGGGAGGAAGAGGAATGAGGAGAGGGAGGAAGAGGAATGAGGAGAGGGAGGAAGAGGAATGAGGAGTGGGAGGAAGAGGAATGAGGAGAGGGAGGAAGAGGAATGAGGAGAGGGAGGAAGAGGAATGAGGAGAGGGAGGAAGAGGAATGAGGAGAGGGAGGAAGAGGAGAGAGGGAAGAGGGGAGGAGATGGAGAAAAGGAGTGGGAGAAGGAAGAGAAGAGGAAGGAGGAGGTGGAGGAGGAAGAGTTGGGATGGGAGACAACTGGGAAGACGACGACAACGGTAAGGAGGAGGAGGGCGGGAGGGGGGACGCAAGAGTCGAAAGACAAGAAACGCAACGTATGAGGAGGAGGAGGAGGAGGAGGAGGAGGAGGAGGAGGAAGAGGAAGAGGAAGAGGAGAAGGAGATGAAGGGGATAGAATGAGGATGATGTCATTCAGGCGGTACGGAAGGGGAGAGCAAAAAGAGGGGACGCGAGAGAGGGAGTGGAAGAGGGGAAGAGAGAGAGAGTGGAGTAGAGAGGAGAGGGAACAGAGAAAAAACGGTGGGGGGGGAAGTGTCGGGGACAAAGTTGAACAGGAAGGTAGAGGGAAGGGAAAGCGAGACGGAGGGGGAATAGACTTGGGGGGGAGGGAAGGGTTCGAAGAGAGGAGAGAGCAGCTGAGGAGAGTGAACGCGAAGTGGATTAAAGATAGGAACAAAAAATATAAGAAAATAATCAATCGAAAAATAAAAAAATACTAACAGTACTCAACCTGAGGAATCGTCTATAGAAAACGGAAAAGTGGGCAACCTTGAATGCATCAGTATAGGATGGACAGTGATTTATGTCTTCTGCGGTTGGGGATGGACATCAAGCACCCTTGGGAAACTAGATTCTATCCTGAGACGGGCAGAGGAAGAATATCGCTGAATTACGCCACACTGGTACCGTTCGCGAATTCTAATCCAGCGATCCGAGTTCGATTCCCTTCCATGGCTGAAATGATTTCAGCATCGCTGCACTGCGAGCCGTCACTCCAACTCTCGTGGGCAAGGAGATGTGTGTGTGTGTGTGTGTGTGTGTGTGTGTGTGTGTGTGTGTGTGTGTGTGTGTGTGTGTGTGTGTGTGTGTGTGTGTGTGTGTGTGTGCGTGTGTATGTGCAAGGTCTCAACATTACCAATATATGGTGACATACGAACGAGTTCTCATCCGGGAGGGTAACAGCTGTCGATCACGAGTCCAACACGTGGTCCAAAACCATAGTGATAAATCAGTGATGCACTACGAAGCTCCTTTGTTGTGGCTGACCGTGGTACTGTGGTGGAAGACGTCAAGGGTTGGTTAACAGTAGAGAGATAAGGCTGAGATACGAAAGACCAAAGATTTGGAACGGAAGAGCGGAACAGAAAACGGAAGAAGGCAAACCTACCAAAGAAACAGAAAATGAAAAATATGAAAGAAAAAGCGGGAAGATGAAAAGTAGACGTACGAAAAACTATGAAAACATGTAATCAAGACGAGGAATAAAAATTAGTATCAAAACAGACCCGTTACAAACTATGGTATTAATGAGTAGTATATAAAGTGTGATGCTCAGCTTAAGTATATATCGGGGGCAATGTAAATATATGCGAATACAAACATGCGTGGAAAAACGTACTTTCGAGAAATAAGATCAAAACTAAAAATAATTGAAAAGTAATGCCAAAATGGATACACCGACACAAACAGTAATGAACATTACACAAAAGAACCAGGGCGGGGAACAACGTCAATTCCAAAGACTAAGACACCTCCCCCCCAAATAAAAAGGAAGGGGGGAAGGTCAAAATTTACGCCCCCCCCTTGATCCCACGAAACGCTCAAGTGAAAATACATATTAGTAATTATAAAAAGATGAAAGAGAAGGGGAAGGGCATTAACTGAATGTGGGAAGAAAAAAAAAAAAAGGAGGAAAATAAAAAGAGAGATATAAGATACGACAAAGCGATGACGTGAAGCGA
Source organism: Oratosquilla oratoria (assembly GCF_046742065.1). Taxonomy (NCBI): domain Eukaryota; kingdom Metazoa; phylum Arthropoda; class Malacostraca; order Stomatopoda; family Squillidae; genus Oratosquilla; species Oratosquilla oratoria. The sequence continues at coordinate 15,611,604 of NC_134781.1, read as the reverse complement.
AGCGAAGCCAAGCGAAGATGACAAACCTTCACCGCGCCTTAGCAACAAGACGTCTCTTCTCTCTCGCTCGCTCCTTCATTCTCGCCAGCGCGCGCGCGGGCATGCCTTCACGCGTAAATCTTCTATTCATATAACCATTTCATGTGTATGTATACCCTACACGGGCCTATTTAAAACCGCCTAAGAAATAGGAATTATGGTGTGTGTGTGTGTGTGTGTGTGTGTGTGTGTGTGTGTGTGTGTGTGTGTGTGTGTGTGTGTGCGCGCGCGCCCGTTTGTAGTAATAATAATAATAACAACAACAACCGGTTTACTGAGTTAAGTTATACAGAGATACACTGACAATTTGTGTGTGTGTGTGTGTGTATGTGTGTGTGTGTGTGTGTGTGTGTGTGTGTGTGTGTGTGTGTGTGTGTGTGTGTGTGTGTGTGTGTGTCAGGGAACAAGCATGAGTGCGTGCGCGCAGGCGCGTGCGAGATAGCGACTGACGGGAGCGAGTCCTCAAGATGTCGCGCGTCTAAAGAAAATGGAGCCCAAAGCCAGACACTCATTACATACCGCCCACCCGTTCTCCCTGCCAACACGCCTAAACTTTGCTGGTACGATTCCACCAATCCTACACGCCTACACACGCCTACGCGACGCCCGCACGACTCATTCCGTTCGCCTAGCCGCCCGTGGACATGCCAGCGTGTACAGGACGCAATCGGCTAGTTTCGGTAATAGGTTTCTTCTTCAGGAGGCTTCCAATAGGAGAGGACGGGAACTGAGAGGTGGAGGATGGGGGGGGAAGATGCAATGATATCAGGGGTGTGGAAGAGAAAACAGAGGCGGGGGAAGAGACTGGTTGGTGGGGAGAAGAGAACTGGAAGGAATGAAAAATAATAATAAGATAATTAAGAGAGGGAGAAAGAGTGAATCGTAGAAGTAAAGTAAAAAACGAAGGATTTTGATAATATGAAACAAGAACATATATACATTTCTGACCAGAAATTAAAGGGGATGAAAGTCTACGGCCCGACCAAGCCCTTCTTGCAGCACTTCTAATTTTGTCAAACCAACCTTTCCACATCTAATATTTTGAATTTTATTTGTTCTGACGTTAGACAGGTTTGTATTGTGGTATCCTCTCCCAGCTCCTGGTAACCAGGAGGAGTGTTTGATAAGTTACTGATTACCTCGAGTGAGGTATCACTAACCGAATAACACCATTGTATTTTCCTCTGTTTCATCTCTTACTTTATATCTTTTGTCTCAAAATCAAGTCTTCTTTATAGTTAACTCCCCTTTGCCTTAAATTTTTCCTTAAACACTTTGACTTTTCCTTTCATGCTCATGATCCTTGCTTGACAATCCGATAAAAAAAAACCCGAAGGATATTCATAACTGAAAATAGCTTTACGAGACGTCCGCACAAAGAAACGGACCAACTTCTCCGCCTTCTGGAAATTAATCCCCGTTCCAGCTTACCTGTCGATTCCCAAGGGGATTAGGTTAACTCCGTTTGGAGAAAATCTCGTTTCCCAAGACGTTCATCCGATAAGACGAAACACTAATTAAAATGGCACACTCGGAAGACTGATTCTAGCGCTCTTCCCCCCTCCCCCTCCTCCTCCTCCCTCCCCCTCCCGTCCTCCTCCTCTTCCTCCCTCCCCCCTTCGTTTTTCATTTACCGTATCCCCCCACCCCCCACCCTCAACGTCACATCCAGAAAGAAAACGAAATTAGTGAACTACATTTCCCCCCCCTTTTTTTTCCTGAAGCTACTCAGCGCCTCCTGGGGTACGCTCCTCCATCACCTTCTTCATTAGTCAACTTGCAGTGCCTTTACCTCCTTCCTTGAGACTAAACGGTTAGTAAGGTTTAACATAACCACATAAGAATAAGGGGGGGGGATCGCAAGAGACCATATAGCCTACACTAGACACTTCCGTCTCCCTTACCGCCTATTATACTCATCCATAAATTTAACTAATATTTTATCAAAACAACCAAAAGTTTCAGCGCTCACTACGTGGTCACTAAATATAGCGTACGAACTGTGTGTGTATACGATCAAACTCGTATTATACAACGTCTAAAAATAAACTAATGCTTCTTTCTACACTGAAGAAATTTCTAATCATACCAAAGGGACTAAGACGGCTTACAATAAATTAATCTCCTTTGAGGACATAAAATGTCACACTTCCTATAAAAATTGTGTAACAAGTACATTCTAGTACAGCTGGTAATTAAAGTTCATTTTCATTTCTAGTAAGTAAACAGAAACGATCTTGGACCACGTGCTGCACTCGTGATTGGCAGCTACTAAACATTCCGAATGACCTCGGCAAACATTCCTTTGCTCGAGACGCAAACTCGGTACTGCAGCGTGTCAGGTCACGACGCTAGCCACTACGAGATTTAAGATTTCACCTGAGAGGCAACATGTCGATCACGAATCCAGCACGTGATCCGGAACCAATGTGAAAATCTCTCACAAACACAAACACACACACACACACACACACACACACACACACACACACACAGTCCCGTCACTTTCAACCCTTCCATTTTGAGGAGAAAATGCCTAGTCAAATCATCAATTTAACTCTTTTTGTTAATACAAAGAAGATTCCTAGACACAAGTATACCAGATACAGAGGAATACGATTTAACACGTCACACATACACCTTCCCCCACAAACACACAAACATCACCATACCCGTCAAGAAATCGGCCCCGTCATCTCCCCCCACTCCCCTCCAGATGCTATCCCCCCAAAAGACCCCCAAACCTTCCCCCCTTTCCTTCCTTCCTCCCCAGCCCCCTGTTTTCATACTTTTCCCCCCTAGTCGCTGGCAGCCTCCCTGGTGGCTGGTAGGGACAAAAGCGCTCGGGCACTCTTTATAATTGCAGACGTACTGAGGAGGAGGAAGAGCAGGATGAAGAGGAGGAAGAGGAAGAGGAGGAAGAGGAGGAGGAGGAAGAGGAGGAGGAAGAGGAGGAAGAGGAGGAGGAAGAGGAGGAGGAAGAGGAGGAGGAAGAGGAGGAGGAGGAAGAGGAGGAGGAGGAAGAGGAGGAGGAGGAAGAGGAGGAGGATGAAGAAAAGAGGGAAGCAGAGGAAGAGGAGGTGAAGGAGGAAGAGGAAGAGGAGGAAGAGGAAGAGGATGATAGTGAAAGAGGTTGAGGAAGAGTGCAGCAGCTGGATTTTTTTTTGGGGGGAGGGGTGGTTACGAGGAAGAGCAGGAAAAGAGGATGAGGAGGACAAGAGTATAAGAACGGGTAAGAAAAAGGAGAGAGAGAGAGAGAGAGAGAGAGAGAGAGAGAGAGAGAGAGAGAGAGAGAGAGAGAGAGAGAGAGAGAGAATGAGGAACGAGAGGAGTCTCAAGATCCAAATATAGATAAGAGAAATGAAGAGGAGCGAGAGTGGGCAGATAACGTAGGTAAGGAGGTTGCCTGGGGGAGCCGAAGAAAAAAAGTGGGTAACGTATATGAGAGGAGGCGGAGGAGAAGGAAGAAGAATAGGAGGAAGAAGAGGAGGGGGAGGAAGAGGAGAATGGGGAGGAGGAGGAGGAGGAAGAATAGGAGGAAGAAGAGGAGGGGGAGGAAGAGAATGAGGAGGAGGAGGAGGAAGAAGAATAGGAGGAAGAAGAGGAGGGGGAGGGGGAGGAAGAGGAGAATGAGGAGGAGGAGGAAGAATAGGAGGAAGAGGAGGGGGAGGGGGAGAAAGAGGAGAATGAGGAGGAAGAGGAGAATGAGGAGGAGGAGGGGAAAGAAGAATAGGAGGAAGAAGAGAAGGGGGAGAAGGAAGATGAGAATGAGAATGAGAATGAGGAGGAGGAGGAGGGGGAGGAAGAGGAGAATGAGGAGAAAGAAGAATAGGAGGAAGAAGAGAAGGGGAGAAGGAAGAAGATGAGAATGAGGAGGAGGAGGAGAAAGAAGAATAGGAGGAAGAAGAGAAGGGGGAGGGGGAAGAAGATGAGAATGAGGAGTAGGAGGAGCAGGAAGAGGAGGAGGAGGAGGAAGAGGAGGAGGAAGGCAAAAACCGAAGAAGCTCTGCAGCGAGAAGAAAAACAGGAAGAAAGTGAACAACAAAGTCTTAGGAAAACGGAGCGAAGTTGAGGCAATTCCTGTCTGGGAAGGAAGGAAAGAAGGTAAGAAAAGGAAAAAAGGAATCGAGACGGGGGTGGGGAGGAGGTGAGGGGTGGAATTAATGGAGAATGAAGTGCCCCATTCGAGGCCAACATCATGTATAACAAGTACTACTTACTTGTCTTTTGCAGAGGAGCCACGGCAACTGGATATGGCAAGGGGGGGGGGGAAATACCTGGAGGAGGAAGAGAAGAAATTAAAAGAAAAGATGGAAAGGAGGGTGGAGGAATGGCGACAGAAAGAATGAGAGAGAGAGAGAGAGAGAGAGAGAGAGAGAGAGAGAGAAAGAACGAGAGAGAACGAGAGAGAGAGAGAGAACGAGTGAGAGAGAACGAGTGAGAGAGAATGAGAGAGAGGAGAGAGATTGAGAGAACGAGATAATGAACGAGAAAAAGAGAGAGAGAATATAGCATTCACTTTGGTTATTCAATAGACCAAACAAGGGGAAGGACAGGCCGTCCAACCCTGACGTGACGCTCGTTTGGGGGTTGTCCACATTAAATGGCAGTAAAGAAGAGGAATGGCACAGGGTTCCTTGGTATTGAGCACCTCCCCCTCCCATCTTCTCTCTCTCTCTCTCTCTCTTTTTTTCCTCTCTCTCTCTCTCTCTCTCTGTCTGTCTGTGTACTTAGCTTGCATTATACATTCAACCAAACAATACACTCGAGGGGTGATGCCATAGTTGACGCAAAATTTTCTTTAATTTTCGTCTATTTTCCCAAAATGATAGAGACGCGGTGGCTATACTTCAAAGTGTGTCCGAACTGTTTGAGGTGACCTCATTTTATTTAGTTTAAGATAAATTGGATTTTCGAGGGTAAAGGGTGTCCGGGTGTGTGTGTGTGTGTGCGTGGGGGGGAGGGGGGGTTGTCATAGCAACCGAAAGGTTTCCAGATAGTTTCGTTCGATTTTTCAAAATGGTGTCCCGGTTTCTCCGAGAACGAAGATCTAAAAAAAAAGGGGACTGTGGATATTAACTCCATGTTTTTTTTATTTTCGTTTTCTTCATTCGTTCTATTCCATTCCAGTCCGGTTTTTAATTTTCATCCAAATTCTCTTTCCCTCCGGCTCATAACCAACATTTTTCTAACCTAATTCCTCATGATATCCTATATTCTTTTGATCGTTTTTCGTCGACGAAATCGAACGATCCGTCATACATCCGTGCAAGGCGGAAGGGAGGGAAGGGAAGGGAAAGGAAGAAAAAGGAAATGAAGAAAAGGAAAAGATGTACGAAGGAAGGGAAGAAACGGGGGAATAGATACAGAGTGAAAGAAGGAGTCTGCGACGTGGAGCCTAAGACGAGAAGTTGGGGTACCACTGCCAAGGAGACCTTCCTGAAGAAGGAGTCTGCAGAGTAGTAGTTTGAAGAGTGATGATGACGATGAGGAGGAGTGGGAGGAGGAGGAGGAGGAGGAGGAGTGGAAGGAGGAGGAGGAAGAGTGGAAGGAGGAGGAGGAGGAGGAGGAGGGGAGGAGTGGAAGGAGGAGGGGGAGGAGGGGGAGGAGTGGAAGGAGGAGGAGGAGGACTGGAAGGAGTAGGAGTGGAAGGAGGAGGAGGAGGAAGTCACTTAAAATGCTGGAGGAGGATGAAAAAGAAGAGTTGGGGAGGTAGAGGGGGGTGGGGGTTAAGGCGTGCCTTTGATTTTCCCGATGCTTTATCGTCCTCCGCCTCCCTCCTCCTCCTCCTCCTCTTCTTCCTCTTCTCCACGTCGAGAGATCCCGACGACGATCGGGCACAAGAGCACACAAGCGTGACATGAGCTCTTCTGGTGATGTAGACGACGGTGTTGATAACGAGATAATGGTGTAGCAAGTAGTGGTGGTGGTGGTGGTGAAAGGGATGGTGGTGTTGAGATAGAGACTTTCTTGTTTTTGGTTACAGCAGAGGAACGAATCTCACAAGAATGTATTGAGGTGACGTGTACAACATGTGCAGTGTATTGGACTAACACTACTATTGGTGGATGTTGTTCTCTGATCGGACATGTAGTTGTGATGTTGGCCGAATGCTACTATTGGTGAATGTTATTGTTGTTGTTGTTGTTGTTCTCTTCTTCTTCTTCTTCTTTGATCGTACATGTATTGATGTTGACCTATAATTGATACTATTGCAGAATGTTGTTGTTGCTGCTGTTGTTGTTGTTTGATCGTACATGTAGTGATGTTGACCTATAATTAATGCTATTGCAGAATGTTGTTGTTGCTGTTGTTGTTGTTTGATCGTACATGTAGTGATGTTGACCTATAATTAACAATATTGCAGAATATTGTTGTTGCCTTTGTTGTTGTTGTGTGATCGTACATGTAGTGATGTTGACCTATAATTAATACTATTGCCGTTTCCATTTATTCTTTACAGAGAACTTGGACGCTAGCTGGTTAGAGCGTCGTCATTTGCGGCGGAGGTCGAAGTGACGACCATTCGAATTCTGCCGCCAGCGAGTTGGACCAAGGGGATGGTTCATTAAATTCCATACCACAAAGTCCTCTGTAAGAGGCACCGTCCTTGCCTCCTGATAAGGGGTAGTTGGCGACGTTGAACAGAATTACTACAGACAACTAATATATGCCCAAAGTGAAGTACTGCAGAACGAGGTGAGGGAGAGATAGGGGGGGGGGGGGCGAGTGTATGGGAGGAGGAAAGGAGGAACAACGGGTTGGGGTCTATGGGAGAGGAAGGCACGTAGATTTGAGGGGTAAAGGTCCTCACTACCACCCTCCTCCTCCTCCTCCACCCTTCGCGAGTCCGGCACCAATGGCCGGCAGCTGGCTGACCACCGCTTTACATTCTTCGCTCCGGCTGAATGAACTCGGGCTGATGCATTGTGGGGAGTCAAACTGGGAATACGAGGGGGTGGGGGGAGGGGGAGGAGGAGGAGGGAGACAGCGGAGGGAAGGAGGAATGAATGAATGGATAGATGGATAGATGGATCAAGAAAGAGAAAGGAAGAGAGGATAGGAGAGAGGAGAGAGAGGAAAGAGAGGAGAGAGGAGAGAGAGGGAGAGAGAGAGAGAGAGAGAGAGAGAGAGAGAGAGAGAGAGAGAGAGAGAGAGAGAGAGAGAGAAGAGAGAGGAGAGGGAGGAAAAGAGAGGAGAGAGAGAGAAGAGGAGAGGGAGGAAAAGAGAGGAGAGAGAGGGGAGAAAGAGGGTGAAAGAGCGGGAGAGAGAGGAGAGAAAGAAAGAGGGAGAGGCAGGGAGAAAGAGAGAAGAAAGAGGGAGAATAAGAGGGAGAATGAGAGAGAAGAGATAGGAGATAGTAGAGACAGAGAGAAAGACAGAGACTGACAGAGAAAGAGATAGGAGACAGACAGACAGACAGAGGAGAGAGAGGGGAAAGAGGGAGAGAAAGAGAAAGAGGGAGAGAAAGAGAGATAGGAGAGACAGAGTGAACGAGAGAGAGATAGGAGAGAGACAGAACGAGAGATAGGAGAGAGAGAGAGAGAGAGAGAGAGAGAGAGAGAGAGAGAGAGAGAGAGAGAGAGAGAGAGAGAGCGAGAGAGAGAGCGAGAGAGAGAATCATCACCATCCTCCCGCGGCGGCCAGGGCCACAATGCGCCATTAGGACCTGAATGGCCCCCCTCCCCCCTTCCCCCCCTCCCCCAACCTTTTCCTGCTCTGCTTCTCCAGGTTCCTCCGACTTGGAGGTAATGCTACCGGGAGGAGGTAGAAGGAGGAGGTAGAAGGAGGAGGTAGGAGGAGGAGGTTGGAGGAGGAGGAGGGAGGAGGAGGAGGAGGAGGGAAGAAAAAGTGGAGGACGAGGAGGACAAAGTATGGGAAGGAAGAGGACGAAGAGGAGGAAAAGGTTGAAGACGAAGGGAAAGAGGAGTCTGAGGAGGAGGAAGGAGGAGGGGAGGAGGAAGAAAAAGTAGAGGACGAGGACAAAGTATGGGAAGGAAGAGGATGAAGAGGAGGAAAAGGTTGAAGACGAAGAAAAAGAGGAGTCTGAGGAGGAAAAAGGAAGGAGGAGGAGAAGGAGGGGGAGGAGGAGGAAGACGAGGAAGAAAAATGGAGGACGAGGAGGCCAAAGTATGGGAAGGAAGAGGACGAAGAGGGAAAGGTTGAAGACGAAGAGAAAGACGAGGAGGCCAAAGTATGGGAAGGAAGAGGACGAAGAGGAAAAGGTTGAAGACGAAGAGAAAGAGGAGTCTGAGGAAGAGGAAGAGGAGGACGAGGAAAGAAATTACAAAGATGTGATGGTGAGCGTCAAGGCGAAGGTGACAGAACCTGCCATCATGTGGTAATACAGGTTCTGCCGAAGAAGGCGCGCGCATTCCAGACGCATCTTCAAGTTGTGGTGCCGCCAATGCTCACGACAAGGACGACCTCCAGCTCGAGGACGACCTCGACCGCCGTGACAACGACTACAGCACAAGTCTTGATAATGGGATCAACCTGCAGGAGGACGAGGAGGAAGAAGAGGTGGACGAGGAGGAGGAACAAGAGGAGGAGGACAAGCTGGAAGAGGAGGAGAACGAAGATGGGGAGGAGGAGGAGGAGGAGGAAGAGGAGGAGGAGGAGGAGGAGGAGGAGGACGAAGATTAAGAAGGAAACACGCAGCCTTCTTTACCGATTGGAGACCACCTTGACTCGAAGAATGCTAACACCTCAACTCTCCCTCTATGCTTCCTACAGTCTGTTATTTTACAAATCCCCATGACCGGCAAACCATGCCTGCCCATTCCTCCTCCTCCTCCTCCTTCTCCTCCTCCTCCTCCTCCTCCCTAAGAACGAACACCCGTGCCACTGAACGAGGGCAGAGAACGAAGCTTTTACCCTCTGTGTGGGAAAAAAAATCCAAGCAAAGTATTATGAAAGACCGAGAAAAAATCTCAAAACTGGACTAAAACTGGACAGTCACGTGGTTTCAAGGTCTGGGTAACGTGGTTGAGGCCTTGGAGGTGGTAACCAGCCACAACTTCTTCCGCCAAGAACCCCCCCTCAGCCCAGAAGCCATGTAACCTACCCTCAACCCGTACTAACACCTCCCCCTTCCCCCCCATATTCCCCACATCCACCTACTCTCTCTTCTCCCATTCACCCTCCACCACGGCCGCCTTCTTCCCCCCTCCCCCTTCCTCCCTCCCCCATTTTACCCTCCTTCCTTCGCTATGAGGACAGAAAAAGGAAGGCGGAGGGTGATGAGGATGGAGGGGAGGGGGCGTGACGGGGCGGGCCGGCTGAACGGTGAAATGGTCGAGAAGAGTGAAGATTCAAGAAAAGGCGGCCTCCTGGGAGTGTCTTGCCTTCCCCAGGAACATCCCCAGGTGGAGGAAGAGGAGGAGGAAGAGGAATAGGAGGAGGAAGAGGAATAGGAGGAGGAGGGAGAGCTGGAGGGAAGTGGAAAGGGAAGAGAAGAAATAAGGTTGACTAGTGTTGGACGAAGAGGAAAAGGGGGAGGAAGAAGAAGAGGAGGGGGAGGAAGGGAGAGCTAGAGGTGAAAGTGGAAGTGGAGAGTAAGGTTGACAAGTGGAGGACGAAAAGGAAGAGTAGGAGAGAGAGCGAGAGCAGGTGGAAGTGGAAGGAGAGGGAAGGACAAAAGTTGACGAGTGGAAAAGGAGGAACGAGTGTCAATCGCGTTATATTGCCGCTCAAAGCCTTCCATGATGAGAACACAGAGAGAGAGAGAGAGAGAGAGAGAGAGAGAGAGAGAGAGAGAGAGAGAGAGAGAGAGAGAGAGAGAGAGAGAGAGAGAGAGAGAGAGAGAGAGAGAGAGAGAGAGAGAGAGAGCGAGCGAGACATGAACATGATCATTCGGTCTAATGTCGCGAACACCCCCTATCAGGAGGCTATTGCAGTGCCCCTTATATAGAACTTTGTAGCGTGGAAGTTAATGGACCATGCCCTTGGTCCAACTCGCTGGCGACAGGGTTCGAACTACTGTCACTCCACCCTCCGCCGCAAATAGCGACGCTCTAACACGCCCAGCCAGCGATCATCCAAACGCGAGCTTATGGATGTAAATACGCGAGCGTACAACGTCGATTAACGCGCAGTTAAAGAAATAATTATACGCAGGAAACAAGTGAAGGAGATCGCATACATGAAGTACAAGCGAACGAGGCGAACGAAAATTGTGAATAACGTCGAGTCTGAAGAGATGACGTGTAAATCGGGTCTAAAATTAATGACTTAGATCGCAATCTGATTAAGGACTGAAGGGTATTATGCGGGTCTAAGGGACGAGAGAAGGTTGCAGAGATGACGAAGAAGTACTGAGTCCAAATTTGAAGAAGAAACTTTCCAAATTCTGGGAACATTTTTTGGCTTCAGGTTTTCTGAAAAATGACGTCATGTAACGCGTGATTTATATATATATATATATATATATATATATATATATATATATATATATATATATATATATATATATATCCCAGCTGGTGGTGTCGTCCGAAGACTTCAGAGAATCTCCCCCATCTTCAAAACCCTTCATGTGGAGACGCAACCTCTAGGGGCTGCCACTCTGTTCCCGGACTGGGTCAGAACCAACAACCGTAGAATGATTCCATTCCTCAGTATTAAGCCTATTAGAAGCATAACCCCACATGACACAAGGAAAACGCATTCAACCACACTCAGATTTACATATTACAGAAACAATAAGACTCTTAGTTTCATGCACAACTGTAGTATATACATAAACGTACAATTGAACCAAATACCTTCAGATAAGGACCACCTCCGTATAGTGATTTTCCAACCAAGAAGGGCACTGATTTCAAATGGTGCTAGAACCTCGCCTTCCCTCTACCCACCAGTTGAAACCAGGCTCCCCATTGGCTGATACGAGTGCAAGCGTCATCACTATTGGTGGGTTTGAATTCTGTCGACGTTAGCGAAGTTAAGAGGGGGGAAAAAAATCTTCCGAGCCGGATCGTTGACAATCTTCTGTTTTGTAGTCTTTACTGACGAGATCCTGAGGCGTCCGGGGTCCTTGTACAAATGACTAAACTAAAGAGGAACAGAAAAATAGACTTACGTGATAAGAAGTTGGGCACATCGTCGAAATCAATGACCACTGATCGCTACAAAACCATATTTTTAAATCCTTCTGTAAAGTAGTCAATAAAGAAATTAGTCACAGCTCTCGTTTATTATGAAAATACTTGCATGAAGCATCTTCATATGCTAACAAGAAATCCTACAAATAATATGTTAATCTAATTTGGGGTCTCGGACAGGGATACTATATATATATATATATATATACATATATTATATATATATATCTATATATATATCTATATATATATATATATTTTTTTTTTTTTTTTTTTTTTTTTTTTTTTTTTTTTTTTTTTTTTTTTTTTTTTTTTTTTTTTTTAAATCTGCATGCTCTACTGTCGGAACGCACTGTCCAGAGTTCGACCCGCCTCCCTCTGGCTGGTCATTTCCAAAGACGTCGCTCTGTTTCGCTCATCCACCTCACTCCCAAATTGTCATATCAATATGAAAATACATTATTCAACTTCTACACAGTGGGATCCATATTCTAATTACCCTAATGTGCTCTGCTCAGTCGCGCTTCTGCATACGACAGATCACAGGCCGAGAGAGAGAGAGAGAGAGAGAAAGGGGGGTAGTGGTTGGGGCCGGCGTCCGTGTCTTGGCCGAAATTTTTAGAAGGAAAAGGAGGAACAAAGAATCATAAAAAGGAAAAAAAACTCGAAAAAGGGCAACACAAACAATGCTAGTCGGTACTTGAACAGACACTATTGTAGGGCTGGAAAACAATATTGGTTTCGTGAGAGTCCCTGGCGCCCGAAGCTGAGGACTTCTGTCTCTGGAGTAGTTACCTTATATGGAGTTCTTCTAAAAGACTCGTTGGTAGCGTCAGCGGACACGCGAGGAAAAGAATGTATAAAAAGACCAATTCGGATGATACTATAGTAAGCCATATTCATGTTTCTTCTTGTCAATCAACTGAAATCTTAGGGGAAATTGACTTCGACTGTGTGTGTACTGAAAGAAGACCTTACCAACGGTCTCTTGACTCCTTAAGACCTAAAGCCTGTTGTCACGGGTCTTCTAGTCAATAGCTGCAAGATAACTTGCCCGGTAAGTATGTGTGGACACTAAGATAGTTTCGAGACATGTTGACTAACTTTCCGTTGACAATGGGCAAGTTGAGGGGTAGTTTACAAGTCGCTAGCACTAGAGGCTACTAAACCAACTCCGTGTCGAGAAGTAGGTTTTAGGTAAGAATGAGGAACATTTAGTCAAACAGCGTCAGCCAGGATTGTTCAAACGTGAAAGTTGTTTTGCATACTTGTTAACCGCACCAAGAAGCAAAAATATGTCCTACTCAATCTAGGTGCTCTTGGAGAGAAAAAAAAAAATGCTCCCTTGTTTCCTCCTTTTGATAATTACCTGCAAGTCTACATTAACCATTCTCTTTGAGGAAAATCCGGGTCGTGGGTGAGCTCTCTTCTTTCTTCATTTTCCTCTTCCTACAACATCATCGTCTTCGTCGGCCGTTCCTCCCTGGCAAGACCCTATCATTCTCGCTCCAGCGTTGTCATCGACCTGTCGAGAAAGAACACAATATATGAGGCTTCTACAAGCTTTACCGTTAGCGGAAGACAAAGAAGTTGGTGCAACAGTACAAAGAAAATATGTCAATCATGAAACAAAGCAAATTAATTGTCTTGTATACACAGTCATTCGAATTTGACTTACACCACTCGTCAAAAACTGGAACCAATCAGAATAGACAACTGGGCCTGAATCGTTATCATATGGTATTGTAATACTCTACATTTGGAATGAATTTCTGGCCATTAATCATAGCCGCATCCTCAATGTTGAGACATGGAGAGAGAGAGAGAGAGAGAGAGAGAGAGAGAGAGAGAGAGAGAGAGAGAGAGAGAGAGAGAGAGAGAGAGAGAGAGAGAGAGAGAGAGAGAGAGAGAGAGAGAGAGAGAGAAAGAGAGAGAGAGAGAGAGTGTGTGTGTGTGTGTGTGTGTGTGTGTTTCACGGCAACAGCAGTCCATACAAACGCGGCTTAAAATAAAAATGGGTGATACGGATGATTTATGCCCACGGAGGGTATGAATAATTTTAGCAGCCGTCATTAGTTACCCAGCGAGAATCGAGATTACAAGAAGATGAAAAAGAAAGAAAGAAAGAAAGAAAGAAAGAAAGAAAGAAAAAATAGAAAGAAATAGTAGTGCCGGCACGGGCAAAGACAAAACAAAACAGGCGCCCGACTCTGAGCAGAGACAAAAGCGTACTGCGCATGCGTGTCGCCCGCCGACGACGACGACGACAACGTCTGGCTCAGCAGCCGAGCAATGTCGTCAGCTCGCTCCCCCCACCCCCCAAACTCCTCCCACCCTCTTCAAGACGCGTTCTGGCCCCCTCAAGAAGTAATCCTGCAGCCCCCCACCCCCAAGCTCCCCCCCCCTTCTCTCCCTGCGGCGTTAGGGCGAAGAAAACACGGGGACCATCCACGGCTCGATCAACAACAGACTCTCACAAGAAGATGGCTCCCATTCCCACCCCCTCTCCCGCTTTCATGTCCCCTCCATTTTCGGTTTTATTTTATTTTCTTTTTTGTGCGCCCGTTACCTTGAAGTAATTTAACGAATCTGAAACCTAAATGCATCTTAGGCACATCTCCATCTCTCTAGAACGGTCTCCGTTTCTTCGTTTAGCGTAGCTTGATCTCGTTAGTCCGCCTGTTAACTTGGAGTAACCTCATCAGATTCAAAAGCCTAACTTCATTCGTGTTATTTGTTTAAGGCTCGTTTCACACGCATCGACTTTTCGCCGTGCGCCGTCCACAAAATGAAGCCATGTTTGAAATAAACATGGGTGTCTATGGACGTTTTCACACGTCACGACCACAACTACGAGTGAAAACGCCAATAAATACCCATGGTTATTTGAGAGTACGACGTCGTGTCGTGGACGGCACACGGCGAAAAGTCGATACGTGTAATAAGTCCCCATCAATGAGATGCGTTTAATCCGAATCCTTGCCAGGCAGTTTTATTCACCTCGTATGGATTTTGCTTAACGTCACGAACTCCCCCTATCAGGAGGCTAGAACGATGCCCCTTACAGAGGACTTTGTAGCCTGGAATTTAATTATCCATGCCATTGGTCCAACTCGCTGGCGGCAGGGTTCGAACTACTGTCACCTCGACCTCCGCCACAAGTAGCGACGCTCTAAGCCAGTCAGCCAGAGAACATCCTCGTATGGGAAAAATATAAAATCTTCATCGGAACTCTTTCGAGATGACCCCATATAAGGTAATGACGGCATACGAGTATTTTATGCAGATGATACTTAAGGACTTCGTGACACTCCCAGTCTGTATTTCTTCGTGATTTGGGGATATTCTCCACTTCCAACTTTCCGGCCATTTTACCTTGGCTTCTGTAATAATGCCCTCATCTTGCTATCCGGCGACAAGACACAGAAGACGATTTTTAAGGACCTTCACCGTGTCCACATATATGGAAAGGAAGGGAGGGAGGTTCTGAAATGTATAGCCTTTCTTCATCTCACGAATTTTGTGAGAACTACTAAAAAAAAAATTCTCCAACTTCATCCACATTCTTTGGATGGTCCACCTCCTTATCTCACCTTCCTTTCCAGCTTTCCACTTTCTCCTTGGCACTTCCCTCCTCCCCACCCACCCCCATTTCCTTAGGGTCCATCCTCTTTCATCTACAAATGTCTTCCCCTTTCCTCTCCTCTTCCTCTACCTACTTCCCGTCTTCCTTTTCCCCCGTAGATTTTCTTTCTCCCGAAAAATCTGGATCTAACTTGAACCCAGTAATTAACTCTTCGCTTTTTCTTGTTTCAGTTTCACACACGAAAACGTCGTGTACCCGTCATAAGTTAGATCCCACCAATGAATTAATCAATAGAAAAACAAATGTGTCGTTTACAGACCCAGAACCAAGATATTTTCTCGTACAATGTTATGTCTGCAAGTCTGGGAGATACTATAAACTTGGACTTGTCCATTTTCCACGAGGTGGCATAAATACAACCGTACTGGAAGTAATGAACGAAACTGAAAATCTTAGTCAAGAAACGCACATACGCGCTCAATAAAACACTACACAGAAAACAGTACGTGTGTGTGTGTGTGTGTGTGTGTGTGTGTGTGTGTGTGTGTGTGTGTGTGTGTGTGTGCGTGTGTGTGTGTGTGCGTGTGTGTGTTTGCTGCGCCCTGGTAAACCAGACCTACACACTAACAGACACCACCACCCCCATCCCACCTCAGGTAAGGCATCTTACGAAACCTCTTCACCCACCCCATCCTCCCATCCCCTTCCCGCTTCAACTCGAGACTGCCTCTTACCCCCCCCCTTTACGGCTCGAGTTCCCATATGCTGCCCTACTTCCGGCCCTTCCCCCCCTACTCAAGCCCCCCTCCTCCCTCTCCCCCCATTCCACTCTTCTTCCCTTACAACTCAGCTCAACCCTACCTATCCCTCACCATCTATCCTCCCTGAAAGAAAAAAAATCGTGCACGTCTCAGCTCACGCATCTATCCTCCACCTACTCCTAATTTACTACTCCAAACTATCCATTACCTAACCCCTCAGGCCTTTGCCTGTCCACAGCATTCCCATCTATCCCTCTTCCTATCTTCACACCTAGCCTACTATCCCTTCCAATGTATATGGCTGACTTTACTATACCCGTCATCCTATCCCTGCCTCTCCCAACCACCCCCAATCGACCTACCTCACCCCCCCAACTCCACTCCACTCCACTCCACTCCACTCCACTCCACCACCACACTTAAGACTAACCCGTCCCTCTCCAACCAAATCCATTGTCCTCTTGCTCCATAGAACGAAAACCCTTCCCTGCCCTAAGTGTGTCATGACTGGTCTCCCATGTCCTCTCCCCACCCCCCAACCACCCCCTCCCTACCCCCTACCACTCACCACTCACCACCACCACCTACTCCAACAACTCCCACTCCCACTACTGCTGCTGGTGTTGCCGGGTATGCTGCTGCTGCTGCTGCTGCTGCTCCTCCTCCTCCTCCTCCTCCTCCTCCTTCTCTTCCTCCTCCTCATCGTCCTCTTCTTCTTCCTCATCATCATCCTCTTCTTCTTCCTCGTCGCCCTCTTCTTTTTCTTCCTTGTATTCCTCCTCCTCACCGTCCTGTTCTTCTTCCTCCTCCTCCCCTTTGTCGTCCTCTTTCTCCTCGTCATCCTTTTCTTCTTCCTCTTCCCCTCCTCGTCGTCCTCTTTCTCCTCGTCATCCTTTTCTTCCTCCTCCCCTCCTCGTCATCCTCTTCATCATCATCATCCTCGCCGTCCTGTTCTTCTTCCTCCACTCCTCATCGTCCTCTTCCTCTTCCCTGCCGTCCTCTTAATCCTCCTCCTCCTCGTCCTCTTCTTCTTCTTCCTCCTCTTCCTCGCCGTCCTCTTCCTTCTAGTCGTCCTCGTTCTTATACCACAGTCACAAGTGTGGAAAAATACTCAACTTAGTACACCTCGACAGGAGTTCGGGAAGTCTCGGGGAGTTCGGGAAGCTTCGGGGAGTTCGGGAAGTCTCGGGGGCTCTACTTTCTACCTAGCGAACTCCCAAGTCTTGGGATCTGTCGTCCTTGAAGGCCCTTGACTTTTGAATCCAAAAGAGTGGACATACAGTGTCATGAACCAGGAACGAATGTATAATTCTGACAGTGAATTATAACATAGAGGGAAGAATTACCAATACATCTTCATGGTCCGCGGTAAATTTGTACAACTTTCCCGCGCAAAATACTCGTTGAATTCCCCCAACGTAAACAAATTCGTATACACTGCTCTAAAACCTTATCCAAAAAACACCGAAACCACTTGAAAAAAAAAAAAAAAGTCTCAATCTCACCTGAAATCGAAGTCGATACCCTGGAAGTCCATTCATAGTGAAAGCAGAACCGGCAAGTGAAACCTAACACAAACCATTCAAAGAAACCCCCTTTTCAGAACGCCCACAAAACCCCTTACAATGTCCTTCAAGATCCCCCTTCCCCCCTCAAAAACCTGCCAAAAAGCTAAGAAAAAAAAAGAGCTAAAAAGAGCTAAAAAATAAAAAGCTAAAAAAAAGGCTAAAAAATCTAAGAGCTAAAAATATCTAAAAAAGAGCTAAAAAGCTAAAAAAAGAAAAAGAAAAAAAAGGAGCTAAAAACTCCTACAAAGTCCTTCAAGACTCCCTTCTTCCCCACTCAAAAACCTCCCCAAAGCTCCCGAAAAAGAAAGTGCCACGAGACGCGTCCCCGGCCCTCATACAGAACTTCCAGAATCTTCTTACGTCTCCCTCCTTCCACAGGCACTCAAGAATCCAGGAAGACGGAGCACACCCGTTTCTCCTTCCCCCTTCCCCTTCCCCCCTTACCTTCTCCCTTCCCCTCCCCTCTTATCGCCTTCCCCCTCCTCTCCTCAAAAAGTCCTTCCACTTGTGGGTCGAAAGCTCCGGAGACGCGCTGTCTTCGGTCTTATGTGGGTGTTGAGGACAACGAAGGAAGAGGCGAGGAGAGGCGTCAGTGTATCTGTCTTGGGTGGAGTGGTTATGGTGGTGGATGTGGTGGTGGTGGATGTGGTGGTGGTGGTAGTGGTAGTGGACGTGGTGGTGGTGGGTGTGGATGTGGAGGTGGAGTTGTGGTGGTGGAGTGGAGGTGGGAGTGGAGGTGGTGGAGCGGTGGTGGTGGATGTGGTTGTGGTAGCGATGTGGTGTGGTGATAGTGATGCGGTGTGGTGGTGGTGGTGGTGGTGGATGTGGTTGTGGTGGATGTGGTTGTGGTGGTATGGTGGAGTAGGAGGAGGAGGAGGAGGAGGAGAAAAACATGGAATAATAGGAAGGGAATATGAAGACACTGGAAGACTTTAAAAGTGAACGAATTGCTGAAAAGGGAAAAAAAATAAAGGGGAAGAGAGAAGGAAGATGACGAAAAGGTTCTATCAAGGTAGACATGGAGGAAGAAATTATGTTCGAGGGGGGGAGGGGGACGGTTGGGGATAAAAAAAAAAATGGGGGGGGGAGGGGACGGTTGGGCGTCTTCAACTGACTACGGACAAAGAAAACTACCGAAGTCTTAAAGTTGTCTACGTAGCCACCAGGTAGTTCCTCGTCCTTCTTTAACGGCCCTCTTTCTCCCGTTCTCAGACGAGTTGCTTTTTGGAGTATTCCAACTCCACATCCATCCATCCATCCATCTGGGCGTACTTACATGTCTTCGATCTGGCGTTATGGTATGTTGTATTCATACGAAATAAACCCCTCAACTTCGGATGAAGACAAAACATAACCCTTTCAATGAATTTGTATTCGTTCTTGTAGACATTTGGAAACCATTATGAACTGAAAGAATCGTGGGTCTATGCGAAGAAAGGAAGGACAGAGACCTTAGTAGCTAGCAAGACTAATCAAGGTTCTACGCTCTGAAGGTTATATATATATATATATATATATATATATATATATATATATATATATACGAGTATGTATACATGTATATATATATATATACGAGTATGTATACATGTATATATACATATATGTATATATATATATATACATATATATGTGTGTATATATATATATATATATATATATATATATATATATATATATATATATATACGGTTTTGCCACCACCATCAAAGCCTCTAACAGCCACATTCATATCATTACATTACATTACCTGACCTGACCCAACCCGAACTTCGGGACTTTATCAAATAACATCTACACACTGAAGCTTATATATACGTGATTATACATACATACATACATATACCAAAGGCTTTTTCCCCCTACACGGGGGGGTAGCCAAAAAGAAAAAGGCATAGAAACCACTCCCACCCATTCCATTTCCCATATACTCCACTCCCCTCCACCCTCCTCCTTCGTGATTATACCCACCATTAAAGCCTATCTAACCAACACAAAATTCATGACATGACATGACCTGACCCTCGGGATTTAATCTGATAAAATCTGATTCAAGAACAATATCTTAGCCTCTCTGTACACAGCACCAAATCCTCTTCATCCGTTAGAGCTAAAAAAAAAAAAAAAAAAAAAAAAAAGTATACGGATCCGAGGCCCGACAGTCTTCCCGAAGAACACAACACGGGTCACCCCGAGACTCTGTAGAACGAGGAGTAGCTTATAACATGTTGAGGTCAGCCTGGTGTCGCACTAATCCTACACATGTATGGACCCACAGATTCTCCCGTTTTTTTTTTTGTTTTTTGTTTTTTTGTGGGCTGGCGGAAACGATGGAGAATCTAACGTACGTAGGAAAGAGAGGAAGAGATCTCTGATGGAGAATGAGGGAGAAAGAAGGAGAGAGAGAGAGAGAGAGAGAGAGAGAGAGAGAGAGAGAGAGAGAGAGAGAGAGAGGGGGGGGGCTAGACTAGAGGGAGGGGGAGGGAGGGAGGGGAGAAGGGAGAGAGAGGGAGGGGGAGGGAGGGAGGGGAGAAGGGAGAGAGAGGGAGGGGAGAGCGAGGGAGGGGAGAGCGAGGGAGGGGAGAGAGAGAGGGAGGGGAGAGAGGGGGAGAGAGAGAAGGGATAGAAAAGGAGGGGGAGGAGAGAAGAGAGACGGGGAGAGAGAAAAGGTGGAGAAGGAGAGATAAGAGAGAGAAGAGAGGAGAGAGAAGAGGAGAGAGCAAAGAGAGGAGAGAGAGGAGAAAGTAGAAAGAAGGAAAGAGTTGAGGAGGAGGAGAATGAAAAATACATTTAAAAATAATCCCCAGACAAATGTACTGGAAGTGACAAAACCCAAGTCTGACCACGTCAGTATTTTGCCGTTCCATATATATTTTTCTGTTTAATAATATTAGTACTTTTTACAGCTCCTAAATACATCGAGTAAACTAGAGCGAGCATTAAACAATTTTACGCTTTCAGCCTTGAACTCGACGACCCTGGCTAGAACCTAACTCAAACTCGTTCTCTATTGCAAACGCCGAGATCCAAGTTCCTAGACCTTTATACAACGCGGAAGACATTCACATATAGATCTATGAAATATCCCTGCCACTCTATGGGAGGTGTTCAGAGACCGTTGCTCCGTACCGTGGGGCTGCGGGTAATCAGTGACACATGAGGTATTATTAACAGTCTCCACTCGAGATGAATGAAAACTTGCCTCGGAGACCATACCATACAACAAATGTGAACTAGAGACGTCACCAGAAGTAAAGCTGTGACATCCCTTGCACAGAGGTTTTCATCAAGGGCTTTAACGAGGGTGATGCAGGCAAGGTCATCATATTAAGACAGTAAGGCAGGACTCGTAGTAATGGATTCATATTGGGCAAATTTAGGTTTAAGAAGGAAATAGGCAAGAAATAGTTTACCAAGAGTGATTCACGAATAAAATAGACTTAGTAACGATTATAATTTATTTTATATTATTTGTTTTTGTTTTTGTTTTGTTATCATTTGTCTGTCTGATTTTCATTTATTATTAGTTATATGTCAATATAATTATGATTTACTATTTACCTGTTTGTTTATTATTTAACTATACCTAAGCATTTATGTATTTTATTTGTTATTTACATTATAGTTTTTATTTATTTTTTATTATTATTAAGATTTTTTTCGCATCCGACCTAGATATGGACCAAAAGGTCTCCTGTCGGCATGCTCCGCCTTTGTAATCCTTAGTAATCCTTAGTAACCATGTAATGAGCGCCGAAACTATTGGTTGTTGTAAGAGATGAGGTAAATTTATGGATAGGGGTGATAGGTGGTTATGGACATGGAACTACCTAGTGTAAGCCTTATGGTCTCTTACAGTCTCCCTCATTCTTATGTACATTTCATTTATACTTCTGCAGTCAGCCCAGTTACGGACCAAAAGGTCTTCCCCTAGTCTGGTCTTTTACTAAGCAAATGCCGGTCGGCTGGTTGGTTGGCTAAGATACTCCATGCTACAACACGCCAACCCAAGCCAAGCCAAGCCAAGCTAAGCGAACCCAACTACCGCCGCTCCACCCGAAGCGGGAAGTTTCGACCTCAACGCCACCAAGAGCAAGCAAGAGTTCTGCCTGACCTTCCCCCCCACCCCCATCCCCCCTTTCCCCCCATCCAACGCCGCCATCGGGGATGAGATGGGAGGTGGGGGGAGGGGGGTTGATGGCTCCACGCTCGCTAATTTCGCTTGTCTTAGTCTACCGTCGGGGAGAGACGGGGCGTTGCCAGCGGCTGGCTTGCTTTCGTAGTAGAGGACGGAGACAGATACAGATGCCTGAGGGAGTCTTAATTCAGGGCCTGACAATCCCCAGCGAGCCGACGGAGATGGCGTCCAACCTCACCCACCCCCACCCCACACCCAACCCTCCTTCCATTCCCCCCGCGGAAAATGAAGGGAAACAAAAGAAGATTAGTGGAAAATGAGAGAGAGAGAGAGAGAGAGAGAGAGAGAGAGAGAGAGAGAGAGAGAGAGAGAGAGAGAGAGAGAGAGAGGAGAGAGGAGAGAGAGAGGGGGGAGGAGAGAGGGGGGAGGAGAGAGAGGGGGGAGAGAGAGAGGAGAGAGGAGGAGACAAGAGGAGAGGAGACAATAGGAGAGGAGAGGAGAGGAGGGGAGGGGACACGAGAGAGAGGAGAGAGAGGAGAGAAGAGGAGAGAAGAGGAGAGAAGAGAAGAGGAGAGGAGATGAGAGGACAGGAGAGGACAGGAGAGAGGAGAGAAGAGGAGGAGAGGAGAGACAGGAGAGAGATGAGAGATGAGAGAGAGGAGAATGGGGAGAGAAAGAGGAAGAGAGAAAGTGGGGGAGAGAAAGAGATGGGAGGAGAGAGAAGGGGAAAGAGTGTGGGGGGAGATTTCTTAATCTGATGTATATTTTATGGTGCCGCAATATCTGGGTCATACGGCACCGCTTACAAACTTTCTAAAGTTGTCAATGATGTAAACCGAAATTTACGTTTTCAATCAAAAAAAATTGGTATGGTATGATTAATAAAAAATAAATCCGTAAACATGATCGTGAAGAATAGGGAATGGGGTGAGTTAATAGGATGGAATAAAGACGTTCAGAAATGGAACTATATTTTTCTTAAAAGACCAGCGTCCTCTACGAACAGTACCTAATGTCCCGGGGAAGGTGTCTCCCGCGAAATGCAGAATACTCCGTCTTCATCGCGACAACGCAAGAGGTCTCGTTCTCGAAGATCCATCAGACTGGGACACTAATATGAAGTGAGTGTAGGCCTTATGGTCCCTTGCAGTCTCCTTCATACTCATGTTCTCAAGTGTCGTATTATCAGGGGGGGGACTAAGCAGTCATCGCAAAATGGTTGTTTCCCGGGACACGAGGTAACCATGCGTGGCCCGTTCGGAGACGTGTCCTTGCAAGTGTTGGTATGTCCACAGACAGAAAGCAAGAGGGAATATCTCATCCACCTTGGTAGTGACAACCAACCAAAGCCTCCCATCTGTACTCCCCGTATAGTGGAGTACACGTTGTGGAATGGAAAGGGGTTGGAAGGGGCAGTCTGAGTTGCTGCCTCTGTGGCCAGCTCATCGGCCTTACTCATTCCCTGGAATCCCTACATGTGCTGGAACCCAGCGAAACCCAGCGTTGTATGTAGCCTCTACTCTGGAGTAGGTCGAGCCACTCAAAAACAGGAGGATCAAGGGAAGAAGGACTAATATGTTCCATGGCTGAGGGAACACTACGAGCGTGGCTAAAAATTGTAAAAGATACAACGAGAAGGAGAAAGATGATCCTTAAAGCTAATGGCAGATACTTCTGGCGTAAAAACCGAAGCTACGCTGGGGAAGCTCCCACCTCGACCGAATGAAGGGAATATAACGCCATATCCAAACCTAGCATCAGATTTGAGTCGTCTGTAAATACTGGGATGGAATCTGAATGTGTGGATCAGTTTCTAGGATCAGTGTATGGTACTCGTAAACTGGTCACACATTTCTATTAGGGATATCAGGGCTACAGGCAGTAACTTTGGGGGAATTGCCAGCAACAGCCTATAGGAAATCGACAGGGACATACAAAAATGGAAGGTACATTTAATGTTGTCATGGCACATGCTACCCTGATGCTGAAAGGTTTAGGAAAGCTTGGATGATATGGTGTAAGCGGGTATGCTTTTTCAAAGCATACCTGCGAAACTAGTCAGGAATAAACTCAAGACCAAGACTCCTGTGTTTCCTACTCCGCTTACGTCAACCTGTCAGAGTGTCTGAACACTTGGATATGTATATAACTGTGAGCGCGAGTCTTGGGATACTGACGTACAAGAAACCGACCCAGGAAGACTCTGAATTTGATACCAGCATCTCGGGAGTAAGGTCTACCGACGGAAGTCCAATGGAAGGACGCCTGCATCCATCAGCATGTTTGATACCAAAGATGAGCGGAACGCACCAGTCGCTAATCCAGCGTTTCTCAACCTTTTTACCCTTGCGTAACCTTTAAAATAAATTGCATGTCTCAAGGAACCCCTGCCCATAAAAACACACATATACCATATCTTTCTCATTTTATTTTCATCGTCATAATAGGTTAGATAGGATAATGTCTATATTACATTATTACAATAACCAAGAATATGTCGTGCGTGTTTAATTATATTACATATGAAATTGAACCCCTGCCCCCGCCAAAAAAAAATATACCATATCTTTCTCATTTTATTTTCATCGTAATAATAG
Source organism: Oratosquilla oratoria (assembly GCF_046742065.1). Lineage (NCBI taxonomy): Eukaryota > Metazoa > Arthropoda > Malacostraca > Stomatopoda > Squillidae > Oratosquilla > Oratosquilla oratoria. The sequence goes on along the minus strand of NC_134781.1, from coordinate 15,587,810 downwards.
GTTAGATAGGATAATGTCTATATTACATTATTACAATAACCAAGAATATGTCGTGCGTGTTTTATTATATTACGTATATGAAATTAAATAAAAAATCGAAAGTGCATTAGCTTATCTCACTTGTTCTCGCGGAACCCTTAGGAAACTTTTGCGGAACCTTAGGGTTCCAGGGAACCTTGGTTGAGAAACTCTACTCTAAGCGAACGCCGTCATGGTACACCGAGTTTAACACACGATGTCGAGCTTCAGTAGCAGATGAGTAGATGTCACAACCGTACTTCAACTTTGAGAGGATAATTGTTGGGTATAATAGGTCTGTCTGTCGGCACCCCAAGAGCTATGGGCCAAATCTCTAAGGCAGCGTTTCCCAACCAACCAGGGTTCCCCGGAACCCTAAGGTTCCGCAAAAGTTCCCTAAGGGTTCCGCGAGAACAAGTGAGATATACTAATGCACTTTTGATTTTCTTTATTTAATTTCATATACGTAATATACTTAAACACGCACGACATATTCTCGGTTATTGTAATAATGTAATATAGACATTATCCTATCTAACCTATTATTACGATGAAAATAAAATGAGAAAGATATGGTATATGTCTTTTTTTGTGCAGGGGTTCCTTGAGACATGCAATTTATTTTAAAGGTTACGCAAGGGTAAAAAGGTTGAGAAATTCTGCAGTCTAAGGAGTGACATTGCTTTCATACAAGTAGCCTTAATATAAAGAAAGTGGGGTACCCAAGTCAGGGAGCTGTCAAATATTAGTGTCCCGGGAAGCGGGTTTCCTCTGCACAAGAGACTCTTCTTTCATATAGATACAAGTCTGGGTCAGGTGGAACACCACAGAGGCAGCAAAAGTGTATGACTTTTTGAAACGGGGAATTTAATGTAGCATATTTGTTTTATATGGTTGTATCTTATTTACAATGTTTCCTGTACTTTTGTTATTGTACCATTATTATTGGGAGTGCTGATAAAAGACCACATGTCACCTGGTAGAAATATTAGTGTGTGGGAGAGACATATGGGTTGGTGAGAGAAAAAAAAAAAAAAAAAATCCTCGAGTTGTAGCCCACTCAGGAATCCGATTAATTGCCAATTACAGTTTCCTCTCTGGTATCCCTGCTGCAGAGGAGATTGATAAGTCATCGAAGTATAAGCTGCCACGAACTCCTTCTGGAAGCACACCGATGACACTGTTTAAGGCCACAGCGAAAAGCGTGACATTGAGAGAATATCTCCTTGTGGCACGCCGTCTTCAAGTGAACGAGATAAAAACTATTGAATATTTTTTAAGAATTGCCGTAGCGCCAGACTGTGTGGTTTCATTTGTTCAATCTTCCAAAATAATGATCTTGTTTTACACTGTGACAGCAGGAGCAAGATTCTCATTAAAGCTGGTTGGAATAATTGGTGGTTGAGAGAGAGGCGGGATGGTTGATTGATTATATCTGATGGCGTGGAGGGAGGAGGCATACACCTTTGCTCCACCATTTTTTCTGGTCTAAATTGAAACTTCGTCTGGCACTACCGAGACTGGCTGAGCGGGTTAGGGCGTCGTTACTTGCGGCGAAGGTCGAGAGGATGGCGGTTCGAACCCTGCCACCGGCGAAGTTGAACTAAGGGCATGGTTCCTTAAATTCCACGCTACAGAGCCCTCTGTGAGGGGCACCGTCCTAGCCTTCCGTTGGGAGGAGTTTGTGACGTTCATCATCATATCTTGTCGCACCAGAACCGTGTCCATATAAGGGCAGTTTCATTTGCTTCCCTAAGGTCTTGGTCGGAGCAATGGGGACTCAATGGACATTCCCGGAGGACGTGGACCATCGTCTGTACTTCGCCACAGGGACATTGGGGGCTATTGGTGTATCCCCACTTGTGTTCAATCAAAAATCAATCAACTACCGAGACTAATAAACTGGGAATTAGCCAGTTCCAGAATGTCTTACTCAAGACGGTACCTCTTGAATTGTTGAGAACGTACTGGGTGAGCTTCTCTGCAGTGGAAACAGGTTTCGATTCACATTCTTGGGTAGCGTGTGAGTTAAGGGCAGAGCAGTGACTGCATCGGGGACCATTTGTATAGTTCTTTCCGTGACCAAACTCTTAGCATAGGTAACACTGATGGACAGTCAATAAAAGATTTTACTGGGAGAGAAATAGCACATACATCACTCGTTTGGAAAGATATGAACCGTAAAACGTGAGCATGATCATGTTGCCATTTCCTCGGATTATTGTAGCTCGTTGAACATTATCTGGCCATAATTGTAGGATATCATCTGAGAATTCAAACAAGTTCCGGTTGTATATACGCCCTTTGTAGTTATTGAACGTTCGGTAGGTTTGATTGAAATGAAAATCCTATCTGAGGGGCAAGGTAGATGTAGGAGTATCACTGATTTTGTTGTTTTAAGCCCGGATTAACACTTAATATATTTCTTGGTGACACTTTTTGGGAGGACTTCAATCTCCCTCGCTACATACTTTACCGCACGAATAAAGTTGCATTTGTTTACTTTGTAGTTTGCCACAAACCAGTAAGGTGGGTGGCGAACTTTGGGGCGAAGTTTTTCGTTTTCGAAGAGGTTGGGACAGTAATCATTTTCGCTGTCAACTAAAGTGTTTGATCCGTTTATTTCAGCAATTAGGTTATCATCTCCTAGATGTAGTGTATTTAGTACCTCATATGCAATTTTGGTAGCATTGTCGGACGTAAAGGTACCATAACATCGATTTGTGAGTGTCACCATCATATTTCAAACGGATACAGAGGACTTTCCCGAAAGGCTTGAAAGCTGAGTGAATCGCATGATATGACAGTGATGGCCAGACGTTTGTTATCTTGATTGTATCAAGACAAGACTCAATATGCGACCTACAGTGTCTTCCAGCATGGGGAGTGTAACAACCTCCAGCTTGTTCATGTGTTTCACTTCCATTATGACCAGAGGATATGATCCCGAAAGCCTGGTCGACCGCCTCTCGGGGGGCTTTGGTTTTCGTTTTTACCCATAAGTTGTGGAGTTGCTTGTTTGTCTCCAGGGGTCAAGGACAACCGTCTACTGGGATTACGAAAGGAGCGAGTGCTGGCCACCGCGGACGGGGTATCGCGTCCCCATGGGGGTCACTCGCAAAACCGCCCCCTCTTAATGTGAACGTTTGTCCGCGGCGGGGCTAAGACCTCCCTCCACAAATCGTCCCAGCCCAGACACCCAACCATCCGGCACAGGACGACCTCGTACGGTGTGATCCTTCTGATGAGCGGCACTGTTGGCCCGTACGGTTAGCCTGACACTGGGAACCTTTGGGTCAGGTCAACACTGGCGACCTTGCCAGGATGAGTAACCTTCTCCCCTTAAGTAAGGCGGAACAGGGGCCGAAGCCCCCCCTGTAGCCTCGCTCGTCAGGTCATTGGAACATGCAAGCACCCCCACCCTCGCCATCCCACCACAAGGGGAAGAGAAAGACAGAAGGGAAGAAAATTATAAAGAAAATTGGGGGAATAGAAGAAAACAAGTCGAGAGGAGTCTTAGCGAGACGCAAACTTAAAAAAATATGGAGGAAAACGAAAAAAATAAATAAAAATAAGACATGATGACAGAAGTAAAGCACAAATGTAAACAAAACTAAGGGCCTTGCCTAGCAACGCGAGGGACGCGTGTAAACCTACGCACAGAAAATCAAAAGAAGAATGAAGAAACTACAAACTAAGAAGAATAAAACCCCAAAATACATCTGAGAAAAAAAAATGGTTCCGGGGGAACACGAAGTATAGATGAAGCTGAAGCAGTTCCTTTGATGACTTATAAATATTTTGATGTTTCGTAACGACTCTTTTGATTCTTTGCATGCTCTGGAGTACGCAAGATCAAAGAAGCATGAGGAGTGTTCATACTAAGAAGAAATATGGAGTGTTCGTGTAGGAGTGCAGAGAGTGGGTGGAAAAATATTGTGGAGTGTTGGTTTCCGAAAACCGTGGAGTGAGAGATGCGAACTCGTAATGTACTAAGAGTTCATAGAGTATGTGGAGTCAAAAGCCCACTGAGAAAAAATAAAATAGAAATAAAATTAATTAATCAATTAATCAATTAATTTAAAAAAGTGCGTAATCGGAAGCATGTTGGTCTCGCATTCTTTTAGTTCTGGGTTCGAATCCCGCACTCATTTTCCGATTCCCAGCAGTGACTATTACCTTTCAAACTGTCCAAACGCATACGGCAAAGGTGTCGGCTTCGGACGCAGCTACTCAGCGCCTCCTAGTGTGGGCTCACCTTCACATTATTATCATTATTATTTTTTTTTTCTTCTAACGATTGTACTGTCTGAAGCGAGAGAGTTTATGTACTGGCTGTGACGAACCTATTTTATTAAGCTAGAGAACTGAGACCGGGTGATGAAAAAAATGCTTCAATAGTGCTGGAAAAGTTTCATCCTTGTAAGGAGCAGCTGTAGCCATTGTAACCAAAAATATAGGTTCTGCTACACTACCTAGACCTGACTTCAAGGAGAGCCGAGACCGGACATGTTCAAGAAACTTGTCTATGCAGATCCCTTCAGTCCCGAATGAAGCGTTAGGTCTCAAAACACAGTAAAAACACAAATCTGTGTGTGTCACCCATTGGGACATCGGGATAAACACAAAACTGTCGAGGAACTTTTGGATTTGACTGTGCGAGTGCTTTAAGACTTCCAAGAGAGTTTGCGATCTGGAAAGACGAGGTCCAAAGGCTGGAGGGGCAGGGAGGGAGGTTGACAGGGGGGGGAGGGAGGTTGAAGGGGGTGGGGGGAAGACTAGAGAGGAAGAGGAAGGGCATATGGAAACAAAGGAGGGGGATTAGACGGGGACACGAGAAAAACAAAAATGGACGACTCCTAACTTGTGGAGAAAGATGGAGCTGAATGAGGCAGGGAGGGAGGGAGGGAGGGAGGGAGGGAGGGAGAGAGAGAGAGAGAGAGAGAGAGAGAGAGAGAGAGAGAAGGGGCTAAATGAAGTTCTGCAGGTTAAGATCAAGGGAAAGGTATAAAGAGGAAGATGGCAAGGGAAGGAGAAAAGGAAATCAGAATGGCAGCATAAAGGCAGGAGGAGCGAACGTGATAAAATAAAAAGAAAAAGTGAAGAAAATGTTAGCTAAAGGTAAGATGACGGAAGAATAACTAAAAACGGGGGAATAACGGGGGAGGAAAATAAAACCGGGTGATGGTGACGGGAAACGAGTAGTGAGGGGTGGGGGGGGGAGAATGATAATTACACGAGTAAAGAGAAAGGTGGGGGGGAGAGGAGGAAACAGGGGGAAGGGAGACTTCTTCCTGTGGAATCCTGGAACGCCGGGAGGAAGAGAGTGGGGGGAGGGGGAGAGGGGGGTGGGGGGAGTCTGCCTCTTGTTGCTAGGCGCGCTCCCGTGTACACGACCAAAAACGAGATACATACTTACATACATTCCGGGAGAGAAATGAAACAGGCGTAGGATGCGTGTGATAATACACAATGTACAGACCCGCGATACACAAGTCTACCTGGAGACGATGTAGTATGGAAGGGGTGGGGGACGACGACGACGAGGAGGAGGTCACGAGAAGGTGCCTCAAAGGCCCTCCGAGAGCCGTGCCCACTAAGAAAGAATCCCCTTCCAGGGGAGGGGGGGGGAAGGCGAACGACACTGTCGCCTCTTCCTTCGTCGAGGAGAAGGCAAGAGCGATGGTAGCAACGCATAAAATGAGCGTGTTTTATTTGTGAGTGGGGGAGCGAGGGTCGAGGGGGAGAACAGGAGGAAGAGGAGGAGGAGGAAGAGGAGGAGGAGGAAAGGGAGGAGGAGGAGGAGGAAGTAGTGGAGGGCGAACGGGAAGAGGGCAGGCAGGGGGTCAATATTACAAGCTCCTACATCAAAGAGGTCATCAGAATTCATACAAGTTCAAAGTATCTTCTTCGGTAGTCTGCTCCTCCACCTCCAGGACCTACTACTCCACCTCCAGGACCTACTCCTCCACATCCATGTTGTCCACACCCTCCACACCAAAACCAACCACTTCTCATATATAAATAAAATAAAAATAAATTAACCCACCAACTTGGCCGTAATCAAGACGTCACTACTGTTTCTATGGCATCTCTGGATTCGCTCCCCGCCCCCATCAAAGGAAGCCCCCAATCCCCTCTTCAAGTAGCCCCCCCCCCTTCTTCCTCCTTCACTTCCCTCGGAAACAAACAAATAAATAAATAAATAAATAAACAAATATAATTCTCCTCCTATATCTTCTGCATTCGCCTAAAGCTTCCAGCATTGTCACAGATGTTGTTTCGTCCAAGAACAGATAATTCTATTCTGTTATGGGTCCTGGAGTCCTGGATCGACTGAACTCCCCCGAAAACCCCGTAGTAGCCATGGAAGACACTCCAACACTCCAAAAACACAAAAATAATGTTTTTAGATATAAAACCAATCAAGTGCAACACTGCATGTGTGTGTGTTTACTCAAGTAGCCAAAAATGTGTGTGTGTGTGTGTGTGTGTGTGTGTGTGTGTGTGTGTGTGTGTGTGTGTGTGTGTGTGTGCGCGTGTGTGTCCGCGCGCGCGTGTGTGTAAGTTACACACGTAGATTCACATGATGCGTGCCCACCCAATACACGTACATGTTTAAATACTATTTACTCAGTTTCGAAAAAAATAATAATAATAATAATAATTCCATCCCTGCGGTGAACTCGTTACTTTGTCGATAAAATATTAAATAAAAACGATCTAATAAAAACGGAAAAAGTGGAGAATAGACAGCAACTTCCATTCATTAACATTCAACCTCTACTCGTATCATTTTTCATACGCGAAGTTTTTATATACGCGCACGCGGAGAAGTATTCAAATGGGTAATACACCACGAAAAATGGATTGATACCGAAGACTTTCCCTCTCCCTCTCCCTCTCCACCTTTCGATCTCGCAGGCTCGAACTCGACTACCGAAGACTTTCCCTCTCCCTCTCCACCTTTCGATCTCGCAGGCTCGAACTCGACTTCGACTACATCGATTCAGTTCGATGGCACACGGACGAACCTCGAAGCTCTTGGCCGCTTCGAGGAGAGTTCTCGGAAATCGTCGCCAAGAAAACTCTTCGGGAGGAGTTTCGTTGGTCATGGAACGCTGAAGGCTCTTCAGGCCAGAGACAAACCCCATACCAGCAGCCATGAGCCTATACTTGCAGTAATGCTTATAAACTGGACAAATTTAGATTTAAGAAGGAATTAGGCAAGAATTGGTCGACGAATGGAATAAATAGTAACCATGTAGTAAGCGCTGAAACTATCAGTTGTTTTAAGAAACGATTACACAACTTTATGGATGGGGATGAGCGGTGGTGATGGATACGGAGCTGCCTAGTGTAGGCCTTATGGTCTCTTGCAGTCTCCTTCATTCTTATGTTCTTATGTACTTGGCATGAAAGTGGCGGAGGTGCCTAGTTAAATTTTAGGGTCAAGAGAATCAGGGTTATGATCAGGGAGAGAGGGGCGGGGATGTCTAAAAGACTGTTGACCCTAACGACCATAACCCAAGAAGCCTTAACCGAGTTCTCGGGGGCTCGGCCTGGGGCAGGGCAGGTGGCATTGGGGTCAGAGTGTAAACGTCTTTACGTCTGGTTAGATTTAGTTTATTTTTTCCCTCATGCAATGCCGGGTACCTGTGATACTTCCACAAATAATTCAGTTTAACGACACCAACTACCCTTCTTTCTACGAGGTGGCTAGCACGGTGCCTTCTTACTAAGAACCCTCTTACTAGGGACGATTCGAACTGCCTCCACTCCCAACCACCGCCACAACCAGCGACGCTCTATCTCGCTCGGCCGACGAACATCCCACTCCCATAAATACTTCCCGTTTTTCGTTTCATAGCAAAGAATAACCGTTGCAGTAAACAGAGGGAGCAACGGTAAACATTTCATAAATACTATTGTATTTGTACTTTTTTCGTACATAAACTTGCCTTCTGTTTGTTTTTTCTTCAAGACTTTCAGATACGAGAACAGAGAACTCCAAAATTGAATACATATTTCTTTGCTTAGTATGATTTTTAATGTAATTCCTTTCCTCTCAAACGTGTCCCCCTCCCATCCAATAAGCTGCCCATTCTGTTACTTCTTCGGTATTTCGAATGTTTCCCCTTAACAGAGTCCTTTCCATTTTTCCTCTTCATCCCGAGTTTCCAATTTTTTTTACCACTTATTTCACTCCTCTTTCCTCCTGTTCTTTCCAAAATATAACCTTATTCCACTCCTCATCCTCCTCTTCCCCCACGTTCCTCCTATCCC
>NC_134781.1:15562006-15577006 GCF_046742065.1 Oratosquilla oratoria | reverse complement strand
CAAACAACCCCCCCTTCCCCCTTCCCCCCCATCGCAACCCCTTGGATGAATGGCCTGGTTATTAAGGGGTGAGTGGGCGGGTGGGAATGAAGAGGAGGGGGAGGGTTGCTGATGGGTGTGGGAGGGGACGAGTGGGCGGATGGGGGTCGGGTAGCAGGGTCAGCGTTGGACGGGGCGGTGTCGCTACTAGGTTGGGTGGAGGTTGAGGTTGGGGGGTTAGAGAGGGTGAGGTTAAGGGGGTTAGGAGGGTTAGAGAGAGTGAGGTTAGGGGGGATTAGAGAGGGTGAGGTTGGGAGTTACAGAGGGAGGGTGGGGTTAATTTGAGAGGGCGGGGTTGGGGGGTTAGTGAGGAATGGTTGACAAGGAGTTGAGGGGTGCAGGGATGGGGGGTGAGAGGGGGTGGCAAGCCGGGTGGGATTGCTTTAGTGGGAAGGGGGTGAGGGGGGTTACTTTAAAACGAGGTTGCCAGGCAAAGTTCATCAAGTTCTTCCACCCAACCCCCTTACCCTAACCTTCAACTAAGCCAAAACCTGAGCACAGCTTGTTACCAGGTTGCAATGGGGTCACAGAGAACCAATGGACACAATATGGGTATCATGAAAACGTTAACCGGATATGTAAGTAAATGTTAAAGTTTGTGGCATTTGGTACACGCAGAGTACAAGTCATAATGTCCGATTGGCATAATGTCCATTGCTGTGGTCATAATGTCCGCTGCCTATCATGTCCCATGCTGTGGTCATAATGTCCGATTGGTATAATGTCCATTGCTGTGGTCATAATGCCCGATCGGCATAATGTCCACTGCCTATCATGTCCCATGCTGTGGTCATAATGTCCGATTGGTATAATGTCCATTGCTGTGGTCATAATGTCCGATTGGCATAATGTCCGCTGCCTACCATGTCCCATGCTGTGGCCATAATGTCCGGTGACAATAGTCATCATGTGCGACTGTAATGGTTAAAATGTCTTACTCTTTAATGATCAATAGAAAGCTTTAGAATATGTTAAATATATTCTAAGAAATAACATTCAAGGAGGGTAGTCTTAGTACACGTTATCATTTCCCTCCTCAATATCATGGTATTCTGTGAATCTCAGGCAATATTAATAAAGAAGAGGGTGATGGATGCTATCATAAACATTATCTTAATATTCCGATTCTTTTTTGCTTTATCCAGTCTCTGACTTTGTCCTGGTCCGCCTTTCTCTTTGAACTATGAGAACAAGGTTTATCGTTTTGTCTCTTAAGAGAAATCGATATTTCTTAATTCTCGAGTTCGATTCTTATTGTTTAGAGTCTTTAGCTTTCGGTCGGGTCTCGCTCACACAGCGTCGGCGTCGTCCTCAGGCGTGCTGTGGAGCGTCTGCTGTGATGTGCTTGTCTGCTGTGATGTGCTTTGTGCTGCTGTGTGTCTTATTAAGTAGGTGCTGTGGTAAGACGTGTTGCAGTTACCTAGTGATGATTTGTCAACGCTTTAATCGTGGTTTTTTTTTTCCTAAACGGGTTATGTTGCTGCATAAGAACAGAAGAACGGAGGAAATTGCAAGAGACCATAAGTCCTACATTAGGCAGTTCCATGTCCCTTACCACCTGCCATCCCCTATCCATAAAGTTACCTTTTCATAAAACAACCAATTGTTCCAACGTTCACTACGTGGTTACTTACTAAGTCTATTCCATTCGTTAACCACTTTGTTGGTAAACCAATTCTTGTCTATTTCATATCTTGTGCATTGTTATCACTTTCTGCGGCACGTTTGTTGCAGTCTCAGAAACCCTCTATTTATTTTTCTTTCGCATTTGCGGGTACGCTACTGGGTTGCCGCAGCCGCACCTCGGCGGTTGCGGCGAGTGATGTATGTGCGGCCAGGGGCCGACACGCTTAACCCCTGCGGCCCGGGAACACAACTTACTGGTTTAATTCTCAAATCTATTTTATTTCTTATTTATCTATCTATATATCTATCTAGTTGTTATATTTTATTTATCTAATTTATTTATCATTATTATTATTACTATTATTTTTTTTTCTTACATATCTTTTTGTGTGGTCTTTGGACTGTACTAGTCGATCCTAATGGAGACAACGAGGGGGAGGGAATGTCGAAAAAACAAGAACAAGAACACAATTCCTCCGGTGATGATAACATATCTGATGAGGACAGAAGACCGGCGGGACTAACCCTAAGAATTATCCCCGAATACAGAACGATACCACGTCACTCGTCCCTCCCACTTTTTTTTTTCTTTTCTTTTCTTTTAAGCATCCGACGAAGACACCCGGGAACCTAAGTGGAAAGCTCCTGCCTGGTCCATTCACCTCTGAAGACATCTTGCGGGGGTCGTAAAGACTGGAGAGAAAGAGAGAAAGAGAGAGAGAGAGAGAGAGAGAGAGAGAGAGAGAGAGAGAGAGAGAGAGAGAGAGAGAGAGAGAGAGAGAGAGAGAGAGAGAGAGAAACAAAAATCAATCAATCAATCAATCAAATTCGGCAAACATTTCGTGCCGTAGTTGAATTATCCTGATCTATTTGCACATGTCTTTAGGGAATCTATCGTCAAAAGAGTGCTAAACTCCCCCCACCCCACCCTTCCTTTTTCTTTTCGTTCCTGAAGGCCCTACGGACGCTCACCACCACTGGTCTTCCGAAGGGCAACGGGCGACCTTAGGGTAGCGGTCCAACGACCCAAGGGTAAAAAATAAAATAAATAAACAAGAAAAAATAAATCAAAGAATATCAACAACTGTGAGCATCCGTCAGGGAATGCGGCGTTGCTTCACTGATGTCCTACATACATACATACATGCATACATACATATATACATACACGAGGAAATCGAGGAGTCGGGGATGGGTGGATAAACGAAGTTCATCCGAAACGCGGTTAAGCCGCACTCACACTGTGAAGATTTCAGAGTTTTACCGCGGTCCTGTGTGTCCTTGGACGCTGTCGCCGTCCAGTTGGCCTCTGATGGAGACTGGACGGGGGTCAAATGCCTATCTAACATTACATCCACAACACTAATGTTCACCGCCGCAACACGCCAACCGCACGGCGCGTAATGGCTGCCGCACGACAGCGAAGGCGTCCCGTAACCGTCCCGTCCAAATTTCCGACCCGACCGGCCACAGACTCAGGTTTTGGGTTTTGTGCAGATTCAAAATTACCTGAAACCCGCCAAGACCTGTTCCGATCTTCCCGCCGCCCTCCCGTCCGGCGTCTACCTCTCCCGAAGCGCAGAAACATAGACAAAGAGCTCGCTACGAACTTAGCCCGCGCGAGACGGGGCTTAAGTCTCCATGGTATAAGTGTTTCTCAAGGAAAACACAGGATCACCTACGTCGGCGCGGTAAAAACCTTAGGTCTCCATAGTGCGAGTGTGACTTTAGTAGCAAACCATAAGAGGGTGGGTTCCCCCAAGATCGTTAAGGCAACCAGGGCCGTCTGAGGCACGCGGACCGTCTGCGGCACAAGACGACGACGACGACGACGAGGGACGCAGACCTGAAGAGTTCAAAGCAAAGTCCTTAATTAAGCTCCCGAGCTTCCGGCATTTTTAGCCTCCCATTGTTTCTCTGTTGGTTATCTTATTTTTAAGTACGAACTCATTATAGGCGCGTGCGTACGAGAGAGCTAGCGCATAGCGCATGCGTGTATCTATCTACAGTATACGTTGATTTTCTATCTGCATTACACCACGACAGATCATGACCATTTCTCCCTGGTGGCGCAATCGAACGCGTGGTGGTCTCGCATTAGCTCAGTTGTGGGTTCGAATCCCGCGCTCCTCTCCGATTCCCAGCAGTGGCTGTTCCCTGCCCCCAACACTTGAAGCTCATAATAGGGCAAAGGTGGTGTCTTCGGCCGCAGGTAAGAGACTCCTGGCGTGGGCTCAAAGGTGATGTCTTCGGCCGCAGGTAGGCGACTCCCGGGGTAGGCTCAAAGGTGATGTCTTCGGCCGCAGGTAAGAGACTCCTGGCGTAGGCTCAAAGGTGATGTCTTCGGCCGCAGATAGGCGACTCCCGGCGTAGATTCCTCACCATTATCTCTTATCCTTAACACAAAACAACCTCCTTGGGTTCCCGTTCCAGTATCCTTCGAACTAATGCCCCTCCGGGCTTTGCAATCTCAAATCCATTCCCCAGGATTCTTTTCCTTCGGGATCTTTGCGGATTTCCTTCCACTTACCATCCTCTCCTTTCGGTGCCACTCTGCTGACTGGATTCCTATCAAGTCTCGTTTTCTAGCGGCTCTTTATCGACTTCAACTGATTTTCATCGTCTTCTCGTTACGATGCCCATTTCCTTCTCTGACATCACTTCCATTCCTTTACCGCTGTGTTGGATTCACTAGATTTTCCTATTTACCTGTTTAATTTGACCAAGTGGATAAGGACACGAGCAGGCTATTTGCTAACGTACTGTAGATAGAATAAGAAAAAAAAAAATATTCTTTGTTGCCCTACAGACGATACTGTGTAATTGGTTCTTGAATACTGAAACAGACACATCTGTAACATTTATTGCACAGGACACCTAAGCTACTCTGCTCTCTCTCTCTCTCTCTCTCTCTCTCTCTCTCTCTCAGCCCGGTAACACGCAGTCGAATCGGTAGTTTCCTTTGACAGGGAAAAAAAAATCCTTTTTATATAGCACGTCGTCTATACACCCAATCTTTATCATCGCAGTCTATATATATATATATATATATATATATATATATATATATATATATATATATATATATATATATATATATATATATATATATGTCAGTATTTGTCCTTCCCTCCGGGCTTAGTGGAGTAAAACACTAAGAATTATCCCGTCCTGACTGATTCCAGTTCGTTTCAGTCAGCAACATGGATTTCCTTTCTCAGAACGAATGAACGTGTTCTTGACTTAACACCAAACCCCTAATGTGGCCAATCCCATCTTCCCACCGCTTCCAACACTCCAAATCCTTCAAAAATTCAGCCTCCAACATCTGACACCTCCCACACCCCTGCCCCGGATCTTCCAACTCCCCCCCCCAGTCCACTTTGACAATTCCCCCCTCGCCCCGCCTCCCACCTTTCTGCCAACACCCTACCTATCATCATCATCCTTTACTCCATCTTTTGATACGCAACCACTCATCTCTTGGTATGAATTTCACCCCTTTTCAACCAGCCCTCGTAATCCCCCTTCTTTCCCCCCCACCCACCCACCTCTCTCCCCCATCCCCTCACCCTCTCGTCTCCCCTCAAGCTTCTTTTCCCCTCGTCCTGGTCCTCCTCCCCCTCCCCCTCCTCACCCCCTCCCTCTTTTTCCTGCTATACTGCCCTTACCTCACCACACATATCCTCCCCCCCACGTTCTTACCCCCCTCCCCCACCCCAATTTCCCCCTACAAGCCTTCGCCTTTGGTCTACTCATCGCCTCCCCCCATACCTCCTTTTTCCTCCTTAACTTTCCTCCTCCCACGCCTCTTCCCCCCACCCCCGTCACTCTGGATTGATTGGTCTCAAAGCCAAGCCAGGCGAAGGCGCCGCTAAGTTAGGGCCATCCGTGCTTATGAATAATTATTATTAATTTCTTCCTGGTAGAAGTGTAAACACAGACAAGCCCGATTTGTTCAAACCGATTCGGTACACACAAATCCACGTTCTATGAACGAAAACAGCAACGTAATGTACGCGTGTGTGTGTATGTGTGTGTGTGTGTGTGTGTGTGTGTGTGTGTGTGTGTGTGTGTGTGTGTGTGTGTGTGTGTGTGTGTGTGTGTGTGTGTTTCATCATGGTCTTGGATCACGTGTTGGACTCATGATCGACAGTTATTAACCTCTTGGATGAGAGCTCAGAGCTCGTATGACCGATCTATGGGTACTACTGTGACATTACGCGCACAAACACACCCAACTCCCCGCCCACCCAACTCCCCTGGGCGGGAGTCGAACCCGGACCGCCGTAGTGGCAGGCGAGAACTCCAACCACAGCGCCACGAGGTGTGTGTGCGCGCGCGCGCGTGTATGTGTATGTGTGTGTGTGTGTGTGTGTGTACGTGAAGCAGTGGGCAACATTCTTTCCTCGACATACAGGAGACCCGAGTTCGATCCCCTGAAGACTAAACACTTGCCCCTTTATGCACTTCCTTCCCTTCCTCCCTTTCTTTCTTCTCAATATGATTTAAGAAAATTACAAAAACTTGAAGATTCTATCTTTACGTCCATATTCTTGGCTTCCCTCGACCCACATCTCCATTTCCTGTTCATCATTTTCCTTTTCTTCAACTTTATCCATTCCTACCTTCGCATTCAGTATTTAGTACTAGTCTCTCTCACTATTCCCCCTTTCCCTACTCTCACCATTCCCCCTCTCCCTACTCTCACCATTCCCCCTCTCCCTACTCTCACCATTCCCCCTCTCCCTACTCTCACCATTCCCTTCTCTCCCTACTCTCACCATTCCCCCCCTCTCCCTACTCTCACCATTCCCCCTCTCCCTACTCTCACAATTCCCCCTCTCCCTACTCTCACCATTCCCCCCTCTCCCTACTCTCACCATCCCCCTCTCCCTACTCTCACCATCCCTCCTCTCCCTACTCTCACCATTCCCCCCTCTCCCTACTCTCACCATCCCTCCTCTCCCTACTCTCACCATCCCTCCTCTCCCTACTCTCACCATTCCCCCCTCTCCCTACTCTCACCATCTCCCCTCTCCCTCTCACCATCCCCCCTCTCTCCTTAACTTTTCCCCCCCATCTGTTTGTTTCCACATCCTCCCGAAGTGATTACTTCCGTTCCCCCCACCCCTCACCCACCCCATACTTCCCCTCTGCCTCTCCCTTCCCCCCCACCATCCCCCCCTCCCTCAGGAACATCAACTTCCCAGGAATACTTCCATCTCAACCGGGTCCTTATCAATCTCGCCTCCCCGCCATCAACTCCCTACCTTCTCTCAAGGCGGCTGAGACCACGGTGCATATTCGCTTCGGTTAGCGCCAGTCTATTCTCTTCAGCTGTGGAGACGACCTCGGACTAAAGAGAGTCCTGATTCTTTGTCAGCCCTTCCTCTTCATTTCAGGGCACGGCTTCAGCTGAATAAAATCCTGAAATTCCTCCATTTAAACCTAAAATATTCTTATCGTGGTGAACTTGTCCTTTTCACCTTCTCCCTCCACATCCATTCCTCGATGATGACTTCCCATTTCGCCAAAATTAAAATTCGTCCAAATCCTTTAAGATTTGCCTAACCTAGGCGAGTTCACTAAAAGAGCTACGTTTTTCTTAGGCTTAAGTAGTTATCGAAGTCTATATTTTGTTGAACACAATATGGTGAATTTTAAATAATTCCTTTAATTCCACGTTTTTTCCCATCACTTCCCACCGTAGTTATTGGAGAAATTTATATATATATATATATATATATATATATATATATATATATATATATATATATATATATATTTTTTTTTTTTTTTTTTTTTCTAGACACTGGTGGCGTAATCAGAAACATGGTAGGCTCACATTCACTTAGTTGTGGGTTCGAGTCCCGCACTTCCCAGCAGTGACTCCTCCTTACCTGCCCCAACAGACCCTAAAGCGCATATAGTACATAGGGCAAAGGTGACGGCTTCGGCCGCTGCTACTCAGCGCCTCCTGGTGTAGTCTCCTCATCTTCGTCACTTTCCCCACTCCACCCCTTCCATTCGTGTTTCCCTCAACCCTTCCATCATCAACTCCCCGTCCCACTCCCTCACTCTCAATTCCTCCCGGTGCTTTGACGTTTCAACAACTAGACTCCTTTCTGTAGCCGACCCCCCGCCCTTCCACCTCTCCCCCTTCCACAAACTCTCCCTTCCCCTAGGATAACTTGGTTCACTTCCCCTTCCCTTCCCTTCCCTGATCTCCCCCCCTTTCGTTTGCCCTCCACTACCTCTCGTTTCCCCTCATCCCCTCCCCTTGGACCACCCGGACGGTCTGAGGGGAACATGGAATGATCCTTTTGAAATATATCGCGTATTTACCACACCTAAGAAGAGAACCTCCCCCCCCTTCACAGAAATACGCCCGAATTTTCTTTGCACTTGCAAGCCCGTGCGCGAACGCACGCAAACGCACGCAAACGCTACATCGCGTGGAAAAGGAGTACACGTCACTCCATGTACACACTAACGCGAAATATTATCCAAAATATGACGTCAGCTGACGTCATTGTGGACTTGGAAAAGAAACAAAGGGTTTCCTGTAGAATGCAAATTGTCCAAGCTACGGACAAGGTTGAAAAAGAGAGAGAGAGAGAGAGAGAGAGAGAGAGGGGGGGAGAGGAAAGAGGTGAGAGAGAGGTTGGGGGAAAGAGGTGAGAGAGAGGTTGGGGGAAAGAGGTGAGAGAGAGGTTGGGGGAAAGAGGTGTGTGAGAGAGAGAGAGAGAGAGAGAGAGAGAGAGAGAGAGAGAGAGAGAGAGAGAGAGAGAGAGAGAGAGAGAGAGAGAGAGAGAGAGAGAGAGAGAGTGAGTGAGAGGAGGGACATATACCAGTCTGTGACAAAAATATATATATACATTTTTAAGCCCCTTCTGGGATGGAGTCCCTCAGGGATTGGTCCATTGTCTGTCCCTTCCAGGATCCTTAGCATTAGGAGGACCTCCCACGAGAATCCTATCTGGCCAGGGGTAGCTCCTCAGGTTCTTCTGACAGGGCCTAACTACCACAGTCCCCCCCCCTTCCCCCTTCCCCCTCCCCCCCGGCCTTTTCAACCAGTGACGTTCCTTGTACACTTTGTTCTATCTGTCGCTAGAGCACTTTGCCAAATTGGTTGATTGATTTATGGAATTTTTGGCTTGAAGGCCAAGCGTCGGAGCCGGTAGGCCATTCAGCGCATCTTTGCCAAATTGGGCCAAAGTGTATCTGTAATGAAGATCCCAAATTGCAAAACTCCTTTGCCCCATGCAATTTGGAGGACTGATGGGGCAGGTAACAATCACTGCTGGATTCGAACGCATAACTAAACGAGTGCACGGAAAAAAGTAATAAATAAATAAATAAATAAATAAATAAATAAATAATTCTGACTTTGTTTTCTGGATAGGGAGACATTGACAGGCACACAGCCGCCCTTCACCGTGCTCACCGTGCAAAACTAGGTTAACACGTAACAAGCTTAGATGCTGGAAAGTAAATCAAATAACACAGGAAGTTCCCTCGACAAGACTGGCTGTCCAAAACAAGACTACAGGACTTTGACATCGCAAAGTACCCCCCTCCTCTTCCACTTCCTCCTCCTCCTCTTTCAGACATGGAAAAGTAAACTACATAATTTAAGTGATTTAAAAGGAACATCTATTAACCTATATACCAAGGACTTCTTTTCCTTTGTAAGGAGGATAGCCATGTCAAAGCCACGCATCAACTCCCATCCATTCCACACACATCAACTCCCATCATTTCCACACCCGTCCACCACCCTTCCTCTCTCATCTTAGCTTCTCCTTAGCTTTCATAAACACTTGAATTTTTCTAGACATGGGAGCCAGAGCTATATACTAATACATACATACATACATACATAAACCAAAGCCTTTTCTCCCCCTTACACGGGAGGTAGCCAAAAAAGAAAAAGGCATAGAAACCACTCCCACCCATTCCATCCCCTACATACTCCACTCCCCACCACCCTCTTCCCTCCCTCACATATACTAATACCTCTTAAAAAAAAAAAAAAAATACAACCATGTTTTTCATACTCACTGCCATCCCCCGCCCTCGCAAAACGCGCATTCCTTCGACTTGACTTGCTAAAATCCCATTACGGGGAAATCTCCGGCCGGGAAACAGTGTACAGTAGTTCGTCCACAACAGGAAGACTGACACATGGAGGAAGGACCACATCTCCACTTGTCTCGTTTGGTTTCACTTCGTCTCCCACTTAACCCAGGGCAGTGGACAGGATGCAGGGATGACCCGTCATCCAGGAGGTGCCAAGATAAGAGGGAGGGAGGAGGGTGGAGGGGAGTGGAATATATAGGAAATGGAATGGGTGGGAGTGGTTTCTATGCCTTTTTCATTTTGGCTACCCCCCATGTAGGGGGAAAGAGCCTTTGGTATATGTATGTACTATTACTATTCCCATTGTTATCTACTCCGTCAATATACCAAGGTCCAAGGGCGTCTTCTGCCTTACAAGAAAGGTTGCCAGTCAAGGTATGCGTCCATTCCCCTCCTAGTTTGTTATTACCATTGTTACTATCACTATTAACATCATTATTATTGATAGGGGCAGTTCTGGTGTTGGTGTAAAAATCAGTTGAACAGATGGAGTCCAGTCCATCATCTTTCTTGTATATAACTGTACGATTAGGTAGTCGTTATAAATATATATATACATACATATATTATATATATATATATATATATATATTATATATATATATATATATATCCAAAGATCCCTTGGCTACTTCGGAACAAACAGGACACAAACCCAATGCTAACCTTGGATCTTCCAGGGCACAGTAGTGTAACCACAGACCTCAACCTTGACGAACTGTTGATCAGCGCCGCGTCGCGCCGCGTCTGGCCGCGATCGACCCGCAGGAAGCCGGCCGACTTCTTCAGTTGTCGACCAAATTCGATCGTCTTCCAGTTGATCTGAAGCACCGGTAGAGGTCCGACACCGGACCCGACTCCGGAGGAGTCTCTTCCGGCCCGGCTGTCCGGACATCTACACCAGGTGTCCGCCTTTGCCTTCCGGCGTGCCCTAGTCAAGGATTTGGTTGGTTACCGGAGATGCAATCATTTTCCTACGAGGCCATGGTCGAAGCTTCTTCGTGCGTCTTGATCGTATTCCTTCGCTACAGGGACGCTCATAGAACTGATTAAAACTGCCCCCGTATATTACCCTGAGGTCTGAGAAGCGTCACCCAAAATATATCTTGTTGGGAAGGGACAGCGGATGCTAAGTCGGCGATGTCTGTGACTCACGGCCGAACTTGAGAACACTGAGGATATGGAAACCAACCCGATCTAAGTACCCGAACCACTCACACAATGAGTATGTCTGGCTGTCTGGCTGGGTTGTTTGGTGGGGGAACAGCCTTGGTCAAGAGCAGAATCTGGCTAGATGAACAGTTCATCTCTGATCAGACACACACAGACAGCCACGCCATCCCTCCTCCTGCAGGACAACTGCGCGTCTGTACACAGACACCTCCAAATCAATTTTTTCAAGATGTTGCCTCAAACGCTAATCCCTTCGATATTGGTCCTATGTCGTTATTCCGCTATTTGCCTCAGCGCAATCTTGAGACGCAGGCGACACAGCCGACACGTGCGACGCAGCACAGAGCAAGGGGAGACTTCCTGTTGCTGAACTGAAGTATAGTTTGAGCTTCTCATTCACGTGAAACTATTCTATATACTACCTTAGCATTCCAACGAGAGAAGTTCAAAATGTACTTACAATTCAGCAACAAGAAGTTTGTCTTTGCTCTGTGGTCACCCGTGAATCCTTCCCACCTTTGCCTCCTCCAATTCCTCCCAAATCTATTATTCACTGTATCATAACCCACCCTATCCTAAACTTTATTATCCCCCTCGCCCTCTCGCGCACAAACTTCCCAAATCCATCTTTTATCACCACTTATCCTTCCCCCCCTTTCATGATCCATCTCCCATTCCTCTCCCTCACTCGCACCTACTCTCTACACTCCTTAAGCCTTGGTTAAACACTTACGGCGTGGTTTTCCTTGCACTTTCGTATATTGGCCGCACTTAACGTCAAACGTATGCACACAAGGAAGCGTGGTTGGAAGCGGCACTTGTCACGTGGGCACGTGGCAGAGGGAATAGGTAACCAATATCAGAGAATTTGTGACCTCCCCCCGCCCACTTTTTTTTTTCTTTCTTTCTTTTTCGCGCGACAGGAAACCGGTCACCCAAGGACACGTTCTACATGTAACCATACAAGAGCACTCAGATGCGCGCTCGCGCGCGCGCGTGGAATACTTTTACCACACACACATCTCCCAAAACTGCATGGAAATGTCTGGCATTGGCTATTAGTTTTTTGCCAGAAAATAGGAGTGTTCCCCACCCCCCTCCCTCGATGGAGATTTACACAGAAACCTTTGCCTTCCTACTAAAAACCCTCATTCATTTGAAGTTCGGAAGAAGAAGAAGAAAACATATATATCCTGTTGAGAGCTGAAGAAAGGTGTTTTCGGTAGACGAAGAATAAAAAAAAAAATCAAACATGGCTCTCAGGGCCACAAGTGCGCTTTCAAAGGAAAATCCAAACATTTTGACGACTGGAAAACATTCATGTATTGAGGTACGTTGCGGCAGAGGCGACAAGTAATGCTCGTTTCACACGTATCGACCTTTCGCTGTGCGCCGTCCACGACACGACGTCGTGCTCTCAAACTATGGGTGTCTGTGGACGCTTTCACACGTCACGACCACGAGTCAAAGCGTACATAGAGAACCATGGTTATTTGAGAGTATGACGTCGTGTCGTGGACGGCGTACGGTTAAAAGTCGATACATATGAAAGGAACCTAACACAACTTTATATAGCTTAGTTGTGGGTTCGAGTCCCGCACTTCTCTCCGATTCCCAACAGTGACTGTTACCTCCTCTCCCAAGTCCAAGTACACAAGGCAAAGGTGGCGGTTACGGCCGCAGGTACTACTCAGCGCCTCCTGTCATACAATCATCATCTCACATAAACCTAATTAACCGACAAGAACCTAGTTAGCTACTTTTCAACGTGTGTGCAATGCAAGTGCCGCTGTGTAGTATCAAGTCCTTTATCTAAGGTTACATTACGTTAAGAAGTTTCGCATAACGGTCATAATACACGAAGTCGTCTGGAAAACATCACGGAATTGCGATGCGGGTACTCGACTATAACCAGGTCCCCCAGCACACACTAGCAAACCCAGAAATATTAATTTAGTTCAACCCCCCCCCTAGCTGAAATAAACGGACCCCCTTACTTCCTAGAATGTCTAGAATGCTGCTCGAAGACCCACCCAACTCCCTAAAGTGCACTGGGACTAAAACTAAATGAGGACATTTCTTAGAATAATAGAGAAATTCTAATTACTTTTCAGAATTTATTTTAGGTATGAGACGCAATTTGATAAACTAAGGGGAAAAAATATGCATTCTGATTTTTTTTTTTACATGTAAGTTATTCTAGTTTGTGTAATGGTCGGAGTTAGTTATTTTTTTTTCGATATTTATTTAAATCTAAATTGTTCTTCGTTGTGAGAAACGAGTAAAAATTCCCATCTTTTCGCTCATGTGTGCATGTGTGCATGTGTGCAAGATTTTACATTTCTTTTTAATCTTATCTTTATTTCATTTTCTTTGTCTATTGGTAAGGTAGCAATCTCCAGTCGTGTAGGACTCTCTTTCTCTTTCTTTCTCTCTCTTTCTTTCTCTCTCTCTCTCTCTCTCTCTCTCTCTCTCTCTCTCTCTCTCTCTCTCTCTCTCTCTCTCTCTCTCTCACACACACACACACACACAAAAACACAATGTATATATCTGTATATGAAATATACCCATGTTAAGAAACATTCATAAAGTAACCAAGCCACTTAATTAAGATAAAAGTAAACATAGCTAATGCATATATGACAGAGACAGACTGGCGCAGAAAGTTTGGCAGCTTTACAATGAACGTTGCAGCAGACACTGACGACTATTTGCACCGTGGTAGGAGCAGATGTTGTCTCATTGACAACGAGATTTCCAACGATTTGCGGCGAGTCTCCCGTGGGAAAACTCGTATAATAGATTAAACAAAATTCTTATACCCGTACGAGAAAATCTACAAGCCCAAGTCATCTAAACACAGAACTTGTTAACTCGTGTGCAGAGGTCACTTACTTAATATTCCATCACCACATCCACTTCCGTTTGTTTCAGGTAAATATAATACCGACAAAGAGAGGAGCGGACTGTCACAGCACCGAGTGTCCACACTTCCCCCTATTTGGTGAATCTGACCACAGCACAGCGACTCTATACGTGTCGGTTACACGAAGAACCCGGGACTTTGTCGCCATGACGTCACCTAAGACGGTCGTGACAACGTCAGCATTGGCTACTCACGAACACACTGCCCAAGCACTGTCAGCACTGAATCTCACGTGGACCCTGAAGCAAGAGGATTCTCTCTTTCTCTCCCTCCCTGTCTGTCTGTCTCTCTCTCTCTCTCTCTCTCTCTCTCTTCAAACGCGGCAGAATAATATACAAAGTAATTATACAATTCGTGTGTGTGTGTGTGTGTGTGTGTGTGTGTGTGTGTGTGTGTGTGTGTGTGTGTGTGTGTGAGAGAGAGAGAGAGAGAGAGAGAGAGAGAGAGAGAGAGAGAGAGAGAGAGAGAGAGAGAGAGAGAGAGAGAGAGAGAGAGACAGAGAGAGAGAGAGAGAGGGAGAGAGATAGTTTTGAAGGTGCATCATGCTGGGAGAAGAGGTTCCATACAAAAAATACCCCAAGTGCATACACAACACAGCACAGATCACGTCAGCGGGGTTATGGTATGCTGTCAACACGACGTAGATGGCACCACTGGGCGAGGGGAACCATAAGCCTACACTAGGCAGTTCCATGTCCATTACTACTCATCATCCCCATCCATAAAGTTATTTAACCTTCAACAAGAACCCACTGTGTAGGATAAGAAGAAATGAAATAGATAATATCCATATATTTCGATCACGGACTGTGATCCTCTTCAGTGGAGATAGTCACCGTATTCCACTGAAGAGGATCACAGTCCGTGATCGAAATATATGGATATCATCTATTTCATTTCTTCTTATCCTACACAGTGGGTTCTTGTTTCAGCGCTCACTACATGATTACTAAGTCTATACCATTCGTTAACCTCACTGTTGGCAAACCAATTCTTGTCTATTTCCTTCTTAAACCTAATTTTGTCCAACCACACTGATGTCACACACACACGAGTGTACACACAACTGTGTCCCATTGACAACATCTCTG
>NC_134781.1:15497006-15557006 GCF_046742065.1 Oratosquilla oratoria | reverse complement strand
TACATATGCATATACATGTATTTATACATATGCATATACATGTATTTATACATACATATGCATATACATGTATCTATACATACATATGCATATACATGTATATATACATATGCATATACATGTATCTATACATACATATGCATATACATCTATACATACATATGCATATACATATATTTATACATACACATACATATGCATATATATACATATATGCATATATGCATATATATACATATGCATACATATACATATACATGTATATATATATATATATATATTATATATATACATATGCATATGTATATATACATAAGCATATGTATACATATGCATACATATGTATATATATATATATACATATGCATATATATACATATGCATATATATACATATGCATACATATGTATATATATATACATATGCATATATATATACATATATGCATATATATATACATATATATATATACATATATGCATATATATACATATATACATATATATATACATATATGCATATATATACATATGCATATATATACATATATGCATATATATATACATATATACATATATATACATATATATATATACATATATATACATATACATATATATACATACATATATACATATATATACATACATATGCATATATATGCATATATATATACATATGCATATATATATATGTATATACCTATGCATATATATACCTATGCATATATATACCTATGCATATATATATACCTATGCATATATATACATATATATATACATATATATATATATATATATATATATACATATGCATGTATATACCTATGCATATATATACATATGCATATATATACATATGCATATATATACATATGCATATATATACATATTTGCATATATATACATATGCATATATATACATATGCATATATATACATATGGATATATATACATATGCATATATATACATATGCATATATATACATAAATATGCATATATATGCATATATACATATTCGACTCTAGACCATTTGCAGGCGATGAACCAACTAATCAAGAAAACGACAGAACACAATATACCTTTTTTGTTTAGTTTTTGTGGATTACAAGAAGGCCTTTGACAATGTAGAATAAATATTAATAGTAAAACTCACTTCGCAAGCAGGGTGCAAACAAACGGATCGTAAGGGTTCTAGAAAAGATATATGCGAAAGGTACGGCTGTAATTCGACTACATAAAGATACAAAAAAAAATCAAGATCGAGAAAGTAGCACGGCAAGGCGATACAATTTCACCCAAATTATTTACAGCTTGCTTGGAAGACATTTTCAGAAGGTTGATTTGGGAAGGAAAAGGTTTGAAGATTAATGGCAAATATCTAACGTCCTACGATTTATGATGACATTATGGTTATTGAAAGAGCCGAAGACTTCAAGATGTGGTGAGTGATCTGAACAAGGAAAGCCTCACAGCAGGTTTAAAAATGAATAAGAGTAAAACCAATGCAACGTTCCAGACGAAAGTTCAAAGTAAATAGATTATAATAGATGGTTAGGATATTCAAGAAGTTGAAGAGTATAATTATTTAGGCCAGTTGGCGAAAGTGACCCAATATCATGATAAATAAAAATACGTATTACAATTGGTTGGAAACTGTTTGCTATAATATAATCATGAGAGGCTCACTACCTTTATGTTTGAAACTAAGTTTACAACCAATGCTTTCTGTCAACAATAACCTATGGATGTGAGAGTTGGAAACCGACGAAAGTGATGGAGACAGAACTAAGGACATAACTGAGGAAAATGGAGAGATCGATGATGGGAATAACGCTGAGACCGAAAGAGAGCAAGTTGAGTGAGAGAGCAGACTCGAGTGAAAGATATTGTGGAGGCGGTAAAAGAGAGGAAGTTGAATTGGGCAGGTAGCGCGAACTCCTGATGAGCGATGGAGCAACCTTCTTTAACACCCAATAGTTTCAGTGCTCACTAACTACACTAAGCTAATCCTAAGCTTCCATCTTCAACCCATATATACATGATGATTAGGTTTAATGTCGTGAACTCCCTCTATCAGGAGGCTTGGACGTTGCCCCTTACAGAGACAGGACTCGAACCGCCGTCACATGTAGCGACGCTCTAACCCGTTCGGCCAGCGAGCATATCTCCATTTCTCCCCCCGATTCTGCAACTTCTTTACTTAAACCCTTCCTTTTTGCAACATTCCTGTTGTCATTCTTTATATTGGCCCATACCATCTCCATATATGGCTATCGATATACTATGCCAGGAAACAACCTTGCTAACCAATAAATCAAGGTTTAGGTCCCTTAATGTCGACCAATGTTAAATGTGACCCGCACGTAGATAAAAAAGGATGATGGCCGTGTTTGTACCACCCTATGGTGACCTGGGAGAAATCCCACAGGGTATCGAGTGTTAACGGTTAATGTAACCCGTGCCCAGTCATCCACGAGGTGACAAACGAGACGACACGCTACTATCGGGGCCCATAATGATGATGATGATGCTGATGATGGTAGTGACAAAATCGTTACCGTAACTTAACACTCGTTATCCAGTGAAAAATAAATTAGGAATAGGCTCCTTAGTATAATGAACATAAACACACACACACACACACACGTGTATATAAATTAAGATCACACACTTTTGCTGTGTTAATGGTTTGTGTCGTTGCTTCCTATGTTTGAAATACCGAGTAAATGTCACTTTCCCGGAGTAAAAAATGTCATTGAAAAAACTGCTGCTCTTCCCTTTATCGTGTGTCTGTGTGTGTGTGTGTGTGTGTGTGTGTGTGTGTGTGTGTGTGTGTGTGTGTGTGTGTGTGAGAGAGAGAGAGAGAGAGAGAGAGAGAGAGAGAGAGAGAGAGAGAGAGAGAGAGAGAGAGAGAGAGAGAGAGATTTACACATCAGTTCCTCGTACCCGAGGAGTACACACGACTCACAAATGTACATAATAAGTGTACTTACCGAGATTCTTCCGCCATTCTTCAGGGTCCTGCAACAATAAAGATGTTCTATTTACACAAATGAATATCCCATTTATGCAACAATAAAGATACTCTGTTTATACAACTGGCTCAAACTCGTCACTTTATATTTTCAGTATGTCGCGGTAAAATTACACACACGGCAAACGTCATCTACAAAATTACTAATGACGTTGTGCTATTATGCATATATACAACATGTATGATGTACCACAGTTCTGACACACTCTGAAGCATACGCGTACATAAATATCAATGTGTACATGTATACACACGTACGTAAACGGTACATGCGCACACGCACATCAAATCTGGTCGTATGTTCCATACTATAGCAACTTGCCCAAGATACAAAATAAAATTTCCCCCAAATTTTGTCATATTGGAACCAAAGACAACGCAACCCTTATACCACAAGTACACATAGTTACAGAACAATATACATAATCATAGACACACAAAATTACATGTATAATTACATATTGTGCACATGTCTAATCCTGCAGCAAATCCCCATAATACTGATTACTTCTACTTTCACTGCAAATTTTTTCGTTCAGCGTCGTTGCAAGGTTCAACCTGCAGACGATGATTTTTGGAATCTGGACGAACCAATACTGTAATGGAAGGGGGGTTGCTGCTACTAGTATATAGGGTGAGGGAGAAGAGGAAGGAGAAGGGGAGGGAGAAGGGAAGGGAGAAGGGGAGGAGAAAGACCAGGGAGGGGAGGGAGGGGGAGTGGGGGAGGGAGGGGGAGTGGGGGAGGGAGGGAGGGGGAGGGGGAGGGGGGAGGGGGGGGAGCGGGGGAGGGGGAGAGGGAGCGGGGGAGGAAATAGGGGCATGACCGTGAATATGTGGGGGCGGACGGGGTAGCGTGGAAGAGGGAGACTACGAGAAAGGAGATTAATGCTCGTTTCACGTGTACAAACTTTTCGCCGTGCGCCGTCCTCGACACGACGTCGCACTCTCAAATAACCATGAGTGTCTAAGGACGCTTTCACATGATGGTGGTCGTAACGTGTGAAAGCGTTCACAGACATCCACTGTTATTTGAGAGTACGACGTCGTGTCGTGGACGGCGCACGGCGAAAAGTCGATACGCGCGAAACGAGCCAGATGGGAGGAGGTAGGAGGGAGGAGAGAGGTACAGCCAGATGACTTTAATCAGTTGAGATTCGTCCCTGATTACGGGATCATCAGATTGGGCTATTTTCCACCAACCTCCAATTAGTCGGCGATACCGCCCTCCATCACTTTTTCCCGCCGTACAATCACTACGGCAAACAATTTTGTTTTCTCAACAACAAAAAATACATAGAACGTCATTTGATATGCTGGAGGAAAAATATTTTCCTCCAGCATATCGGAGTCCTTCCTCCAAAGCTGCTGGCTGCAAATCTGATCCAACAGTCTGAGGAAAAATAGCCTAGTGAGATAACGCCTTTAGTCCCACCATACGCACTAGTTGGCCAATCCGTTTTCCATTTCTCTCTCTCTCTCTCTCTCTCTCTCTCTCTCTCTCTTTCTCTCTCTCCCCCTCTCTCTCACTTTCTCTCTTTCTGTGTCTGTGTATTAAACGCTTAACGCACACTAAAACGTACGTGTGTGTGTAGGTGTAGGTGTAGGTGTAGGTGTGTGTGTGTGTGTGTGTGTGTGTGTGTGTGTGTGTGTGTGTGTGTGTGTGTGTGTGTGTGTGTGTGTGTGTGTGTGTGTGTTTGTACACGCTCACTCAAGCTCACAATAGCTGAACAGCTTGTGGAAGGGGTTTGCCTGCGTCCTGGCGACGAGGCCTCCACGAAGATTCCTGCTTCAACCAATGTGTTCCGCTGTCAAACGTTCTCTCTCTCTCTTTCTGTCACTCTCTCTCTCTCTCTCACCCTCTCCCTTTCTATTTCTCTTTCTTTCTCTTTCTCTGTCTCTCTGTCTATGTCTCTCTCTTCCTCTCTCTCTACATCGCGAAGTCGTTTATGTAAACGTGTATTTAGGAAAATGTAAACACACGCGTGGAATTGCACACAAACACACACAATGGAATAAAATTCACAAACAAATGTCCATTATTCTTTCAAGTACCGATCCTGAGATCCAACGGAGCCACAATCGGGAAACTTTATAGAAGACCACCAAGTACAGCGGTGCAAAGAGGCCTAGTACCGTGCGCGCGCTCACCCTAACATGTAACAGAGGATCTACATTCGTGGTGCCCCGTCTCCTCTTCCATGGAGAAACTTCGGTTTTAAATTTGTTTACGAAGGCTGTCATTCAAGGTAAATTTGGCTGATGGAACCAAGAGACGCGGTGTGTGTGTGTGTGTGTGTGTGTGTGTGTGTGTGTGTGTGTGTGTGTGTGTGTGTGTGTGTGTGTGTGTGTGTGTGCGCGCGTGTGTGTGTGTGTGATTCACCTTGGTCTTTGGATCACGTGTTGGACTCGTGATCGACAGCTATTTCCCTCACGGAAGTGAGTTCAGAGCTCGTATGACCGATCTATGGGTAATGCTGTGACCTTACACGTACACGCACCCCCAACTCCCAGCCCACGAGTTGGAGTAACTACTCGAAGCGCAGCGATACTGAAATTATTTCAGCCCTGGGTAGGATTCGAACCCAGACCGCCGTAGTAACAGTCGTGTGTGTGTGTGTGTGTGTGTGTGTGTGTGTGTGTGTGTGTGTGTGTGTGTGTGTGTGTGTGCGCGCGCGCGACGTATCACTTATGGTTTTCTGTTCATTTTATGATTTTTTAATAATGCCGTGACATTCCATTTGTCGCCGGTCAATTTTATTTAACAGAGGGATCGCAGTGAAACGGGAGTAATCTTATACAAGCTCTACTTATTACAAACAAAAACTGATCCAAATGTTTGTTCCCGATTTTTTTTTTCTTCCGATTTTATGTGTAATTGTTTATAACCCAAACACTCCTCTTTGCCTTGTGCAGGTCAGGGAGACCTGCCCCAACTGTGCAGGTCAGGAAGACCTGCCCCAACTATGCAGTCCTTTACTTTTCCCCCTGGCCAATGTGCAGGTCAACACACACCCTTCGCCTCCCTCTGTGCAGGTCACGATTCCAGTCACCCTGTTCCAGGCTATGCAGGAGGTCCCCAGCCTCATCTGCCTGTGCGCAGGCCGTGCAGGCCCATTCCGCCGAGCAAACACAGCGAGGGCCTTGCTGAATGGCCCCCGCTTTGCAGGCCACACCACCCCCCCCGTCTCCGTCCTTTCATCCTTCCTCTCTTATCTCCTCCTCCGTGTTTACCTCTATCTCCCATTCTCCCCCTCCCTCTTCATGCCTCCACTTCACCATTATTTCTCTTTGTCAGACTTGGCAAGGGCAGGTATCTCTTCCCGGCGATCTACCTCACGGCTCCCTCACGGCTCCCTTACGCCCTCACGCCCTCACTCTCCCCCGCCGTTTGTATAAAATCCTTTCTCCGTTCTACTCTCCCCCCCATGGCTCCGAACTCCTCCGTACTCTCCTCATTACTCCTTTCCTACCCCCCCCTCTCTCTCTCTCTCTCGCATCAGTTTCACCATCTATGTTTTCCTTGACTAGGAATCCCATTCTCTTTCCCATATTCCTTTCGCTGCAATCCTTCTTGATTTCTTCTCCGTACTTCCTTCGGGGTTCCCAGTGGTTAAGACCGGTCTCTGTAGGACCATCTACACATTCCCTCCACTCTGTGCTCTCTCTCTCTCTCTCTCTCTCTCACACACACACACACACGCACACACACACACTCGGTGGCGCGCTTGGTAGAGCGATGAACTACGAGCATGGTGGTGCGCGTAGTGCTTGGTTCGAATCCTGCCCAGGGCCGAAATTATTTCGGTACAGCTGCGCTTCGGGTCGTTACTCTGACTCTCGTGGGCGGGGAGTTGGGTGTGTGTGTGTGTGTAAGGTCATAGCATTACCCATAGATCGGACCTACGAGCTCTGAGCTCTCTTCCAGGAGGGAAATAGCTGTCGATCACGAGTCCAACACGTGATCCAAAGACCAAGTGAATACACACGAGGATCACCCAGGACGCTACCCGTGTAGAATAGTCATCGGATGTCTGTACAAGTCCGACACCTCTTGATTTCTGGGAATACAATCGAATTCGACTTAGTAGATGCATATTTGAAGACGCGATCGACACTGTGACCCTTCCCTTTCTCTTCCCCTTCATACTGTCTTCGTTAAAAAAGTCCACCTGGCTTGTCCTTTCGACATTTTTTTTTTAAGAATTGGAGAACAGGAGACTCCACGGAGATTTTGCTCTTGTTTTGGAGTACTTGAACGTACTCCTCGAGTCCGCTGCATGTCCTTGCACCTGGTCAATTTATTGTATAAATACACAGTTTGCTGCAGATTAATTTGTACATTAGTTAAGTGCTTTTTGACGTCGATTGTACATCACGACTGACATGATCAACACTCCCTTCAATGTGACCTATACTCATCAAAACTCACCATCTCACACCCCACGAAGTGGCAAGTGAAACACCCCTGGTAGACTCGCCCTGTCAGTTGCAACAAGCCGCAGAGTTTTTTAGGCCGATGTGTGGTTCGCCTCCCCGCCTGGCCAAGACTGTAGGGAAACAGCGCAAGAAGCACGGACCAGGTCCCAGGGATCGATCTCACGATCACTTGCTCGTTAGTTCGACACGGTATCCACCGGGCTACCTCGCGGCCCTATGTTTTATACTATCACTCGAACCTTGATGTATCAAAATTTTCTAAGAATAAGATAGTCTTATCTATGGTTGAATAAGTTGTCTAGCGTCAACTATAAATATTCCCCGATTGACTAGATTTTTTTTTAATTACATTGGTTAAATATTCAAATACTATTTTATCTTCAGGTAATACAGCAAGAAAAACAATGTCCGACATTCTACATAAAATCTGTAAAGTACATCTTCCTCAAGAAGGTAACCTGGCACACACCAACATACAGAAAAGGGGGGAAGGAAATGTAGATCATATCTGGGTGTAAATAAACAAGGGAAGTGCATCTGCAAAAAAAAAAAAAAAATAAATAAATAAATAAATAAATAAATAAATAAAATAAAAAGGGGGGGGGTTCCTGGTTAAGGTTGTTAAGTCTTCCTGCTCTTCCTTTTTCACAACCTTTCAACGTCATATAATTTTTTACTAATTTGAGTTGGGGTCCCACATTCTGATGCGGTTAGAAACGCAAGCTGGAGAGTAGTTTCCCGTTTTCTTTGCCGTTTTAATTTTTTTGTACCATTTTTACTAGATTCCTCCAGAAATATACTAAATCATAATTACATACATATACTAAAAGGCCTTTACCCTTTAAAGGGAGCGGCTGAGCCAATGCATACAACGTTCCCATAAAAAAAAAAAAAAATCCATTCGTTGCTCCATTTTAACACATCTTACATGAGGGGCCACCTCTCTCCCTGTCACACAATCCTGGTAGAAGGCGAAGAAGCAGTAAAACAACATTTAATTACGAAATTTCATGTTCAACTTCAAAACGCCGTAGGAGTAGCGTGAAATACCGCGTAGTTCAGCTTGCATGGTCCCCTGCAGGACCGGCCTATCCCCCTGGCTTAATTCGGGTTTTTTTTTCTCAAAGGTTGTGCGTGTGTGTGTGTGTGTGTGTGTGTGTGTGTGTGTGTGTGTGTGAGAGAGAGAGAGAGAGAGAGAGAGAGAGAGAGAGAGAGAGAGAGAGAGAATTGCTGCATCTGTAAATGTTATTGGTATGTTGGATATTGTATATGGCAATATCATGGGTTGTTTCCCTTAATCTCTCTCTCTCACACACAAACACACACACACACACGGTGACTCCAAGAATAATACAAAACACACGATTTACCATCACCCCTTCCAGCCTCAACCAATCTTCCCCTTTCAGCTTTATTAATTTTGTGACGTCGATTCTTCCGAAACCTTCATCCCAGATCGACTCCCTTCAGAAATAGACTTTTTTCCACACCCAGTTCACTATTTGAGGGGGTTGCCAGTCGGAGTTAAACTTCAAGTTGTACATAAAGTACACCACATGTGTACTAACACGCTGCAAGGCCCATGTTTCTCGTTCTTAGTGTGAAAACATTTTCAAATATTTATGTAATCAATTTTGGGTTTATCATACTAAAACAAATTGTCTATTCTTCAATCACTACGTTCGGCAGCTGAATAAAAATGTCTGGTTATAGCGTTAATGGAATGAAGGTTGCTAACCCTAACCACTTCCCCTTACTCTCTCTCTCTCTCTCTCTCTCTCTCTCTCCACCACCTCCCCCTTCGAGTAGCTTAACTGGAAAAGCTACACTGATCACATTACCACGAAGGTCTACCTAACCTTGGTGTGTGTGAGCGAGTGTGTGTGTGTGTGTGTGTGTGTGTGTGTGTGTGTGTGTGTGTGTGTGTGTGTGTGTGTGTGTGTGTGTGTGTGTGTGTGTGTGTGTGTGTGTGTGTGTGTGTGTGTGTGTGAGCGCGCGCGTGTGTACATGAATTTCGTTAATCGCTGAATATAGTAAAGGGACGTAGGATTTAAGCCATTTACGGATGGAATTTCGTTCTTTGGGTTTTCTTTTGCCTCACGCAGTATTAACTGATCTCCCAGTGAAGTGAACTGCATTTATTCCATCACTGTGGGTTCAAAGAATGGAATATGTTCAATCATCCTTGACATTAGTTGAATGATGCAACTCCTCAATGCAATGCTTTCTCAGCCAATAATAATAATAATAATAATAATAATAATAATAATAATAACAATAATAATAATAATAATTCAACTCGCCGGTGGCAGGGTTCGAACTGTCATCACCTCGACCTTCGCCTAAGTAGCGACGATCTAACCCTATAATAATAATAATAATACAATAAAACAGCAATACTACTACTTATATTAATAACAATAAAACTAATAATAAAACAATACTATAATACTAATAAATTAATAAAATACAGGTTCAATTGATTTTGGTTTTATACACATTTTTTTCATAGCTCTAGAAGATTTTATTTCTTCTGCAAGGCCTAAATTTACCTAGATTAAACTAGCACGCACTAAACTCCTTCCTTCCCGAGAGGGTCAGTAACCAAACTAATCACGGGTTAATTACCAACCTCATTACCCGGTCAAGTTGTATTACCTACATATACGTCATTAGGGCTTAGGCATCCAGCCCTAATTGCCCATCGCCTCTCAACGGTTTCCCCTCATTAAATGTGCACTTCCTCTAATTACCCACCAACCTGTCTTAATTACTGACCTTCTACTCGTTAACTTTCCTCCTGCATTACCTTATTGTGGGGTTTCATGTGACGTCACAGGTCACGTGACCACTGTGGGGGTCGGCCATATTGGACGTTTGGCGCGAGTTACAAACACAGGGATAGTTAGAGACTGAGTTCGAGCTTATTAGAAAATGGGGATGTGTGTGGCTGTTGGCTGCATTAACATGCATTAATTTCTACATCTCTCATTTTATCGTTTCTTCCCTGAGACAGAGAAGGGAGAGATAATAATAATAATAATAATAATAATCATTATTATTATTATTCTATTTGGCATTGAATCAATATACATTAAGTGCAGATAATGAAACGAACACAGTTTGAAATAACAATCACAAATGCCGAGGATAACACAAAAAAAAACATGAAAGCTTATTTCCATTGTGGTCCTCAATAGACATTTTCTACACTAAGTTACAGACAACATACGTAGGGGTTAAGGGGATCAGAGACAGTCATGAATAATACCAATCAGTACACATATGACACATAAACATTATAGATTTGCTAATACTACTGAAATGGATTGCAGCTGTGAAGAGGGAAGGCTGGGAGCTAGCTAAGTACACCAGACTGCAGTGCCCATTTCATATCATCTTGGCATCTAGTTTCTAGGGCGACGTGGTTTGTCAAAAATGAACATTATTTAACAGTTATTCAAAATCATCTCCGAAAATGGACTTATATTCAAGTTATATTAGAGGGAACCTGGGTTACACATTCTATATTTTACTGGTAACTTAAAAACCTGTTTGAAATGTTATGAAATTGTGTAATTTATTCACTATTATTTTATGTTTACTGTTTGGAGAGAGATTTATCAACATCAAATTAACTGTTCAGCTATGTATGTGTCCAGAGATGTAGGTTGTACTGATACATGTATTTATAAATTCTATAGAATCTAATGTCTCACTTGACACACAATTCAGGTGAAGTTAGTTTAGATTAGGTTAGGTTACATTCGGCTACATTTGGCCAAGTTGTTTTAGATTATGTGACATTACGATATTCAAGTACATTATATTACATTTACTAATATTCAAGTTTTTATGCTCTACTAACTTTACTGTTTTATAAAACCTAGAGATAAGTTGTGTATAAGGTTGGGTCAGGCTAGGATATGTAATTTCCTGCTACGAACTATCTCGCCTGTTTATGCTTTTACTAATTATCCAGTTTGTTGCCAGGCTATCACTCTGTGGCCTTTGGTCATGGCAAGATTGAAAGCATAGGTAGGTGATGTGTCCTACATCCTACAGTGGTGAGAGCACCACCATCTTGACAGTCCTCCCGATCCTATTTTTCTATAAATTGGACATTACTACCTTATGCGGTATCCCAGAAGTTCCAATTCCTCATCCAAGCGCCTCTCGTTTTCATTTTTTGTTAACTAAAGCCACTACTTCAGCCGGAATGGCTTATGTACAGAACAAAATGTCTACGTGAACCTTCTCCAATGCCTTGTTGGTGGGTGCCTATGTATGGTACTTCCTTTTTATACATCCAATAATCTGGTTTTACTAGCATCTTGTTGCCTCACTATTCTCAATCACGATGAAACAATTGTTAGCTATACTTAGCTATGGCCACTAAGATAAACTAAACGTAATGTAAATACTAATGATGCGGAGAAAGTTATCCGTCCAACATGGCGAACTAACAAGCCGCGGTTGATAAAGTCACATGGATGAAACCCTTCAATTTCTCTAATTTCATGTTCATACAAGAGGAACAGGAATATAAAACTAGTTTGAAGGAACCTATCTACCTACTTACAATATTTACATACTACTTTTGCAATATGCAGGAAATGTTTAAAATATCCCTTTCTCCATATACACAAAATAACCACTTTATATTATATTCTTTTTCCTAATTATTAATTACGGCGTCGCTGAGCCGGCGAGAACAAGACGACTCCTCCGGCCGCCGAGCCAAAACGCGCGCGCTAAAGAAATCAATAAATTTGAATTATATAAACAACAAACAACAACCCAAAGATAGCATATAATAAACACTGACTACAAAATTAACAACAGCAAAAGATCCTCAAAAATCTAAAGATAAAACACAAGGAAAAAGTGTGTGTGAAGGGAAAACATATCTGAAAAATCTGGCAAGAACGCAAAGCAACCAATATGGCGTCGGCGTCACGAGATCGGTGAGGATTAGGAACACCCTGAGCCTAAATATTAACATGGCGTCCGACCTGCTTGTACCGTCAGGTTGGTGAGGGTTAGGGATACATTAAACCTTTGAGGTTTTTACGCATATCTTGCCTTCATCCGCGGGGATCGGAAGGAGATGGGAGCAGGGTAGGTAAATAATGCCGAAAAAAAAAACAGAGAAATGATAGCGTGAGTGAGAAAAAGCAAAGTGTGGGAAGGGAGAAGACGGGAATTTGAAGAAAGCCATGACTGAACGAGGTCCACTAATTCTGGGGGCGTGTCGTCACCTGAAACGAGGGGAATAGAGGGTTGGCGACCGCAGTGGGACGGCAAGGGGGAGGGGAGAAGTGGGAAGGGGAAACTGGCTTAGAGTTGCCAACGAGAAATAAAAAGGATAGGAAGAGAGACGGACACGGAATACTCTGGGGTCGGAAAACGGAGGGGAAGGGTGTGAGCCATGGAGTGAGAGGGTTGATGAGGGCAGGGACGCGGGATAGCTGAAGAGTACAAAGTGTCTACGACCCGAACGGGCGTAGGAGGTTGATACAAGCGGAGGACTGCGACCAAATCATAACGAACATTATTTTTTATATGACAAGAGCGTCACCATGTGGGTACAGTGGAATGAAAGTATAAAATATGAAAAGAATAGTACTGCGGAAACATATGAATACAAGCACGCCAAAGGAAAGATGGAGGTACTATTTTAAGATCATGTGGCCCACTACACTAAACTTTATCATTTTACACCATCTCGAGATTTCTTCAGCCAACGTCTATCCCTCAGCCTTTGAGGAATGGACTTCAAACTAGCTATTTTTGCCGCCAGGTGATTTTATTCAGCTATGTGGGGGGTGGGAAGAAAGCAAGTTCCACCATGAGATATTTCGTTATGACCCTGAACAAGGAATTCCTTAAGTGACCTGAGTGTGTGTGTGTGTGTGTGTGTATTTACCTAGTTGTATTATACGGGAAGGGAGCTATGCTCGTAGTGACCCGTATTTGTATCTTTCAGCATCAAGTTTTTTATAAAAATCTTGAATAGTGTTTGCACACACTGTCTCTTTGTCTAATTTGTTCCAGGTATCTATCACTCTGTGTGGGAAGCTATTCATTTTCAGATCTCGTCTGTAATTATCCTTTTTGAGTTTCTTTTCGTGTCCTCTTGTTTTTCCATTGTGTGTGTGTGTGTGTGTGTGTGTGTGTGTGTGTGTGAATGTGAGCAAGGGGACACTGGCAGTGGTGACACGCGATAACAATATCGGCCTTGTAAGGGTTACTAAATCTATTCAATTTTTTAACCACTGTTGGTAAACCGGTTCTTGAATATTTCCATTCCATTTCGAATGTTTGCTATCGGTCGGAGCTACAGCACTTCAGCCTGTATTACCATCACTTGGGTTCGAATCCTGCACTCCCCTTAGGTTATCAGCAGCGGCCAATCGCGAGCCAAGGTGTCACCTTTGCCCTGTGTGATAGGATTGCCGTTCGAACGCTCATCCAATCGTGCGAATCACGAAACGGAAGCGACAATAATACATAAAAAATAATAACAATTAAGATAATATTAAAATAAAGTAAATGCAAAATAAATGTTTGCTTTCTTCCTATATATTACGCCCACAGAAACAAGATGAAGACTGCAAATTTGTACAAATGTATGTATCAAAATTTTACAACTCAACCAAAGCTAAAAGAACAAAGATGCAATCATTTACTCCGTGGGAAATAAAACAAACTAAAAGTGACAAAAATGTGGACTACAGGAATGATGATGATTATAATAATAATTATAATAATAATAATAATAAGTTAATCAATCACTAATAAAAATAATCCACTCCCACATTATGACGTAGTCCTATGGTCCCTACATCACCAAAGGAAAAAGAAAACATCGAAATAATTCAGAGCACATCAGCCAAAATGAGCGTCTGAACTTCAGGTGGCAACCGAGTCTGATATAATGAGCGGCCACCATTTTCTCTGCGCATTGGCGTCAAAGTCAATGGCGCCCGCGGCTGTTACAATCCGCCATGACGCCCCCCCACCCACCCCCAGTCACGTGCCGCCCCCCCTCCCCACCCCTGGACGTAACAAATGTGCATCACCATTCTCAATCACTTCAATTTGGTGATATACATTTTGTCATGGAGGTGCCTTTTATTAACAGGTCCCTATCATTATTAAAACGATCAAAGCACCAGCTTTTTCTTCAATCAGATAAAATAGGAGATTTGGCTCCCAATGTCTGTTTAGCAAGGGACAGTTCTTTTGCGCTGCCTTACCCTATACCCACTCACCCGCCTCGTTCCTTGACCTCCCCCCCCCCGTTTCCCTACCAGCACCACATCAATTTCCTTCTCCATATCTTGCCCCTATCTACCCTACCTGTATCCTCGTTCCTCGTTCTATTTCCCGGTCACTCTTTTCTCTTAGCCCCCCACACAAACACAAACACACACTACGGGTCACTACGAGCATAGCTCTCTTCCCGTAAAACACACACACACACACACACACTACGGGTCATTACGAGCATAGCTCTCTTCCCGTAAAATACAACTAGGTAAATACACACACACACACACACACACACGAATTTATCCCCCACCTCCCCCTCTCACCCTCACCCGCCCGCGGACAACTGCATTCACACAAAAAAGGATTACACATGGATCCCAGTCCCGCGCTGAGGGCTTAACATTTCAGTGTACTCTAGACCTGGAGAGCCCCACTTTTCCCTCTTAACCCCCTAACCCTCATTCAACTCCCCCGCTCCCCTTGTCCCTTCCACCTAAACACCTCCCACAAAGCTCGCGTAAACGGGAGTTAACCAACTTAACCTAGACATACTCTAAACGACGTGATCTTCACGCTAGACAAGCTCAGGTAATGCAAACAAAACCCAAGATGCAAATCTGCTACGGATGGAGTGGTGAGCAGTGAGAGCTTAGACAACAACCCGTTTGATAAGAACGGAGAGAGAGAGGAAAAACAAAAACAAACAAAAAAACGAGATATTATGAGATTAACTCAATCCTGAGACACGGTTACCCAAAGATAAACAAACAGATACACATATGTTGAGACATTGTGACAGGTTTGACGAAGGAGGAAGAAGGAAGGAGGAAGTTTATTCCTGACCGGTTTCGCTTACAGCTTCTTCAGAGGAGGAATTTGTAAGCGAATCCGGTCAGGAATAAACTCGGCCCTAGACCCGTGTCTTTCTCTTCTTCCTTCCTCAGATACACATATTTATGCATACAAACACGGCTTCCGTCCGAACCCGGCAGGTGAGACCTTTTCGTCGGGAAATTTGTGTGTGTGTGTGTGTGGGGGGGATTCCGACCTTGTTCCCCCAAACCCAAAGGGCAATTACAAGACACCCATGATTAAAGTAACCCCCCCCCCTACTCCTGGCTCATCCTCCCAAATTCCTTAGCCTTACTGGACATCGAACTATAATTCTACCCCCCACCCCCCAAGCGGGTGATGGGTGGGTGAAAGAAGACATTGAGAACGAACGGAGATGTAAAAGAGATAATGTGAGGAGTGAAGAGAGAGAGAGAGAGAGAGAGAGAGAGAGAGAGAGAGAGAGAGAGAGAGAGAGAGAGAGAGAGAGAGAGAGAGAGAGAGAGAGAGTGGGTGAAGAAGACCAACAAAAATACAGGAGGTGAGGAAGAAATTACATACTGTATAGTCAACCTAAAGGTAATCCTTTGGCCTCGCATTCCCTTCCCTTAGTTGTAGGTTTGAATCCCGCACTCTTTTTCCGATTCACAGTAGTGACTGTTTGCCACCTGTCCTAGCAGTTCCAAAAGAGCACAGGGGCAAAGGTGACGACTTCGGCCAAAGATGCTCAGCGCCTCCTGGCGTAGGCTCCAACGTGAACCAGGCCAGCGAAGTTAACTGACGTACAAATAATAAATTCCCTCTAAGGCTCCTTTCACACGTATCGACTTTTCGCCGTGCGCCGTCCACGACACGACGTCGTGCTCTCATATGTGTAAAACGAACCTTACAACACGACTCTCCTTCCGGGCCGAGTACGGTTATTGCACTGGGGGCTTATGGAAAGAAGAAAAATTGATTTTGCCTCTAACCTAGACACCACACATGGTGCTCTTCACAAAATTTTAACCCATTCAACTCATGTCAGCCGCTTGTGGTGTAGATACGAAAAACCGGATATGGTAGGCCTCGCGCCGGCCCGTACATCCGAATATCATCTGATGCGGCTTGACCGCGCGAGGACTGACGTCATATTTTTCTGGTGTTTCATCAAACATTTTGGTGTTTTA
Source organism: Oratosquilla oratoria (assembly GCF_046742065.1). Lineage (NCBI taxonomy): Eukaryota > Metazoa > Arthropoda > Malacostraca > Stomatopoda > Squillidae > Oratosquilla > Oratosquilla oratoria. The sequence continues at coordinate 15,540,254 of NC_134781.1, read as the reverse complement.
TGACTTTTTTTTTTTTTATTTGACCAAATGACAAGAATCTTGTCATCGGAGTTTAAAGGGTTAAGAAATATTCCGAGTTCCGTGGGCGTCTCCTCCACAACGGGTTGTCTATTGTGGAGGTCATCTTGTGAATGGAGTCAACACGATGGAACTTTGCCACATCTCAATATAACTGAGGTTGACGTTTACAAATTATACTGGTAACTAGCATTGACGGTTTCAATCCAGTGTTCGTTCTATGAGACTGATTTCAGTCATACCTACGGTGTCACATAGTTACCCGAGGACACCTCCAGTAACTGCACAGAAGTCATCAAAGTCGTGTGTACCCCAGTGGGACAAACGCAAATCATACGCTCCGGTTGATGAACTTGAAACGACGTACAACGAGAAACACCAAGTGTGTTTCAACCTCACAAACACTATACGCTCATCAAGGGAACTAAACACGTATTGACTGGGTGTAGTCGGCTAGAAATACCTAAAACTACTCCTCCCTCAAGGTAAAACCTCATTGCAGTACACGAACAATAAACAAGTATAGCCTCACATCGCCTAGAGAGCCACTATATCCACCGCAAGCCTCTTGAGTTTATGCCAATGCAAAAAGGTTTTGTTCCTATAGATGGAAAGAATGTTCAGGTTCACCCCAGGCCTGGTTCGACGTGTTTGTGCCTTGTCTGCAAACCCACCGAAGTCAGAAGTTCTGTGCCTGTGCCACACAAGTGCCTGTGCCACACAATCGCCTGTGCCACACAAGGGACCGTGCCATGCCCTTGCCCACTACGAAGCCTACCGAGGAGAAACTAAACCAATTGGTAATCAAACTGAGGTGTGTGTGTGTGGGGGGGGGAGGCATACTGTTACAAATTATACATTTCTATATAATGTAAGGAATCTGAAAAAAAATCTTCACTCTGTCCTGGCAGAAGAAATATAAGAATTATGGTCAACTTTGTAATAAAGCAAAGGGTTTCTCTTCATTTTATCATCATTTTTTATTATCATTATTATTATCAATACCATTATTATCATTACCATTATTATCATTATTATTATCAATACCATTATTATCATTACCATTATTATCATTACCATTATTATCATTATTAATATCATTAATTATTATCACTTTTTGGCGGTGTGGGATTTGGAAGAAAAATGAAGAGGAATCACACGAATGTTGAGAATTCACGAAAGGGGAGAATGGAGTGAAATAGGCTGAGAACCACTGAACTAAACAGCAGAACACCATAGGTCGTGCGGAGTTGGCCTAGGCGGCAGCTTTCTGACTTAAGGCATGTCTGAACACACTATACCAGTAATTCATTTGATTCATGAACTGTGGAAAGAAACCTATTTATGTGACCCAAATGCTATTTTGTTGTTGGCTTATGGGAGATATACGTTCTCAGTATAGAAAAAAACCCCGCTGTATCACAATAGCACCACAACTGCTACGTAAATTGCCAAATTTTTAATACGAACATCGCGACCAAACTAAGCAAATGTCATGCTCGTGTACAAATTTCATGATGTACTGGCTTCACACTCGTCCCTCTTAATCTTATCTCCTTAATGCGGGGCCGTCTCCCTGGCATTTCCCTGACCAACAAGTCCCAATTACTTCGCCGAGCGAGTAATTAGATCAAAATTAAAATTAACGTAGGATAATGCACGCGGACACTTGCATGGGGCATGGGGTGGCGGAGAAGGCAATGTTGCGCGTGCGCGCGCGCGCGCACACACTTTTGCATCTGCTTCCTTCATCACCACCATACCAGGCCAAGTAGCAGACACTGCGAGCGGTCGCGGGGACGCGCGCACGCACACAACCATGGAAATGAAAACGCGCGCACACACGAAATATACGCGTAGGTCCAGGCGCCATCTTGAAAATTCCCGTGACGTCAACACTTTGTTTCTGTTTTCTGTTGGTCTTTCGTGCAGCGGTAACTTCATTGTTTTTGCTTGGGGACGGGAGGGCAGAAGACGAGAGTGAGGGTGAGGATTGGAGGGGGGCGACGTCGTCGCCACCAGAGAACATGTGGAGGAGGAGGAGGAGGAGGAGGAGGAGGCTGTAAGAGTCCCTCTTGAGAGCGAGCGCCTGGTTCTCTCTAGTCTTTGGTGACATTTACATCTGTCTGGTGCTGGTCCTTGGAGGATATTTCAGGTCGGTCAGGCCCCAGGTTACCCTGGAGGGTGAGGTGGTGCGTAGAGGGGGTCTGTCTCTGTCTTCAAGAAGTCTTGGCGTCTCTGTTTTCAAGAAGTCTCGTGGTCTGTCTCTGTCTTCAAGGAGTCTCGGGGTCTGTCTCTGTCTTCAAGAAGTCTAGGGGTCTGTCTCTGTCTTCAAGAAGTCTCGGGGTCTGTCTCTGTCTTCAAGAAGTCTCGGGGTCTGTCTCTGTCTTCAAGAAGTCTCGGGGTCTGTCTCTGTTTTCAAGAAGTCTCGGGGTCTGTCTCTGTCTTCAAGAAGTCTCGGGGTCTGTCTCTGTCTTCAAGAAGTCTCGGCGTCTGTCTCTGTCTTCAAGAAGTCTCGGCGTCTGTCTCTGTCTTCAAGAAGTCTCGGGGTCTGTCTGTCTTCAAGAAGTCTCGGGATCTGTCTCTGTCTTCAAGAAGTCTCGGGGTCTGTCTCTGTCTTCAAGAAGTCTTGGCGTCTGTCTCCGTCTTCAAGAAGTCTTGGGGTCTGCCTCATCTTTAAGGAGTCTCGACTTCATCTTGTTGTCGTGGAAAACCCTGACGATTCTTTTTCCCCTTTATCAGTGTTAGGTTCTTTGTGAGACTTTATTGCCACAATGGTAGAAGCAATACTGAACATTCTATCTATATACCAACGGCTTCTTCCCCCTTATAAGGAGGGTAGCCAAGTCAAAGGCACTTGCCCATTCCCATCCACGACCTTTGTTCCCCTCTCGTCTTAGCTCCTCTTGGATGAAGGGTCATCCCTGTCCCTGGCCACTACCCGGGTCGGAAGCAATGCAGCAAGACACAGCACATCCACAGGAGGGCCGCTTCACTCGATATGTAATACTCAACACAGCTTGTGTTAAACTGAACTCAAGAGGTCGTAAAACAGTGTCGACTTCGATAACACACAAATTCGTTCTGGCTAACGCCACAACATGATCTCGTGAAGAGGGGGTTTCAAGTCTGCCTGGGGGGGGGTGAAGGGGGGTCCCTTGTTGGGTTTGAAGGACCCCAGTAGATCAGCACGCCCCTCCTTTTTTTATGAAATTACATAGTTTCTCTTTATATATATTTCTTCTTGTTATATCTTAACAGAAAACGAGTTGGGCTGACTTATAGTGTTATACTTCACACGTTGGTAACGGCAATATTTGTTCTTGGAATGGTTTTATTTTCGTGAAACAATGATTTTAGAGTAAATAACTTCACGCTCTCCTCGTATCCTACTCACGCGCCCCTGGGGGGACAAAGGAGAGTCCCCCCTCCCTAGTTTGAAGGATCTCCGCTATTCCTCGTCTCCTGAAAGCTTAGGCGTTACCAGCATTCGATGCGGTTGTTAACATTTCTGTCGAAGTCCTCGTCACTCCAATGGACCATCTTAAAGGAATGAACACACTGAGCTACCTTTGCTCCAATCTCCGATTAATCGGCGATACCGCTTTCCTCCAGCACTTTCTCCGTCTTAGAATCACTGTGACAAACTATTTTCTTTTCCCAATAGTTTACACAAAATGTCATTTGATATACTGGAAGTAAAATATAATCGTCCTCCAGCCTATCGGATTCCTCACCGAAAGTTCCTGATTACAAAATCTACTCCGACTGTCGAAGGAAAACTACCCTAGTGTGATACCCCATTCACACGGTAATATGGTCTACCTCGATCTCTACATTCCTTTTCATTACACTTGTTCCCCCCCCCACTGTGACTTCTCAATACCCATTAGAAGGTCCTGTTCACACTAGCGGTTGCAACCGCAGCGGTTCAATTACTATGTAACTCAAAGGAGTTCACACAGTTTTTCCTCGACTATGCGGTACCGCCGCGGTTTCCGCCCGGTTCAAACCGCTCCTGTGAACAGGGCCTTCGAACCTACAACACCAGACCGCCATTATTCGACGAGTTGGCTCCTTTCACACATATCGACTTTTCGCCGTACGCCGTCCACGACACGACGTCGTGTTCACAACCATGGGAGTCTATGGACTCTTTCAAATGTGGTCGAAGCCGTGACGTGTGAAAGCGTCTATAGACACCCTTAGTTATTTGAGAGCACGACGTCGTGTCGTGGGCGGTGTACGGCGAAAAGTCGGTGTGAAACGAGCCTAAATACCACTTAAAGATTACCGTTAAGGTATCCAGATCACTAAGTATCCCATTGTACCTCGCCCTCCATGAACACCCTCAAGGATTTCCTTCAAGAGGGCAGTCAAATACGTCTCACGCTATAATTCTCACAACGTCAATATGATTATTTAATCTATTTATTTATTATATATTTATTTTCTGTCGAGTACGTGATACGTTTCCCTATCTAGTATTTGGCTAACAGTTCGATTTTTTTTTCTTAAAAAAAAAAAAATAAAAAAAAAATAAAGGGTCAATGAATTTTAATTTTGTATCATAAAAACTTTGTAGGTAAAAAATTTTGCTCGTGACTGTATATTAGTCTAATAACCGGTCCATTTTTGACAGTGCTTTGCACTATACAAAGCGTAATAACAAAGAAGAACACAAATAAATACAAACGAACAAGAAATAGGAAAGGGAGAAGTACTCGCTCAAAATCGTGTACATACGAATATTCGTCTCCAATTACGGAAAAATGACACTGTTACGAAAGCAAATTAAAAAAAAATAATAATAAGAACACAAGAACATAAGAATGGAGGAGACTCCAAAAGACCATAAGGCCTACACTAGGCAGTTCCATGTCCATTAACCACCTGTCATCCCCATTCATAAAATTATCTCTCTTAAAAGAACTGGTTGTTTCAGTGCTCACTACTACATGGTTGCCGAGTCAACTCCATTCGTTAGCCAATCTAGAACGTTGGAATATTGTTAATCTTCACTCACCTTTTAACGTTACGACGAAACTCGCTGCCAAAACAACGTGAAGGCTTCAGAGTTCCTTGGACGCGGCTTGAGCATGGGGGGGAGAGAGAAGGAGAGAGAGGAGAGAAAAGGAAGAGGAGAGAGAAGAGAGGAGAGAGAAGAGAGGGAGAGAGAAGAGAGGGAAAGAGTGGAGAGAAGAGAGGGAGAGAGAAGAGAGGGAGAGAGTGGAGAGAAGAGAGGGAGAGAGTGGAGAGAAGAGAGGGAGAGAGAGGGAGAGAGTGGAGAGAAAGAGGAGAGAGAGGAGACATGAGAGATATGAGAGAGTACAGAGATGAGAGAGAAGAGATGAGAGAGAGAAGAGATGAGAGAGAGGAGAGGAGAGGAGAGAGAGGAGTGGAGAGAGAGAGAGAGAGAGAGAGAGAGAGAGAGAGAGAGAGAGAGAGAGAGAGAGAGAGAGAGAGAGAGAGAGAGAGAGAGAGAGAGAGAGAGAGAGAAAGAGGACAGAGAGAGATTTAGATTGTGACCTCTTGTGTCTGTCTGTGCACGTGTCTGTGTGCCTGTCTGTCCACGATATTTCAAATGGCTCTGCAATTCCCTTTCCAGCCAGTGACAGGCTCGCACGTTCTGTTCCACCAGACGATTTCTATTTTGGGGTCTTCATCCATCGAAACCCACTTCGCCCAGTCTCTGTCCTCCTTCACTTGAGTACAATTCATCTTGAGGCATCAGCCATTGGCTCCGTGGATACTGTGTCGAGTTCACGTGGTCGTGAGTTCGATCCCCGGGATCCACTGTGGACTATGACGACTTGGATCCAGAAGACCTGGCCGGGCGGGGAGGCGACCCAACATCGGCCAACTGACAGGGCTTTGACCTACCAGTGGTTTCCCAAGTGGGAAGTGGGATGGTGAGTTGAGTAGCAGGCAGAAAAAATGTGTGTGTGTGTGTGTGTGTGTGTGTGTGTGTGTGTGTGTGTGTGTGTGTGTGTGTGTGTGTGTGTGTGTGTGTGTGTGTGTGTGTGTGTGATGTGTTATTACCGATCTGTCGCAGCGGTGGCGTATTTGCGTGTCTTTGTTCTGGCCTTTCTACATACGATTATATTCAACTGAGGCGGCTGAAAACCTAATAATACCACGAGCCTCGAAAAAAATACTGAAAAACTCCGAAGTCGGTCGCCAAACTCTTCATCACTTGTGTGGTTGGCACCGACTCGGCCTGCTAACTGAGCAAGTCCCGAGTTCGGTCCATGCTGTGGACTACTGGGGCACTTGGGACTTGAACCCGTTCCCTTGGGATACGAGCTATAAGGCTCTCGTCCGGAAGAGTAATAGCTGTCGATCACAAGTCTAGCATGTGATTCAAGACCACGGAATCGGAAAGGGTTTTCCACCCATCGAGGCTGAATAAAATCAACTGCCGCATACTATAAAGTAACACCACCTGGCGGGGGGTTGAGTGAGTTTACTTGTATGTAACTGCCTGTCTGTACAGTACGATCATCATGATCGGTTGTGATCACCAGTGAAAGCGAAGGCATACGGTGACGTATACAGAACTGTTGTTACCAGACGATTCCATTCGCCAGACTGCTGGTCAGTCCCTCAAATGAAGGATCGTCCTAGTCACACATTCAAGATCTTCGTCAAATGTTGTGAGTTTGTAAAACAGCAATAAGACTTTGCTTGGAGTATTCTAGACTTCCCTAAGTCTACAATTCATCAATGTGTCTAATATTCGTATAGATTTAACTTCTTAGTTAGCCATTCAGGTTCTCAATATAAGACGCAAAAGTTATTTGATATTTGGAGACTCGAAAAATAACAGTTTGTAACCGAAGTCATTTCTGTTCAAACGAACTCGCTTTAAGTCGCGGAGTTTCTCAAACAGGAGTGTTCAGAAATCCCACCATGGAGTCGCAGAGCGGGTAATGCAACACGCTGTCATGGCTCGGTTATTCATAATTCATGATTACACAGTTCGTCTTAATCGAGATGTTAATCTTCGTTTTAATACTTTCCCCTGGCTAGTTGCGTCTCTCCGAATGTGGCGACGATTTGTATATCATAATATTTCTATCACCGTTTAGAAAAAGCGACAATATCCAATCTAATCCCGTATTCAGTGGTGCCCCGAATATACGTCAATGTACGGGGTCCAAAAAGCTTGAAACACTGATCTAAAGGCTCATCAATCCTTCAGCTGAGATTTATGAAGGAAATATATGGCACTATTCAGAACAAGATCCATTAAACGTGTACTTCATCATGATTTTTTCAGCATTAAGAGGGGGTCTACACGATTCGACAGACACGTATTTAAAGTGATGTGTGAACGTGTGAACGGGGTATTTGGGGTTTAACCAACGTGTCCGACAACCAAATACCCCGTTCGACGAATCGTTAGACCCTTCTTAAGTCTCCTGATCCAGGTACGACCAAGACAATATCGAGGCTCAATCCCTGCCTGTTGCTGATGACGCCAGGCTTATCATATTCACTGTACAGAGTGCTGCAATAGGACACTGGCAACCTTATCATGTTTGATTATGGCCAGCGCCTCCAACATACAGGCCGAAACCCGAACTACGGACGCAGCTTCCACACGAACTTTAAGTCCGGTATTCGACGTTTGTCCCACAAGTAAAGGTCTGGCGCTAAAACAAAATCAAAGCTGCAAAGTATGCCACTGCTGAAGGTTTGGGTCTACAGGGACAATCAGACGAGCGGGGGGCAGTTCCTCACAGAACGCTGTTTTAGCTTGAATAAAAAATATAAAGTTTGTCACTGGTTGGAGAAAGTTCCTCTGGGTCTTCCTTCACCATCTTCCGTGTGCGCGTACACACAACTGTCCTCAGGGCGAGAAAAGGTGTTATATATATATGTACTGTGTTAGTGTGTTACTCCTGTGTGCGTCCACAAGCGTGTGTCCGTGCGCGCACGCGCGTGCGCAGACAGATCACCGGTCCAAGGGGGTTGGTTACAATTGCTGCACGTGCTCGCTGACAAGGGTACCAGGAAGGAATGTCGGGGACAAGGCGCTACAAGAACCTTAAATATGCTCGCCTTGTCACGGTTCTGCCTCCAGCCTAAGCCCCCTTCCTAACCCCCCTAACCCCTCCTCCCATGCCCCCTATCCCCTCCCCCCCTACCCTCCTTCTCCCCTTCCCCTTCTCCCCCGTCACGCCTCCTTTCCTTAACCACTATTACACGGCTTCTGCCTGTTACCACCACGCCAACCACTTCCACCCAACACCAACCACGTCCCTAATACCACTAAACCCCTCTTTTGGTGCTGTGGCATGCTCTAAACATTTTGTTATGACTGACGGAAGACGGAGGGTTCCATTGTCCATCAGGCGGATTTCGTAGATGTCCAAATCCACAAAGTCCCGTTTTGTCTTGGATTCCGTATTTCTTGTTTCAATCCTCCCTTTTTGTATACTTTCTCTACCACCTCCCCAGCTCTCCGTCCTTTTGTTGCAAAATGCATTATACATACACTCTTACTTACTCTTTTTCTATTGGTTATCAGGACTTCAATCCCATCACCGCTTTTACTATGCCTCTTCAGACCGACCTGTTAAGTGTTATTTCCTTCCAATTTTGCCGGTCGGGGCTACTGCAGGCCGCATCATTGGCTACTCCATACACACATACATATAAATGCAAATACATATGCATAATATATTTGTATGGGTCGTAGAATCGACAAGAGATTTCAAGATATCGAGGTTGTTCATTGTATCCACGCAGTCCCAAGAAGGCCTATATCCTCCTGAGAGGCCTTCCTGGGAGGTCCGTCCGGTCTCCTGAGACGTACCTGTGATTACTGTCTTAGGGATTTTTTCCAACCCACAAGAGATCATTTTCCCCCTCGAAGTCTCGTCCATGTATAAAGAGTCTCTTTTCTTTCGTTGGGGTGTCAATTTTTATTACGTATGCAGAATTTTCTTAAGAATTTAAAAAGAGTGGAAGGAAGGAGGGAGAGACGGAGGACAGAAGAAAAGAGGGAAGACGTAAAGATACGAGAGGAGGACTGGAGATAAATAAACAGGAAGATTGAGAGAGGTCGTGAGGCACTAAGTAAGGGGATTCTATGAGCAATGCAGCGATTCCACCAACGTATGAAGGAAGGAAGACGAGGTGGACAGACAGTCGTGCAGATATCCAGAGAAAGACGAATGGAGAGATGGAATGAGATGAAGACTTGAGAATAAAAACCCACGAGAAGAGGAAGACAAAGGTGACCAGCGTGGCACAAAACGATTCTTCTGCATGAGGACGAGGACGGGGCCGGGGACGGGAACGGGGCCAGGGACGGGGATGAGGACGGGTATAAGGAGAGTACAGTTCGCGTGACGGGGGAAATTAAAGAAGGCACCCATAGAGAAGGTTGGTAATGGGATTGGGACTAGTCAGCAAGGGTGGCAGTGGCAAGGAAGCTGACGGTAAAAGCAGGGATGGTAGGCGATGGTGACACAGGAAGTGCCAGTGGTGATAGGACGCGTCAACGTCAGAAGATCCTGTGGTGTCAAGGATTGCGCGCGTGTGCTTGTGGTGGAAATGGTAGTAGATGTGAGCAGTAATGGTGATGGTGGTGATGGGTTATGTTGTGAAACCAGTACCATAGGGTGTCTGTGGTGAAGTGTAAGAGGGAGGGACAGTAGAATTAGAAGGAACAGAAAAGAGGTTTAACTGGAGTTGAGGTTGTGGTGGTGGAAGGAGAGAGAGGAAGGGAGGAGTACTTCTGGTGCAAAGAAGAGGCGACGGGTCATCACGAGCGTTGAGATTAAGAAATGTTTATGGGTGAGAAGACAGAGTTGGGGTGAGATATTGTAGGAAGAAAGAGAAAAGGACGAGGATGTAAAAGAGGTGGAACAAGAGAAGTACAAAAATAGTAGGTGACCGAAAGGAAGAAGAAGAAGAAGAAGAAGAAGAAGAAGAAGAAGAAGACGAAGAAGAAGAAGAAGAAGAAGAAGAAGAAGAAGAAGAAGAAGAAGAAGAAGAAGAAGAAGAAGAAGAAGAAGAAGAAGAAGAAGAAGAAGAAGAAGAAGAAGAAGAAGAAGAAGAAGAAGAAGAAGAAGAAGAAGAAAACTGAGTGAATGCAAAATAAAACTGGACGAGGGAACAAGACACGGAACGAGGCGACCAGGTAAGTGAAAAGTGTAAAAGTGTAGGAGCGAGATGAAGAAGAGAATGACCAAATGGAGGGAGGAAAATAGGAATGAAGAAAACTGGAGAACAATACAGATGAAGAAAATGGCGGGGATGTGTTTCATAAGCGGCAACAGGGAGTAGTGGAGGAAAGGTATTGATGGTGAGGCTTGATGGAGGAGGAGGACCAGGCTGGGGGTGGAGTAAATTAAACAAATGATAACAACAATACAATCATGGCAAAGGCACAAACGCAGAGTTGGCAAGACGAAATATGTTAGACGATATAAAATACAGCAGAGCTGAAGACTGTGAAAAGTGGAGTGAAAAAAAAATGGAGGAGTGATAGAAGAAGAGGAGGAGGAGGAGGAGGAGGAGGAGGAGGAGGAGGAGGAGGAGGAGGAGGTTAGAGAAAAAATACACGGATAAAAAAAAATAATTATGATAATAACAGGACCGTAACAAATACATGTGCGCAGATTTAGCAATAAAATGCAGAAGAGTTGAAGGTCTGCGAAGAGAGGAGGGAGGAAGAAAAATGGAGGCGGGAGGGAAGTGTTAAGAAAATGGAGTCTTCAGGACGATGAAAGAAAACGAAAACGAACAAAGAAAATGGAGGGGAGACGAAGATAATGGAGGAAGGGAAAGAGAGGGAGGAGGAAGAGCAGGAAGAGGAGGAAGACAACGACGACGACGACGACGACGACGACATACTGAATCATGTGCTAGACTGGTGCTCGACAACCATTATTCTCCTGATTGAGAGTTCGTATCACCCGATCTGAGTATATACGTGATCTTACTGGACGTCGTTACTGTTCCCCTTGCGCATTTTAATTTTTTTTTCACAATAGGTTTTCATTACCTATTCCCCCGTCACTGTCACCCTTGAGTATTTTGGTTGTTTTCTTATATAGTTTACATTACACACTTCACCCCCTTCCTCTCGTTCCCCCAGCTTCGCTTGATGGAGTCCCAACAGAACCCCATGAATTTAAGGCGCTATCTTCACTACACACGGAGAGAAGGTACAAACTGTCTACCTATCTGCACTTGGATATATGTACAGGGATAAATTCATAGAAACCATTGTGCACAATGAAGACAAGTACACACAGAAGCATGTGCGAACACGCACACATGAGAGAGGAAGAGAAAGAGAGTGAGAGGAAGAGAAAAGAGAGGAAGAGAGAGAAGAGAGAGGAAGAGAGAAAAGTGAGGAAGAGAGAAGAGAGAGGAAGAGAGAGAAGAGAGAGAGGAAGAGAGAAAGAGGAAGAGAGAGGAAGAGAGGGAGAGAGAAGAAGAGAGGGAGAGAGGGGAAGAGAGAGGGGAAGAGAGAGAGGAAGAGAGAAAGACAGACAGACAGAGAGGGAGAGATACATACATACATTGATGGAGGGGAGGGGATGGGGGGCAAAATCTTCCATTCCAAAAGGTGTAACAACAGGAAGGATTATGTGAAAACTGGAATTGAACGATGACGAGGGTGACACCCCCCCCTACCACAACCTCCTTCCTCCTCCTCCTCCTCCACAGCCCACGTGAGCGACCGTGGCCACCGGGGAAGAGGAGCAATGCAGAGGAATAAAGAGGTCGACGATAAAGAGGGGGTGAAAAGAGAATGAAAAAATCGACGAAGACGACGACGACGACGAAGAAGACGAAAATGAAGATGAAAATGAAGACGAAAACAAAGTGTGTGTGTGTGTGTGTGTGTGTGTGTGTGTGTGTGTGTGTGTGTGTGTGTGTGTGTGTGCGTGTGTGTGCGTCTGTGTTTTGATTTCTTTACACGCGAAAACAGGATTCGAAGGTTTGTATGTGCAAGGGTACAAATACAAGATAAACTCTTTGAATATAGAAACCAAGACTCGTAGACTCAAACCTGTACACTGACGACGTTGTCGCCTATGGCATTACATAAAGATATTGAATGAAAACGTGCCCTTGGCAATGTTTACGTGTGGTACTATTACGTAAACATTAACAATTACCACGACAAAGAACGAGAGCTAAAGAAGTGAAAAATAGGAACTTATAAACATGAAAAAGTAAGATGAAACGTTTAAGCCGCTCTGGTGTACGGCGAAAGTCGAAACGTTAAATCCTTGACGTTACAGTTGGTAGCCATGCGTGTGACCAACCGGCCAAACGCCCCCCTCCCCACCCCTCCCCTCCCCCCGAGTGGATATCCCCCACCCCCACCCCCTTCCCTCAGCGTCAAGTTACTTCAACCTTCTGCACGTGGTTACCTAACAACTCTGAAAAAACACACAAAATACATTCGTAGATAATTGCAAAAAGATAAAAAAAAAAGGCTTCAGACAAAAAAATTCTCCAACAATAACAAACACTTAAATTATATCTAAGCCACTAAACAAGCGTTTCCCAACCTGGGGGTGCTGAAATCAATTATAGGAGGTGCTGGGAAATGATGCACACAAAAATCACATTGATATATGTATCAATGATTACTTAGTTCTACATATTTGACTTTTTCCATGCCATTTTATTTTTCTACGGTGCTCTTATTTCTTCTACAAACAGCATTGTCAATTTGTTTCAGTTCTAAGGAATAAAGAAAATAAATCATCAAGCAGTAACTTCACTTTCTTTTATACTTCTAATAACAAGATACAGGTGCTGGACTGCTTAGACATGATAACAGGGGGTGCTTTGGTCGGAAAAGGTTGGGAATCGTTGCATTAAACTAAGGATTTTGCCCTCACTATGAACCTGAAGCATAACTCCATACAGATTAAATAATGATGCTTATGCTGAGGAAGAGATTAAGCATGAAACAAATTACAAAAGAATGGATATAGATGGAGACCATATCCAAGAAATGAAGAAAGAAGAGAAACAGTTCAAGAAATAAGAATAGTGGAAGAGATAACAGGAAGATAAGAGAAACGGGGGAAGATGCGGAAACTATTTGACGAGTCTTCGACATTTTCAGAACAAAGTATTTTATATATATATATATATATATATATATATATATATATACATATATATACAACACTGCATGGGTCCCAGTGATTAGAGATACATTTTTATCAACCACAGTGCACTTTAATTTTAAGCCATCAACAAAGTTAATATTATGGAAGCACATGCAGAAATTAAAATGTAGTATGCCCGAGGACTCGAACCAAGGCCAGTATGTGACAAATGCTAGCAGTGACTTGACCAGTACACCATCTATATATATATATATATATATATATATATATATATATATACATATATATATATATATATATATATATATATATATATATAAGGACGGGAGATCCACTGTTACTGATTACCTTGGGGGGAAATGTACATAACGCACAGATACTGACATATGGGCAGTGGTGAAAACAAGTATAAACCATTACAAGCCCCTCCACAAAAGGATAATTGGATTCATATCTATGGAAGTGGGGGGGGAGAATAAGCGCAAAGACTGGAAGACGGTACATGGCAAAGTTTGAGAAAATGGAAGAGAATCACCCAATTTAACGACAAAGAAAGAGAGAATATCATGAGCAGCAAGAAAAGATGGTTCCCAGCCTAGCTGACAGGAAATACAAGAAAAGAACAAAATCTGTATTTGCCATGGCTTGAAGAACGTGTGTGTGTGTGTGTGTGAGAGAGAGAGAGAGAGAGAGAGAGAGAGAGAGAGAGAGAGAGAGAGAGAGAGAGAGAGTGATAGAGAGATAGAGAGAGAGAGAGAGAGAGAGAGAGAGAGAGAGAGAGAGAGAGAGAGAGAGAGAGAGAGAGAGAGAGAGAGAGACAGAGTGAGAAAGGAGAGAGAGAAAGAGTGAGAAAGGAGAGAGAAAGTGAGAAAGAGTGAGAAAGGAGAGAGAGAGACAGACAGAAGCAGAGAGGCAGAGAGAGACAGTGAAAGTGAGAAAGAGGAGAGAGAGAGAGAGAGAGAGAGAGAGAGAGAGAGAGAGAGAGAGAGAGAGAGAGAGAGAGAGAGAGAAACAGGTTCGTTTACGATTCATGCTTTCTGGGCTCGTGTCCTAGCCGTTCTGGCGCCTTTAAAAACCACTTCCTTAGAAAGGAGTAGACATCATAGTTATGAAAAATACCAAATTTTGACTGCGGACACGGACCACATAAGCGTAGTTTTCACCCTGTACATTACAAGTACATACACACACAAATATATAGACATTCTCAAACATCAAACGTCGTGTAAGAATGAAGGCTTCATAACGAATACAGATGAAGAACCCACCACCTACATCGCGTAGGGATCCGAACCCCCCCACCTTTACACTCGTTTTTTACATCGCAGCGTGCCGACACTCCATCCCCCTCCCATTTTTTTTTTTTTTTTCCCGAAGGGGTAATCCTCTCCCTTAGGGTTGCTCATTAGTATTCAAATGCGAGTCACGTGGTTTCACCCAATCTCCCCCCTCCCTCCCCCTCCCCCCCTCCCCCGACTCCAGGTGGGGGACGCGTCGACTGGGCGCGGATGGAGCGTCAGCGCTGGCGACACAGACTTTGGCGCCGCGCCGGAACGAGGTTGACGTCGCTCTCGGCGCCACGTCAGTCTTCTAATAAAATCGCGTTTGGTAAAGGTGGTGGCAGTGATGGTGGTGGGTATGGTGGTGGTGGCCATGGTGGTGATGGTGATAACGACGGTGGTTATGGTGATGGTAGTAGTGGTTATAGTGGGATGGTGATTGTGGTCGTGGTGATGGTGATCGCGGTGGTGGTGATGGTAGTGATGGTTGCGGTGATAATGGTGATGGTCGTGGTGGTAGTCGTGATTGTGGAGGTCATGGTATGGTGTTAATTGTGGCGATGATGGTTATGGTAACGAGTGGTGGTTATGGTAATGGTTGTAATGATTATGGTGATGATGGGTTGTGATGGAGGTTGTGGTCGTGGGGTGATGGTCATGTTTACGGTCATGTTGGTGGTCGTTCTCGCCAACCGGGCGTGATCCAGTTTCTCTCCAGCTGGCCGCCGTTACCTGCCACTCACCCAACTCTCCGTCAACACCGAAGCGACTTCAGACATAAGCCTATCACCCTTATTTTAACACCACCGACGGCTTAAGTTACATAACCACAACTACAGGTGTCAGTACTTCTGTACACAAAGGGGAGGGAGGGGGACGCTTAAGTGGTATGGAAGAGGAGGAAGAGGGTAAGAAGATTAGGAGGGGGGGGACAATGAGGTATTTCAGATATTCCAAGAAATTTAGAGGGAAGAACAAAGAAGAGTATAAAGTAGGAGGATGAGTAGGGGGTAGGAGGAGGAGGAGGAGGAGGAGGAGGAGGAGGAGGAGAGGAGGAGGAGGAGGAGGAGAGGAGGAGGAGGGGAGTAAGGGGTAGGAGGAGGCGGCGAAGAAGGCTGATATAGAATAGAAGAGGATAAGTACAGGAGGAGGAGGAGGAGGAGGAGGAGGAGGAGGAGGAGGACGAGGAGGAGGAGAGGAGTAGGGGGAAGCGGCGAAGAAGGCTGATGTAGAATAGAAGAGGATAAGTAAAGGAGGAGGAGGAGGAGGAGGAGGAGGAGGAGGAGGAGGAGGAGGATCATGGCTCTTCACTCATACCAATGGACAAAAATCTGAACCATCCTCATCATGTACCATTGATATTTATTTTCCAAATACCTCAGTGCCATCAACCCGTGACAAATTAAACGAATCCAAAATTAGCCACAAACTTCCTCGAGAGTCAGCTGAAACGGTTCGACAACTTTATGGAT
Organism: Oratosquilla oratoria; assembly: GCF_046742065.1. NCBI lineage: Eukaryota > Metazoa > Arthropoda > Malacostraca > Stomatopoda > Squillidae > Oratosquilla > Oratosquilla oratoria. The sequence continues at coordinate 15,524,363 of NC_134781.1, read as the reverse complement.
GGGGATGACAGGTGGTAATGGACATGGAAGTGCCTAGTGTAGGCCTTATGGTCTCCGGCAGTCTCCTCCATCCTTATGGAACCTTGAGTATTCAAACTGTGATTTTGGTAGACCCAAAGCCAATATTGTTTAGTAAAGTACATAAGTGAGAACCATATTCACTACACGTTTTGACATCAGTCCAACGTTTCTTCACGGAGAGATCTACTGGAGGGTCAGAGGACCTTTACAGACCACGGCTTCTAATTTTGAATGGATTCTCGCGACCCTACGTGGGAATAGAGATGGAGGAATAGTTGGGAAGAATGGTGACAAAAATAAAGAGAAATTAAATTGGGAATGGTAGGGGGGGGCGGAGAAGTACGTAACTGATGTAGACAAGTAGATGACACAAAGTATTGAATTTCGTCGCTAGATATTAGTCCTTAATACATACATACATATACCAAACGCTTTTTCCCCCTTACAAGGGAGGTAGCCAAAAAACAAAGGCATAGAAACCACTCCCACCCATTCCATCCCCTACATACTCCACACTACCCTCTACTTTTCCCCCTCCCTCTTATCTTGGCACCTCCTGGATGATGGGTCATCCCTGCATCTTGTCCACTGCCCTGGGTCAGAAGCAGTGTCACAAGACACAGCACATCCACAGCAAGGCCGCTTCATTAAATCGGCGACCCCCCCCCATTCTGTCTTCTCCCTCATGCAGAAAAGGAGAAAACGGGGAGAAGACCTTAAAAAGTGCCTCTGGTCCGTATGGGCGTCACAGAGGTTCGTAAGGTCATAAAGGAATGAGCAAACGGAAGAAAACGGAGGGAGGGTGTTCTGAAAGCGAGTGGAATAAGGAAAGCACAATAAAGAAGGGAAGAGAAGGTAAGGCGATTGGGTAAATATGCACTGACGGGTGTGAGGCAGGCGAGAGAAAGAGGGGAGAAGAGAGGGAAAAGGAAGAAAGGAAACCAAGGGGAACATGGAAAGCAGAGAAGAGGAGGAATACGAGGAGGAGGGGGGAGGAGCGGGAGGTGGAGGAGCGGGAGGTAGAGGAGGAGAAAGGGAAGTTGAGGAGGCTGAGGTAATTCGGAAAGTGACAAAATTGAGGGAATATCTGATGGAGGAAGAAGTCAATATGATGGAGGAAAAGAGTGGAGATAGGTGTGAAGTAATTACGTCAAATTAATAAGGATTCCCTATATTGAAGGTTGTGATTCATCATAGTCTTGGACCACGTGTTGGACTCGTGAACGACAGTTATTTCCCTCCTGGAAGAGAGCTCGGAGCTCGTGTATGACCGATCTATGGATAGTGCTGTGACCTTACACGCACACACAAACACACATCCAACTCCCGGTCCACGAGACTTGGTGTGTGCGTGCGTGCATGTGTGTGTGTGTGTGTGTGTGTGTGTGTGTGTGTGTGTGTGTGTGTGTGTGTGTGTGTGTGTGTGTGTGTGTGCGTGCGTGCGCACGCCCGAGTGTCTGAGTTTCTAAGAGCATATACGCTTGAGCGCTCATCACCATTTAGCATTGACTTCGAATCACAAAACCACGAAGAGCTTCTTCTTCTTCTTCTTCCTTCTCCTTCTTCTTCTTCCTTCTTCTTCTTCTTCTTCCTTCTTCTTCCTTCTTCTTCCTTCTTCTTCTTCCTTCTTCTTCTTCCTTCTTCTTCCGAGTGGGAGATCGGTCAGACATTAAGACGACGCTTCACTCCCGTACGCCAAAGGCGAAGGAATCCTGAAACACAAACAAGGAGATTGGGAGAGAAAGAGACAGAGGAAAAGAAAGGTCGAAGGGAAGAAAGAAGAGAGAGAGAGAGAGAGAGAGAGAGAGAGAGAGAGAGAGAGAGAGAGAGAGAGAGAGAGAGAGAGAGAGAGAGAGAGAGAGAGAGAGAGGGGGAAGGGAGGAAGAGAGAGGGGGAGGGAGGGAGAGGGAGAGAGGAAAAGAGAGGTTGGAGGGAGGAAAAGAGGTTGAAGGGAGGAAAAAAGAGAGGGAGGAAGAGAGAGGAAGAGAGGGAGGAAGAGATGGGGAAGGAGGGAGAGGGGGAGAGAGAGGGGGAGGAAGGAAAAGAGAGGAAGGAAAAGAAAAAGGGGAGGGAGGAAAGAAGAGAGAGGGGGAGGAAAAGAGAACGTGAGAGAAAAAGAGGTCGAAGGGAGGAAAAAAGAGAGGTCGAAAGGAGGAAAGAGATAGAGGGGGAAGGAGAAAAAGAGAGATACAGACACAGAGAGAGGGAGAGCGGGCTGAGGGGGGGAGGAGGAGGAGGAGGAGGAGGAGAAGGGGAAGGAGGAGAAGAAGAAGAAGGAGGAGGAGGAGAAGAAGAAGAAGAAGGGGAAGGAGAAGAAGGAGAGGAAGAAGGAGGAGGAGGAGGAGAAGAAGAAGGGGAAGAATAAGAAGGAGAGGGATAAAAAGAAGAAGGAGAAGAAGAACAGGAAGAAGGAGGAGGAGGAGAAGAAGGAGAAGGAGAAGGAGGAGGAGAAGGAAGAGAAGAAGGAGAAGAAGGAGGAGGAGAAGAAGGAGAAGGAGAAGAAGGAGGAGAAGAAGGAGAAGGAGAAGAAGGAGGAGGAGGAGAAGAAAGAGGAGGAGAAGAAAGAGGAGGAGGAGAAGAAAGAGGAGGAGGAGAAGAAAGAGGAGGAGGAGAAGAAGGAGGAGGAGGAGAAGGAGGAGGAGAAGAAGGAGGAGAAGAAGAAGGAGGAGGAGGAGAAGAAGGAGGAGGAGAAGAAGGAGGAGGAGGAGAAGAAGAAGAAGAAGAAGAAGAAGGAGGAGGAGGAGGAGGAGGAGAAGGAGAAGAAGAAGAAGAAGAAGAAGAAGAAGAAGAAGAAGAAGAAGAAGAAGAAGAAGAAGAAGAAGAAGAAGAAGAAGAAGAAGAAGGGGAAAGGGAAGGGGGAGAAAAATAGGAGGGTGAGGGGAAGAAGACTTTCCCCTCTCCTTTCCCCTCCCTATCATGGCGTCTTCCTCCTCCTCCTTCTCCTACCACTCCTATTACGTGGAGGCGAAAAACCCAAGCGGAAGTCGAGTCGTATCAGCTGACCAGAAGAAGGGATTCGCTTCCCTAAGGCAAGGAAGGGTGGGAGAGAGGAAAGAGAGGAAAGGGGGGAAGGGGAGGGAAGAGAGGGGGGAGGAAAGTGGGAAAGTGGGAGAAGGGGAGGGAGGGAGGGAGGAAAGAGAGGAAAGAGGGGGAGGCGAGGGACGAAAGGGAGGGAGGAGGAAAGAGAGGAAAGGGTGGAGTGGGGGGAGGGGGAGGAAGTAGAGGAAGGGAAAGGGAGAAAAAGAGAGGGAAGGAAAGGGAGGGAAAGAGGGAGTAAAAGGAGTAAAGGAAAGAGAGGAAAGGAAAGAGGGAAGGGAGGAAAGGGAGGGAAGGAAAGGGAGGGAAACAGAGAGGGAGGGAAAGGGGGAAGGGAGGGAAAGGGGGAAGAGAGGGAAAGAGGGAAGGGAGGGAAAGAGGGAAGAGAGGGAAAGAGGGAAGGGAGGGAAAGAGGGAAGGGAGGGAAAGAGGGAAGGGAGGGAAAGAGGGAAGGGAGGGAAAGAGGGAAGGGAGGGAAAGAGGGAAGGGAGGGAAAGAGGAAAGGGAGGGAAAAAGGAAAGGGAAAGAGGAAGGAAAAGGAGTAAAGGAAAAGGAGGAAAGAGGAAAGAGTGGGAAGAGAGGGAAGGGAGGGAAGGGGGGAGGGAGGGAAGGGAGGAAAGGAAAGGGAAAGAGAGGAAAGGGAGGGAAGGGAGGGAAGGGAGGAAAGTGAGGGAAGGGAGGGAAGGGAGGAAAGTGAGGGAAGGGAGGAAGGGGAGGGAAGAAAGGGATGAAAAGGATGGAAGGAAATGGGGAATTGAAAGGGAGGGGAGGGAGGGAAGGAAGGGATGAAAAGGATGGAAGGAAAGGGGGAAAGGAAAGGGAGGGGAGGGGAGGGAAGGGTTGAAATGGAGTTGGGAACTGTGTGGAACGGTAGCTGGAAGGGGGGGATTGGGTGGGGTGGGAGCGAAAGAGAATGGGAGGGTGGAAGTGGGATGGGGGTGGGAGGGTGGGTGGGTGGGTGGAGGGTCCCTAAATCCTAGACAAAGGGGATTAGAATCTCCGGTTTGGTCACGGATATGGGGTTCACCAGCTTACGTGTATTTGGGACACGGAGGCTCAACCTGGATGGCTGCCTGGCGTGTCTTGTTCGCCAGTGGCGTGTCTGAGTCTGGGTGTCTACGCCTGTGAGTCTGGGTGTCTATGCATATGTCTACATCACATCTGTGTATAAGTGTCTACCTGTGTCTGGGTGTCTATGCCTGTGTCCGAGTGTCTACTTGTGTCTATATCTGTGTATAAGTGTCTACCTGTGTCTGGGTGTCTATGCCTGTGTCTGAGTCTGGGTGTCTACTTGTGCCTACATCTGTGTATAAGTGTCTACCTGTGTCTGGGTGTCTATGCCTGTGTCTGAGTCTGGGTGTCTACTTGTGTCTACATCTGTGTATAAGTGTCTACCTGTGTTTGGGTCTCTATGCCTGTGTCTGAGTCTTGGTGTCTACCTGTGTGTGTTTACGTCTGTATATGTGTGTCTACCTGTGCCTGGGTGTCTACGACTGTGTCTGGATGTCTGTGTCTGGGTGTCTACCTGTGTCTACATCTGTGTCTATCTCTGGGTGTCTACCTGTGTCTACATCTGTGTCTATCTCTGGGTGTCTACCTGTGTCTACATCTGTGTCTGGGTATCAACCTGTGTCTGTCTACGTCTGTGTCTGTGTACGTCTCTCGTGTACGCGTGCAGACATGTTCGTCCACTGTGTTATATACAAAACATCATCTTCTCATTCCACCCTCATCTCTCCACCCTTTCCACGTTTCTATTCTTATAACTCTTCGTTCTTCCTCCTCCTCTTCTCTATTCTTATCCTTTATTTGTTCCCCTCTGCCGTTGTCACGGTCCATGCGCGTCCACCACCTCCACCTCCACCACCATTTCCTCCTCCTCCACCTCTTTATTGTCTTCGTATTTTATTTCCTTTTCATCTCTTTTCTTCTCGTTCATTGTCTGCTTCCCTTTCAACACCCTCCTCCCTCTCTCTCCCCTCCCTTCCCTCCATATACTCTGTACTAATCCCTCCATAAAGCCTCCTCCTCCCAATCTTCCCATCCAACGTGGAGCTGCCTCCTTCTAAACTCTGAAACACATTATGTATGAAAGCTAAGCAAATATACTATACATACATATATGTTGAGACATTTACGTCACTATATATATATATATATATATTATATATATATATATACATACATATACATATGTTGAGACATTGACGTCATTATATATATACATACATATGTTGGGGCATTTACGTTATATATATATATATATATATATATATATATATATATATACACATGTTGAGACATTTACATCATTATATATATACATACATATACATATGTTGAGCCATTTACGTTATTGATATACATACATATATATGTTGAGACATTTACGTCATTATGTATATACATACATATACATATGTTGAGACATTTACGTCATTATATATATACATACATATGTTGAGACATTTACGTCATTATATACAAATGTTGAGACATTTACGTCATTATATACATATGTTGAGACATTTACGTCATTATATATATACATACATATGTTGAGACATTTACGTCATTATATATATACATACATATGTTGAGACATTTACGTCATTATATATATACATACATGTATGTTGAGACATTTACGTCATTATATATATATATAATATATATATACATATATATGCATGTATCATACACGCATTCATTCCATCCATCAGCATTCAAGAGTAAGTTCAGTAAACAACCGGTCGCTGAGACTAGAAACCGGCCCATCGGGGCTACACCTCCAGGGTCAAAGGTCACCACCTTGACCTCGATTGTCGTTTACTTGATGCCAATCTATATCGTTCTAAACAATTTCTGATAGTCATGTAATGAGCTCTGAAACAACTGGTTGTTTTGAGAGAATATTTGGTAATTTTTTGGATAGGGATTGCAGGTGGTAAGGGACACAGGACTGTATAGTGTAGGTCTTATAGTCTCTTGCAGTCTCCTCTAATCTCATGTTCTTGTGTAATTTTATTATTTTGTTTTTATTTACTTATTTATTCATTTATTTATTTATTCACTTATGAGCTACAATTATTTTTTTCTTCTATTCCAGGGTTCATTCATCAAGTCTCCTTCATTCTTATATTCCAGGGACCTCAGGTGATTTTATTCAGTTTGGGAGGAGCCTCATAATTCTTCAGTAAATTGTGTATTACAGATCCGTCGATTACAAGACAACTGGTCGAGTTTGCATAGCCATTACCACACTACGGCTACGGAGAAAACACAGCTAGTTCTAAAACCCAATACGAGTACGCTACTGGCATCATCGGAAGCTATCTCGTCTCGCATTTGCTTAGTTGTGGGTTCGAATTCCATACTTCTCTCTGATTCCCAGCAGTAACTCTTAATTACCCCAACAGTCCCTAAAACGTATTAGAGGGCAAAGGTGACGGCTTCGGCCGCAGCTAACCAACGCCTCTCACATTCACTTTTTCTAAAACCCGCACCCAACGCATAACTATACGTATATAATGTATGCTTGTAGGGTAAGGTCATTTGCTGAACATTTTCACTTGTATTGTAGGATAAAAAAAAAAAATAATAAAAAGGTGAAAGGGGGGGGGCTTTAGACACAGGTAATCTTCCCTGATTAAGAAATGCTGATGTTCACAGGTCCCAAAGGGAATCAGAAGTTTGGTGTGTGGTTGACTGCTATGAATGGACTAGGGGGTGGGGGTGATGACTGAGGCACGTGAAGTATGTGGTCAGTCAGTTTCTTCATCCATCTGCAAAGAGGATCACGGGAAATACAAAATAGTAGATTTATTTACACAATTTGTTTTCCTCGCATTTACTTAGCCGTAGGTTCCCGATCCCACACTCCTCTCAGATTCCTAGCAGTGACTGTCACCTGCCCTGAAAATCCCTAAAGGGCAGTGACGGCTTTGGCCACAACAATTCAGCGTCTCCTGGAGTAGGCTCGTCATCTTCACATCGAATCTCCTGACCCCTAGAGACGGACAAGATGACATGCTGATAACGCAAGAGTTCGCACGTGCCCGCTTCCTGTATACGCAGAACAGCAACGTTAGTTATGAGACCCTGTTCCTCTCTCTCTCTCTCTCTCTCTCTCTCTCTCTCTCTCTCTCAAAAGGAAGTTTGAGCTCTGTCACTATAAGCAATTCTTCCAGCTAATGTCGAGATTCCTTTCACTAAAGGGATATTATATATAAAAAAAAATTCAATTCATATCGAATGTTTTATTCTCATCACCCTTGCATTGTAAAGACCCTACTGTACCCCTTTTCTGGGGAAAAAGAAAATATAAAACGCCCCTTCCATCTCTTTGCACCTCAAGGATGAAGAGACATCCCAAAATCCCGCCACACCACTCACGTCGAAAGCAGTGCAGCGAGGCACAGCACTTCCACAAGAAGAGCTTGTTTACCTTCACCGTTATTTACACAATATTCGAGAGACATTCCAACACGTAAGGGACAAATCTTATTCAGGTTGCTAAAGTTTTCATGATTCGAAGGTACCTACCGGGAGGCTAAGACGGTATCCCTTACAGAGGACCCTTGGTCCAACTCACTGGTGCCAGGTTTTCGAACTGCTGTCACCTTCAACCCGCTCTGCCAACAAACATTCCCCTCGAGAGTTATTGGAAATCTGCCTCATCTGATTGGTGAGGTGGTGGTGGTGGTGGTGGTGGTGGGGGGTGTCCACCTCGTGGCCTCCCACACACAGACATCACTTTGACCACCAGAGTGTCTCTCTGGACCTCCAGTTCTGAATGACAGCGCTCTTGAAGATCCCTGACGAGAATAAAAAGGAACAAAACCAGGGATAAACTCGGACATAAAAAAAGGTCGAGAAAGGAGAGGAAAAAAAAACAACAACAACAGATGGACGTGGAGAGGGCGCAAAACGATAAAAGAAATACGGGTTTATTCACTGATAGGCCTCCATTCACATTCTCTCCAGTGACCCGCTATTCTTCCCAAGGATCCTACCACCCCCCTACTACTCCCGTGCCTCCCACCCCGATCCCTAAACCCACCGTAGAACAAGGGGAATAATGGCATCCCATTGGCCCGCATCTCCACCCAATCCCATTCATTCTTTACGGGCTCGCGACATTCCATGCGGCGACCAATATTTTCCGCCGATTCTTTCCTTGTATGTCCGTCTGCCCTCCTGTCTGTGTGTGTCTGTCTTTGTGATGAGCGCACGCACAGACACTCGGCTCCATGGTGTGGTGGTACCTGACCCAACCGATAATTTATCAACCCGAGTTCGAGTCTCGACCAGGAGTGAAAAGTTCAGCATAGCCACATTACGAGCCAGCACTTCGAGTCTGGTGTGAGGATGGAGGTCATAATTGGGAGGAAATCTAGAGAAAATAAAGGGATTTATAAGACGTGATAGCACATAATCGCACTCCCCCTTCTCCCTCCAGCCCTGAAAACCTTCCCCGGTAAGTTCCCAGGTAGACACGAGAAAGAGGAGTAGAGAGGGTAAGAGAACACAGGGGAGCGCGCGCGCGCACACACTCGCACGCCAGTCTGCAAATGACCGCCCCCACACTTCTCAAACGCTTCAGTTCATCATTTGTAAAACTTCTCCCGAGGTAGACAGACGCTGGCACACCAATTAATTAAAATGACCCGTTTCCCTTTGATCACTGAATGGGATGACGACGCTACAAAGTTGAGGAACACACGAAAGCGGGGCGCGTAAAAGAAAACGGAAAAGTAGCTCCAATTCATGGAACTGTGCTGTTACGTGGAGTTACATGGGCAAACGAAAAGCAACAGACCTACTGGTCCTTACATGGCTGTTTCGGTATCTATCATTACTATCATTATCATTATTATACAATCACATGTATATACGGTATACATATATATACATAAATATATATGCATACACATTTATACATACATATATACATACATTTATACATTATATATATATATATATATATAATATATATATTACACATACATCTATACATATATACACATATATCTATACATATACATCTATATATATATATACATATCTATACATACATCTATACATATATATGCACATATATCTATACATATACATCTATATATATATATATACCCACATATATCTATACATATATATATATATTATATATATACACACACATACATCTATACATATATATACACATACATCTATATATTATACACATACATCTATATATATAGATGTACATTGTAGAACAACACCTCACTCAATTGTAAACTCCAGTGGACCCCCACAAAGAGGGAACTCGGAGTCAACCAACTATGTATACTGCCAGCTTTATTCCAAGAGGATCATTCCTCTGAAGAAGCTACAAGCGAAACCGGTCAGGAATAAACTCGGAACGAGACCCGTGACTCTCTTTTTCCACCTTTTTCAACTTGTCACAATGTCTCAACATTATATATATATATATATATATATATATATATATATAATATGTATATATATATATATATATAATATATATATATATAAACACGAGGAACGTGTTCACAAATGCGTAAGTAACCACTAGGAAAAGTAAACTAACGAAGCAGAGCCCTTTCGTATAATTATATCTTCAGCACTGAAGATGTAATTACACGAAAGCGCTCTGCTTCATCATATATATATATATATAATATATATATATATATATATATATATATATATATAAAATACAATTTTTTCTTCTTTCTATTTATGAGTAAATAATTCTAATAGGGGATTTGTAGCCAATTAAATGTCGAGACCTTTTTTGAATACCTCTATAGTGAAACAGTCGATGACATTGGATGGTAGATTAGTCCATATATTAACAACGCAATTGAAGACAGAGTACTTTGCTACGTCTGTTTCAAATCGTCTTCTATAATCTTAAATCTATGTTTTAAATTCCTTTGACAATTTTTAAGACCCCAGTTAAATATCCTCTCATTCTCAGTTTCGAGAGACTAAACATAGTTCCATTAAGCGCTCTTCGTACGGCTAGTTCCGCAACCTAGAAATATACTTTGTTACTCTACGCTACACTTTTTCTTATTTCTGTATATCCTTCTTGTAATAGCGAGACCAGCACTGTACACAGTATTCTAGGTTAGGTCTGACAAGGGCATTGTGAATATTAAAAATAGTTTCTTCATTTCTAAACTCAAAAGCCCTACCTATAAATCTAATTTAATTTATTTGCTGTTCTAATAGCCTCCAAGCACTGTTTGCTTGGTTTTAAGTCATTTGAGGTCACAACACCATGGTATTGCTCTTGTTGTACACTTGCCAGTGGGACACCATTCTGTGTTTGTTGGCTTGGACGTTACTATTACCAATGAGAAGTATATACACACATATACCAAAGACTTTTTCCCCCTTATTAGGGAGGTAACCAAAAAACAAAGGCATAAAAACCACTCTCGCCCATTCCATCCCTATCACACTCCATTCCCCTCCATCCACTTTCTTCCCTCTTATCTTAGCACCTCCTGGATGACGGGTCATCCCTGCATCTCGTCCACTGCCCTGGGTCAGAAGCAGTGTCACAAGACACAGCACATCAATATGAAGTACTTTACATTTATCATAGAAAAACATTTGGGAATGTTCCACCTATTCACACAAAGTGATCAAATCACTTTGTAATTATTGTTGTTATGGATATCATCTTATTGGTAGAGAAGACTGTACAACAACCAAATGGAATAGGTAGTTAAGAAATATAATTGGAATGAACATAAGAAGTAAGCTAATTATGATTGCATCTCTTTAGGTTTTGTCTTTGCTAAAGAGAGGATTTTTATGCAACAATGGAGGTTCTGGATAGAGACGAGTTCTTCAGATGGATATATATATATATATATATGTATATATATATATATATATATATATATATATATAATTTTTTTTTTTTTTTTTTTTTTTTTTTTTTTTTTTTTTTTTTTTTTTTTTTTTTTTTTTTTTTTTTTTTTTTTGAGTCCAAGCCGACTACGCTGGAAATGAATAACGCTTTCTGTTCGCTGGAACAAGGTATGAAAGAGTCGGAGAAATCACAGGTCACCCAAAAAAATCTACGTGATCAAATATTCAATCCTCTTTATCCCGCCATCTATTACATATACATTTATCAATAAAATCTGGTGCGCGCACACACACGTAATTTTGAACACAAATATGAACTGCACTGGTGAATTGTATTAACTCGTCAATACTTCCCTCTGCCGAACTGCACGTGGCCGACCCAAGCCCTTCAAAGGCTAGGAAGGAATGCAGTCCTCCCCCTGACGAGGTGGTGGTATGCTGGTATGGTGGTATGGTGGTGCGATGGTGTTCTGTGAAGATTTTTTTTTCTTCTGAATTTGGAATGGAATTGTGACGGTCGAAGTGCTGCAGATTGAAGTTAGGAATGCAACCTTCCTTTTACACAAACACACGACTCGATGGCGCGGTGGTAGAGTTCTCGGCTGCCACTACGGCGGTCCGGGTTCAAATCCCGCCCAGGGTTGAAATAATTTCAGTATCGCTGTGCCGCGAGTCGTTACTCCAACTATCGTGGGGGGGAGTTGGGGTGTGTGCGTGTAAGGTCACAGCATTACCCCATAGATCGGTCATATACGAGCTCTCAGCTCTCCTCAGGGAGGGAAATAGCTGTCGATCACGAATCCAACACGTGATCCAAGACCATGGTGAATCACTCACACACACACACACACACACACACACACACACACACACACACACACACACTGGAGACTGTCTCCACGGTAATTTTCTTATTTTGTGCAATATTTAATATGTTATCGTATTAACACCTTTTTTTAGTGTAGAGAAATCTCTAGATAGTTGACAAGGTAATATGTGACGTTTGATTGTTAATAAGAATGTACGATTCTGTTATGTCACGAGGTCGGTGCTTTGCAAAACGTCTCTTGAGGTCATTTAACAAGACTACTGTAGTCAGCTGAGGTTGGGTGGGGGGTGAGGGTGAGTGGGGTTGACACGAGACCCAAAGATAATAAATGATTTATCTTTATCTGGGTAATGCCAAAGAAATCTTCGAGTAAACGGAGGGCAACAATATTGTTGGTGTGTTGGAATGGTTAATGTAATATGAAAGTTTTACATAAAATGGGGACCAGGAAAACTGTCCTCACGTCTTCTCAACACGAGCACCAATACACACGTACAAAACAAATGAAACAAATACATTGGTAAATAAAGAATAAATAAAATATTACACTAAATAATAATAATAATAATAATAATAATAATAATAAATACTTACGTTGACACGATTCCACAATTGCGGCGACAGATCTGAAAAGAGGCGAAAGACTATTTAAACGACAAATATCTCTTCACAAGAGGTCAGGGTACTTTACGTTTGAGTACTTTGTAGAATAGTTTTAAGTGCACAAGATGCTACGAACCAAAATGTGTATGAAGAAGACAAAGTTAAAAGAGGAGAATTGGAAAGCAAATAAAGAAGAGAAGGGAGATGTGAAAGGTGAGGAGGAGGAGGAGGAGGCAAGAGAAGAACAGGAGAGAAAGAGCGAAGAACAGGAAAGAAAGAGAGAAGAACAGGAGAGAAAGAAGAACAGGAGTGAGAGAAGAACAGGAGAGAAAGAAGGAGAGAAGGAAGAACAGGAGAGAGAGAACAGGAGAGAAAGAGAACAGGAGAGCAAGAGAAGAACAGGAGAGAAAGAGAGAAGAACAGGAGAGAAAGAGAGAAGAACAGGAGAGAAAGAGAGAAGAACAGGAGAGAAAGAGAGAAGAACAGAAGAGAAAGAGAGAAGAACAGGAGAGAAAGAGAGAACAGGAGAGAAAGAGAGAAGAACAGGAGAGAAAGAAGAACAGGAGAGAAAGAGAGAAGAACAGGAGAGAGAACAGGAGAGAAAGAGAGAAGAACAGGAGAGAAAGAGAGAACAGGAGAGAAGAACAGGAGAAAGAGAGAACAGAAGAGAGAACAGGAGAGAAAGAGAGAGAACAGGAGAGAAAGAGAAGAACAGGAGAGAAAGAGAGAAGAACAGGAGAGAAAGAGAGAAGAACAGGAGAGAAAGAAAGGGAACGAGGATGAATTAAGAGAAGGTCGAGGTGGAGAATGCGCGCCTCGCCAAAGATTGAGGGTGAACCAGGACTACTGAACTGCGCTGTACGAGGTGGAGGACCGAACGGGAAAGGTGAAGGATGAAAGGTGGAGGATGAGTATTGAAGGAATAGAGGTATGATATGGAGTACGATAGGATAGAAACGATGGTCACGGGGAAGATCTGGAGGGTGAGATAGGGGCTGGAGGGTGAGGTGGGGACTGGAGGGCGAGGCGGGGCTGGAGGGCGAGGTAGGGGCAGGAGGGCGAGGTGGGGGCTGGAGGGCGAGGTGGGGGCTGGAGGGCGAGGTGGGGACTGGAGGGCGAGAAGGGGGCTGGAGGGCGAGAAGGGCGCTGGTGTGCGAGAGTGGGGCTGGAAAGCGAGGTAGGGGCTGGAGGGCGAGGTGGGGACTGGAGGGCGAGGTAGGGGCAGGAGGGCGAGGTGGGGGCTGGAGGGCGAGGTGGGGACTGGAGGGCGAGACGGGGGCTGGAGGGCGAGACGGGGGCTGGAGGGCGAGACGGGGGCTGGAAAGCGAGGTAGGGGCTGGAGGGCGAGGTGGGGGCTGGAGGGCGAGGTGGGGGCTGGAGGGCGAGGTGGGGACTGGAGGGCGAGGTGGGGACTGGAGGGCGAGGTGGGACTGGAGGGCGAGGTGGGGGCTGGAGGGCGAGGTGGGGGCTGGAGGGCGAGGTGGGGGCTGGAGGGCGAGGTAGGGGCTGGAGGACGAGGTGGGGGCTGGAGGGTGAGGTGGTGACTGGAGGGCGAGGTAGGGGGCTGGAGTGCGAGGTGGGGGCTGGAGGGCGAGGTAGGGGCTAGAGGACGAGGTGGGGGTCTGGAGGTGAGGTGGGGGCTGGAGGGCGACGCGGGGGCTGGAGGTGAGGTGGGGGCTGGAGGGCGAGGTGGGGGCTGGAGGGCGAGGTGAGGGGTGGAGGGCGAGGTGGGGGCTGGAGGGCGAGGCGGGGGCTGGAGGGCGAGGCGGGGGTTGGAGGGCGAGGAGGGGGCTGGAGGGCGAGGAGGGGGCTGGAGGGCGAGGCGGGGGCTGGAGGGCGAGGAGGGGGCTGGAGGGCGAGGCGGGGGCTGGAGGGCGAGGCGGGGGTTGGAGGGCGAGGCGGGGGCTGGAGGGCGAGGAGGGGGCTGGAGGGCAAGGTGGGAAATGGTAAATGAATAGGGAACAGGAGAAATAAAGACAGAAACTGAGTTAGCGAGGACAAGCCAAGTTCGTCGGGTCAACGAAGATGAGAATGGCTATGTGGTGGTTCTGGACCAGGAGAAAGAGGAGGAGGAGGAGGAGGAGGAGGAGGAGGAGGAGGAGGAGGAGGAGGAGGAGGAGGATGGGGGTGGTAGATGAGGGAAATAAAGTATAAGGTAGATTTATATCTTCTTTTAATAAAACAATAGAAACATATTATACAGTTTCAAGTTAATGATCCAGGTTTGGAAGAAAAAACAGGAAGAATGGGAAAAAGATGAGGAGGGTCGAAAAGGCAACAGGAAGAGACTTTGAGCAAATGGTGTAATAGACCACAGGGGGGAGAGAGAGAGAGAGAGAGAGAGAGAGAGAGAGAGAGAGAGAGAGAGAGAGAGAGAGAGAGAGAGAGAGAGAGAGAGAGAGAGAGAGAGAAACGATGGAGAAAATGGTGCAAAGGTGAAAGTGAAGAGTATGACTTGATAACGGCTTAAAAAAGAAGAAAACGGTGTGGAAAGTCTAAAACACTTAAATGTGTGTGGGGGTGGAAGGGAGAGGGTGGGGCAGAGTGAAGATTAGGAGGAGGAAGAGGGAAAGAAGGGGGAGGAGGAGTGGGAGGAGTGGGAGGAGTGGGAGGAGGAGGAGGAGGAGGAGGAGGAGGAGGAGGAGGACGAGACGGTATTGTGTTACAGCTGGGCAGACAGGTAGAACTCGCCATGCTTCCCGTCAACTGTCCGTGCTGGGGAGGAAGAAGAGGGTGATGGGTAACAAGAGGAAGGAGGAAGAGGAGGAGGAGGAAGAGGAAGAGGAGGAGGAAGAGGAGGAGGAAGAGGAGGAGGAAGAGGAGGAGGAAGAGGAGGAGGAGGAGGGGGACGACAAGAAGTGAGAGGAGAAAAAGAGAGCAAAAATTGTATCACTGAGAGGGTAAGTAGGTGATGGTGCTGGGAAGTTTGTGTGTGTGTGTGTGGGGGAGGAATCACGAATTGTACGCAATAGGAAAAACTGGATGTATATATACTGGGAAAAGTGTATATATACTGGGGAATATATATATATATACTGTGAAAAATATATATATACTGTGAAATATATATATACTGGAAAATATATATATATATATATATAAATATATATATATATATATATATATATATATATATATATATATATATACTAGGGAAAATATATACACACTGGAAAAAATGGAATATATGTATACTGTACGCGACAGAAAAAATGGAATATATATACAGTATATATATATATACATATATATATATATATATATATATATATATATATATATATATATATATATATAATGTCTATATATATATATATACTGGGACTAGAGTGGTTATACGACAGAGGAAAGGATAAGTTGGCCAAAACAATTAACTGGCATTTGGAGGATGAAGACGGAGGAAGAATGAATAGGAGGATGAGTATGAGGAATATGAGGAGGATGAGAAGAAAGAGGAGGATGAGAAGAAGAAGGAGGAGGAGGAGGAGGAGGAGGTGGAAAGTAGAGACACAGGTTGGGTGTGCCGGGTTGCGATAAAATATACATATTAATAAAATAAAAAGTAAATTAAAGGGACAATTTATCAACTACTCCACTGAACACACGAAGTACTCGTACAAGATCTTAACATAGACAAGGGTACGAAGAGAGAGAGAGAGAGAGAGAGAGAGAGAGAGAAAGAGGGGGGGAGGAGAGGGAGATGGGGGTCATGACGTGCTACAAAATAAAAAGGGGGGGAGATGTAAAGGACTAAGAAATAACGTAGTGATACACAAGTTGGTGGGGGGGGGGTGGAGTACACCTAGATGGAAGGGTGATGGGTGGTGGTTGGGGGGGCAGGGGAGTGTGGAAGTAAGAATGGTGTGAATAGGAATTACGTAAACCGTGATAACGTAGTGTGGAAAGCTGTGACAGTGGAGTGGGAATGGAAGGAGGGAAAGGTGGAGAGGAAGTGGAGGGGGAAGGAGGGAAAGGTGGAGTGAGTGTGGAGGGGGAAGGAGGGGAAGGGGGGACCATGAAGAAGAGCGAGCAGGAGGGGTGGTGATGGATTGGGGTAAGTGTGATGAAAGCAGAGGATCATGATGATGATGATGGCGACGATGATGACGATGATGGCGATGATGATGACGATGATGGCGACGATGATGAAGGCGATGATACCTATGATGATGATGGTGGTGATAATGATGGTGATGGTGGTGATAATGATGGTGATGGTGGTGATGATGATGGCGTAGACGACGATGACGATAATGACGTCATCGAAACCAAGCAAGGCGGCTCCCGAGGGTCGACGAGAAGAGACCCTTTGGGGACAACACGTGGTCGAAAGAGAGAGAGAGAGAGAGAGAGAGAGAGAGAGAGAGAGAGAGAGAGAGAGAGAGAGAAAGGGGTGAGAGAGAGAGAGAGAGAGAGAGAGAGAGAGAGAGAGGAGAGAGAGGAGAGAAAGAGACAGAGAAAGAGAGAGACAGTGAGAGTGAGGGAGAGAGAGAGAGAGAGAGAGAGAGAGAGAGAGAGAGAGAGAGAGGAGAGGAGAGGAGAGGAGAGGAGAGAGAGGAGAGAGAGAGGTCCGGACGGACCAGCAGTAACAAAAAGAGGCGGAAGAAGAGGAAGTGGAAGGTCACTACAAGGACCCGATCCACACGAGAAACAACGGCGATGGAAGAGAGAACAGAGAGAGAAATGGAGAGCAAAGGAAGATGGGAGAGAGAGGTGATGAAGAAAACGAATGGAAAGGAAGAGGAGGAAGACAAAAGAGGAAAGGGAGAGAGGGAAGTGCTGAGGAGGAACAAAATGAAAACGAGGGACGAAAGTGGAATAGAGGGAGTAAATGGAAGAGACAATGAAACAAAAGGGAGAACGACAGAATGGCTGAAGAGTGTTTAAGTGTAGTAAAGACTCCGCAAGTTCATACAACTGTAAGGAGGAAGAAGAAGAGGAATAAGAAGAAGAATAAGAAGAATGAGAAGAAGAAGAAGACGAAGAAGAAGTAGAATGAGAAGAAGAAGAAGACGAAGAAGAAGAAGAAGAAGACGAAGAAGACGAAGAAGAAGAAGACGAAGAAGAAGAAGAAGAAGAAGTGGGTAACACGCACTAAAGAAAGGGAGGGAAGAGGGAAAGGAAGTGGAAGGGGGAGGAGCTGGTAGGGGGAAAGGATTGGAATGGGGGGGAGGTGCAGGGGTGGAAGGAAGGGGAGGAGGAGGGGGAGGAGGAGGGGAGGAGGAGGGGGAGCAGGAGGGGGAGGAGGAAGGGGAGGAGGAAGGGGAGGAAGGATTAAGTGACATGCCTATAGGGACTCCACAAGGTAGAGAGGGGTGGATTAAAAAACACGTGGTAGGGGTGCAAAGAGGTGGAATGGGAAGTGGAGAAGGTATAAAGGTATAAAGGGATGGGGAAATAGACAAGGGAGAGAGAAGGAAGAGAGGGGGAAGAGAGGCGGAAGAGAGGAGGAAGAGAGAAGGAAGAGAGGAGGAATGGGAAGTCGAGAAGAAGGCATAAAGGGATGGGGAAATAGACAAGGGAGAGAGAAGGGAGGAGGAAGAGAGGAGGAAGAGAGGAGGAAGAGAGGAGGAAGAGAGAAGGAAGAGAGGAGGAATTGGAAGTGGGAGAGGAGACGAGGAGACGTGGGAGATAAACGGATAAGGGAGATAGACACGTGTATACAATAGGAACAGACAGAAGGCAAGTTAACACAAACACGAGGGAGGCATACAAATACAATGGTAGGAAGCGATATTGGGAGTTAAAAGGAGTGCAGAGTGAAGTGATAAAAGGGAGATGACCAACCGAGGGAAATGGGGAAAAGGAAATGAAGAAGGCTATAATAAAAAAATATATATATATATATATATAATAATAATAATAATAATAATTTACTCGAGGGCCATTGAGATTAGATTGTGGTTAACGCCCGCCACTTCCGAATAACCTAGTTGCATTTGACACATGCAATGCATACAGTATATAAACGGAATTTTTAAGGGACGGGGTTGTAAGGGAGTCTACACGAAAGCCGTGGGTCCAAACGAGGCGGAGTCGAAGACGCCGGGCGACACACATTACCTGGTCGTCACGCGAACTGGAGGAGGAGGAGGAGGAGGAGGAGGAAAGGAGGAGTAGGAGGAGGAGAAGGAGGAGGAGGAGGAGGAGGAAGAGTATGAGGAGCAGAAGGACGAAAGGGAAGAGGGGGGGGGAGAAGGGGAGGAGGTGGGGGGAGGAGCATGAGGAAGAGTATGAGAAGCAGAAGGAAGCGGAGGAATAGGGGGACGAGAAGGGGAGGAGGAGGAGAAGCGGGAGGAGGAGGAGAAGAGGAGGAGTGGGAGGAAGAGTAAGAGGAGGAAGAGTATGAGGAGCAGAAGGAAGCAGAGGAACAGGGGGGCGAAGGGGAGGAAGAGGGTGGAGGAGATGGGGAGGGGGAGGAGGAGGGGGAGGAGATGGGGAGGGGGAGGAGGAAGAATAGTAAGAGGAGGAAGAGTATGAGGAGCAGAAGGACGCGGAGGAAGAGGGGGAAAGAGAAGGGGAAGAGGGGGAAAGAGAAGCGGAGGAGGAGGAAGAGGGTTGAGGATGAGGGGAGGAGGGGGAGGAAGAGTAAGAGGAGGAAGAGTACGAGGAGGAGGAAGAGGGGGGAAGATGAGGAAGTGGAGATGGAAGAGAATGACGTTGTGAGAATATTAGCATAGAAAGAAACAAATCAAGAGGACATGAAGAAGAAGAAGGCGAAGACGACGAGCCTACGTCAGAAGAAGCGTGGCTACGGCCGGAGCCGACACTTTCGCCGTATGCGCTTTAGGAACTGTTGGGGGCAGATAAAGTCATCACTGCTGGGAATCGGAGAGGAGTGCGAGATTCGAACCCATAACCAAGCGAACACGAGATCAGTCCCCTGGAGGATTGACAATGGTGTCGTGGAGTCGATAGAAAACCCACAGGGTTTTGGGAGATTGGGGGAGAAGAGAGGATGGGGGAGAGGCAGGGATGGGGGAGAAGAGGGGATGGGGGAGAAGAGGGGATGGGGAGAAGAGGGGATGGGGGAGAAGACGGGATGAGGTGAAGAGAGGATGGGGAGGAGAGGATGGGGGAGAGGCAGGGATGAGGGAGAGGCAGGGATGGGGGAGAAGAGGGGATGGGGAGGAGAGGGGATGGGGGAGAAGAGGGGATGGGGAGAAGAGGGGATGGGGGAGAAGAGGGGATGAGGGAGAAGAGGGAATGGGGAGAGGAGAGGATGGGGGAGGAGAGGATGGGGGAGGAGAGGATGGGGAGAGGCAGGGATGGGGGAGAGGCAGGGATGGGGGAGAAGAGGGGATGGGGGAGAAGAGGGGATGGGGAAGAGGGGATGGGGGAAGAGGGGATGGGGGAAGAGGGGATGGGGGAAGAGGGGATGGGGGAAGAGGGGATGGGGGAAGAGGGGATGGGGGAAGAGGGGATGGGGAAGAGGGGATGGGGAAGAGGGGATGGGGGAGAAGAGGGGATGGGGGAAAAGATGGGATGGGGAGAAGAGGGGAAAAGGGAAGAGGGGATGGGGAGAAGAGGGGATGGGAGAGAAGAGGGGATGGGGGAGAAGGGGGGATGGGGAGAAGAGGGGATGGGGAGAAGAGGGGATGGGGAGAAGTGGGGATGGGGAGAAGTGGGGATGGGGAGAAGTGGGGATAGAGAAGAGGAGGGGATGGGAAGAAGAGGGGATGGGAAGAAGAGGGGATGGGAAGAAGAGGGGATGGGAAGAAAAGGGGATGGGGAGAAGAGGGGATGGGAAGAAGAGGGGATGGGGAGACGAGGGGACAGGGAGACGAGGGGACGGGGAGAAGAGGGGATGGGTGGGAAAAAGAGGAAGGAAAAGAGAGGAGAAGAGTGACGAGGCAAAGAGGAGGAAAACAAAAGAGAAGTGTGATACAAGAAGAGGAAGTAAGGTGGGGGGAAGGAGGGGGGAAGGAGGGGGTGGAGGGGGGAAGGAGGGGGTGGAGGGGGGGAAGGAGGGGGTGGAGGGGGAAGGAGGGGGGAAGGAGAGGGGGAAGGTGGGGGGGAGGAGGGGGAGTGGAGAACAGCAACACCCACAACCGTTCATTCGGATTCCAGCGAGGTTGCAGTGAGGAGGTTGTGTGTGGTGGGGGAGGTTATGATGTTGCACGTATCGACTTTTCGCCGTGCGCCGTCCACGACACGACGTCGTGCTCTCAAACCATGGGTGTCTACGCACGCTTTCACGCGTCACAACCACGAAAACGTGTGAGAGCGTCCATAGACACCCATAGTTATTTGAGACCACGACGTCGTGTCGTGGACGGCGCACGGCGAAAAGTCGATACGTGTGAAACGAGCCGAAGTTTGCATTGTCCACGGTCACAACATGACTGTTGGATAATGCGAATAACTTCAACTAACTCTCGTTATGAAAATTGTCAAAATTATTTTACTCTTTCCCTCGGCTCAACAAGTCATATAGCAGCAGAGGGAACAATTCGTAATGCACAGTCAACCTGTTAATTCTATATATAACTAAACAGTGGATTTGGTGGTAAGTAAAATAATTAAACTTGTTTAAGACCCAGTTATACCTGGCTATGGATCAGTTTGTCAATTGTCGGTTAGGTCATTTTTTTCACTGACGGGTCCGCCGACGTTGATAAACACGAAATAAAAATAAAATAAAAACACGAAATTCCTCTTTTTTATCTCCGCCGAACTGCCGACTATCGCTGGTATAGCGGAAAAAAAGGACCTAGTGTTTGTACCAAACATACAAAGTTTGTGTGATCCTCAACCTTGCCAGCCAATGAGAAGGTATAAATCAGGGTTTCCTAACCTTTTTAGCCATATCGCCCCCTTTTTCAATTAAAAAAAAGGATCGCCCCCCTTAATTGGAAAATAATAATAAAAATTATTGCAACAATGATAAACAACTAATTTAAAATGTTTTGCTCACGTTGTGTTTTAATGAGATCCTTGGGCCTGGCTGGTGCTTCGCTGCTAAATCTTTTATATTAGGCTTAAAATTTGTCAGTTAGAAGCAATACCTGTGACGTTTTTCGCCCCCCCCCAGCTCAAAAATCGTCCCCGTTGAGAAGGACTGGTATAAATGAAACAAAACTGAAAAAAATATTATATATATATATATATATATATATAAATATATATATGTATATATATACAGTAAACCCTTGATATAACAGATCTTGATATACCAGATATTGGATGTAACGGACAAAAAAATCTGACCGGACAAACCCTCGCTATAACGGATGAAAATCTGTTATAGTGAGGGATCCTCGGTTATAACGGATCTTCGGATATAACGACAGACCCATCCCCATATCGTCCGTTATATCAAGGGTTTACTGTAATTTCTAATCCTACTAATTTCTATTACCGAACAAACTTTAGGATAGAACGGATCTGTCTGGTATTTCCATCAGATATAACGGATCATCTGTTATAACGGATCTTCGTATAAAACGACAGACCTCTGTCCCCATATCTCCGTTATATCGAGGGATTTACTGTGTGTATGTATATATATAATATATATATATATATATATATATACATATATATATATAATATATATATATATACATATATATCCTTAGACCTGACAGCATGGCCCCCTAAAATTTTTATATAAATAAATGTTGGATTTTTTTCCCTTCGACCTAAGGTCGATGGTGCCCGAAAAAAAAGGGGGGGGGGTGTCTGGCTAGCCATAGGCGCAGAGTGGGTGCAAGCACACACACAAGAAGGTCATCCAATTCTAGTGGACTAGGTGTGTGTGTGTGTGTGTGTGTGTGTGTGTGTGTGTGTGTGTGTGTGTGTGTGTGTGTGTGTGTGTGTGCGCGCGCGCAAGATCACAGCATTACCCATAGATTGCGCCATATATGAAATGAGAGTTCCCATACGGGAGGGTAACAGCTGTCGATCACGAGTTCAACACGTGAACCAAGACGGTGGTGACACACACGCGCGCGCGCGCACGCGCACACACACACACACATACATACACACACACACACACACACACACACACACACATACACACGCACTAGCGCGCGCGAACACGCACAGGCGCGCGCGCTCGTATAGCGATACCAACTTGGTCTGCTAAAGGTGACGTCACACTACGCTAGCATGCTATTTGCTTTGGTTACTTCGTTTGAGTAAAAACTACTTTGTTGTAATATTCTTGGCTTCCGTAAGAACATCTCAACAATATATCTAACATTCGTATTTAAGGTTTAACGTCTATTTGTTCGTCGTTCAGCTTCGTCACTCTACGACGTCATCAAGAGTAATTTGACTTTTGGAAATTTCAAAATAACAAAAGATCGTAACCGAAGTAGTTTCTGCTCGAACGGAGTAGCAAAAGGGAGTAGCGTGTTAGCGAGAAATGCTGTGTGTGCCGCCACGGACTGGGTCGTGACCTTGGGCACCGTGACGGCCTCCTGCCGGTACAGGTCACCTCGGGTCATAAGAACACAAGAATGGAGGAGGCTGCAAGAGACCATAAGGCCTACACACACACGTCTCGTACCGCCTACCATACCTTTCCATGAAGTTCTCATCTTCTGTTAAAACAAATTGTTCCAAACGTCTTTAAAGAAAACTCGTTTACTCTATCCCATACAAGACTTTTGCAGTGACAATGAATCTTATTCAGTCCTTACAGAAACTTATTATGTATAAAAATACAATATCATGGATTACCTGACAATGGATCTTCTTTTGGCACCAGAAGATTATTATTATTATTATTATTATTATTAAGAAAAGAAAAGAGAAGTAAAGCAAAAGGTAAAGGAGGCAAAGAGGAGAGCAGATGTGAAATGGGGTAGGAGTATGACAGAAAATTTTGAAAGTAATAAAAAGATGTTTTGGAAAGAAATTAAGAGAGGAAGAGGAGGCGAATCAAGTAGGGAAGAAAAGGTAAAAGGTACAGATGGAGAGTTGATAATGGAAGAGATGGCAGTGAGGGGAAGATGGGCAGAATATTTTAGGGAGTTGCTGAATGTGAAGGAGGATAGGGAAGGAAAGATAGCTGCAGTGGGAAATACGAAGAAAATGAGAGTGATGAGTGAGGAGAGAATGGAGGAGAAATAAGGAAGGATGAGGTGAAGGCAGTTGTAAAGATGATGAAAGCAGGTAAGGCACCTGGTCTGGATGGATGTCATGCAGAATGTCTGAAAAAGGGAGGTTCAGTGATGGTGGACTGGTTGGTGAGATTATTTAATGTTTGCTGGAGAGAGGGTAGAGTACCGGAGGACTGGAGTAGTGCCTGTATAGTTCCTCTTTACAAGGGAAAAGGGGACAAGTGTGAATGTAGTAATTTCAGAGGGATTAGCCTGTTGAGTGTAGTAGGGAAGACTTATGGGAGAATCTTAATTGAGAGGATTAGGAGAGGAACAGAAGGAGTAATTGGTGAGGAACAGTGTGGATTTAGGACGGGTAGAGGTTGTGTAGATCAGATCTTTGTGGTAAGACAGATATGTGAGAAAGCTATAGGAAAGGGGAAGGATGTTTTTTGGGCTTTTATGGATCTGGAAAAGGCTTATGATAGGGTAGACAGAAAGGCACTGTGGGAGGTTATGCAGATTTATGGGATAGGAGGAAAGCTTTTGGGAGCTGTCAAGAGTTTTTATGTGAGTAGTAGAGCATGTGTTAGGATTGGAAATGGAGAGAGTGAGTGGTTTGAAGTAAAGGTGGGACTTCGTCAAGGATGCGTTATGTCGCCCTGGCTGTTCAACTTATACATGGATGGGGTGGTGCGAGAGGTGAATGCTAGGGTAGTGAGTCAGGGATTGGAGATGGTTAAAGAAAATGGAGAAAAGTGGGAGGTGAGCCAGCTGTTGTTTGCGGACGACACTGCGCTTGTGGCAGGGTCAGAGGAGGGATTGAGGAAGCTGGTGGCAGAGTTTGGGAGAGTATGTGATAGAAGAAAGCTAAAGATAAATGTGGGTAAAAGTAAGGTGATGAGATGTACAAGGGGTGAAAGTGGCAGTAGACTGGAAGTGAACATTAAGGGAGAGCGACTGGAGGAAGTGGATAGTTTTAGATACTTGGGTGCAAGTGTAGCAGGAAAAGGTGGAGTGAAGGTGGAGGTAGAATGTAGATTGAGAGAAGCGAGTAAATGCCTTGGTGGTTTAAAGAGTGTAATGAGAAATAGACATTTGGGAATGGATGCGAAGAGGAGACTGTATGAAGGAGTGATTGTGCCAACAGCACTGTATGGGGCAGAAACGTGGAACATAAGAGAAGAAGAGAGAAGGAGTTTGAATGTGTTTGAGATGAGGTGTCTGAGAAGTATGGTGGGGGTTACTAGGCTAGATAGAGTGAGAAATGAGGAGGTGAGGAGGAGAACAGGGGTGAAAAAGGATTTGGGAGAGAGGGTTGATGAAAGAATATTAGGATGGTTTGGACACATGGAAAGAATGAGTGAAGAAAGACTAGTAAAAGAGGTATGGAAGGCAGATGTGGAGGGAGTGAACATGAGGGGACGTCCTAGGATGAGGTGGATGGATGGGGTGAAGGTGGCTTTGGGGAAGAGGGGAATGTCTGTTGAGGAAGGAAGGGAGAGGACGGAAGACAGAGGTGAGTGGAGAATGGTTGTATATGGATGATGTTGTGACTGCATGAGGAGGAATGGGCGGGGGGGTGGGGGGTGGGGTAGTATGTGTGAGTAAATTTTGACGCAGCCCGAAGGGATTTCTCCCCGTCCTCTCCTTATATGCAAAGGGGGACGGAGAGGGGGGGTCGCCGATTAAATGAAGCGGCCTTGCTGTGGATGTACTGTGTCTTGCGACACTGCTTCTGACCCAGGGCGGTGGGCAGGGTTCAGGGATGACCCGTCATCCAGGAGGTGCTCAGATGAGAGGAAGGGTGGGAGGGGTGTGGAGTGTATTTAGGGATGAAATGGGTGGGAGTGTTTTTATGCCTTTCCCTTTGTGGCTACCTCCCTTGGAAGGGGGAAAAAGCCTTGGTATATGTATGTATGTATGTATGTATGTATTATTATTATTATTATTATTATTATTATTATTAGTTTTTTTTTTTTTAAGAATAAAAGTAGGAAAACGAAGAAGAATACGGCGACGGTGATGGTGACTAAGGATCAAGACTGCATCGTGACGTCAACCACGATGACGATCCCTGGAACGGTGCTAGTCCCGGCGATCGACAGCTGCGGTCGTCGTGGCGGTCGCTCGGTAACCGCCAACATAGCGGAATAGCTCTGGTGCTCGCTCCGCGATGCGTCACTGGCCGTCACGCCACGTGACGTCACGTCATCCCGATATCTCCCTTGGACGTTCGCGGACGACAACTAAAACGGATTGTCAGGAGGCGCTGAGTAGTTGCGGCCGAAGCCGTCGCCTTTGACCTATGTACAGACGCTTTACGGACTGTAGGGGCAGGTAACAGTCACTACTGGGAACCGGAGAAAAGTGCGGGATTCGAACCCACAACCAAGCGAATGCGAAACCAGCACGCTTTTGGCTACGCTACATGGGATAAGGAGGCAACTGAGCAATAGAATTACAATAAAAAAATAATAATAAAAAAAAAAAACTATGAGAGGGAGAGGAGTTGAAGGGCGGGGGGGGAAGCAGGAAGGCAGAGGAGGAGGAGAAGAGAATGGCAAAAGAGGAGGATGACAGGAGGAGGAGGTGAAGGAACAGAGGAGGGGGAGGCGGAAGAGGAGGAGGAGGAGGAGGAGGAGGAGGAGGAGAAGGAGGAGGAGGAGGAGAAGGAGGAAGAGACAGAGGAGTAGGACGATAAGACTACAAACGTGTGTGTCGGCCCGGCAACAGCGAGATCCATTACAAGCCATACAAGTCCACGTCCACGTGAGTCAGAGACGCGAATACACACATCTACGAAGAGAAGAGTGACGAAAATGCGACTAAAACCTGGTTTTGTTTGAACGCTGGTACGTGCAGGATTGTACGCATTAATTTTTGTAAGTGAGGGGAATGATTTTTGTACGGGGTGGGGGGTACCATTAATTTATGTATGGTGGGTAAAACAAATAAAATATACAAATATGGTTAATGATGTAAAGTTATATCAAAATACTGCAAACTGGCCGCATATGCATATATTTACACAAGTTAAATTTTGACCCATCAATCATACGATAACATTCTAAAACTTAAAAACCTAACGGAATTATACGTGACGACAGGCAAAGTTTCAAATATAACCTGTCTTCTCTTGCCCCTATTATAAAATATAAGGTGGGTAAATGAAACTTATTAAAAGTCCGCAAGTGTTATTAATGCAAAAGTATGGTCTCTACCACAATTGGCGGAAATACAAATCTATTAGCATGAACCCGCTAGATGGTTCTATACAGATGTACATATTTACAGTGTTATAAATACAATACATCCGACGACTACACCCCCAGCTCTGAATATTAGGAAGCATTTCTGGACGCTCGCTGGCCGAGCGGGTTAGAGCGTCGCTACTTTCGATTGAGGTCGTGGTGACGGCGGTTCGAACCCTGCCACCGACGAGTTGGACCAAAGGCATGGTTGATTAAAGTCCACGCTACAATGTCCTCTATAAGAGGCATCATACTAGCCTCTAAGTGGAGTTCGCGACATTAAACCGAATCATTATCATCATCATTTCTGGTATTTTAAGAATCGATTCATGACCTACTATCTGGTGCAATGGATATTTCAAACCAGCGCAGATTATCATTATTATTATTATTATTATTTTTTTTTTTTTTTTTTTTTTTTTTAAGTATTTACTGTAGTCGCACTGAAATACCAACGTCTTGTCTCTTCTTCCGATGAATGAAAGAGCTCGGTCAGTTAGACCCAAATATACTAAGAGTGTCTCTGGGTTGACATCAGAACCTCTATAGATGTATAACCACGAGCAAAGGTTCTGACCCATCCAGAGCTTTGCATGATACAAAATTCAGATTCGTTGATTACATATATATTTTCTATCTATTCAAGAAAATGACATAACTGGAA